>NW_021636072.1:0-311076 GCF_004799145.2 Neltuma alba | reverse complement strand
TGGTGAATAGGCAGCACGGTATGATGAAAGAACAACGTGTTCCTTTAGCTCATACAGTTTAATATAATGACTTCATGCCACTCATTATTCTCCTCATCTCATCTTCCATCCTGCAGGGAAGTTCTGCCTCAAGAACTATGCGAATGCAACAAAGGTTTTCTGGAACCCAACCTTCACCGAGATAATGCCGCTTAGGAGAGCTTTGCTGTTGGGTGTTATAGCTTGATTTCCTGACTGGCTTGATGGTTTAATGGAGTCTGCAGCTGGTGCTATTTTGTTAGACAGAAGGCGATGGTCAAGCTACTGTGGAATGTGTCTATGGATATTTGTATTTTGGGCATTGGGCTATTGTTCATTAGTAGTAGCAGTAGTATGGAATTTGGACTATTGTCAATTTATCTCTTGTAGCATATTTTGAGTTCCCATTGCCGTGTATCTTCAACACTGTATTTACTACGATCAAAGTTTGTATGTTGAACCAGCAAAATTTGAATATAATATCCTTTACTTATCCCATGAATATTTACACGTCCAGACGATTTTGAACCTGATAAACTACCTGGTAGTGGAATAAGGTCTTCTAGCATTTCATCCTCATTTTATGTGTCAGTTCAAACACATTCGATAACTGGATATTGACAAAGAAACCAATCAAATTTTATCTGAGATGCCAACATATTGCTGTAGATTTTCTTTCAGATATTGTAGCACATGTATTAATCATGTTGGATTCAGAATAATAAATCAATTATGAAAGGTAATATTAGATACAAAAAAAAAAAAATTTGTTTTGATTTATATTAAAGTTCATACCAATCAACTTGTTGCAAGAGTCTCCCGTATTTGAAAAAAGTCATAAATGCATTTTCTACTAATCCAATCTCTTGATAAAATGTTTGAGTGTACAAGTTATATTGATTTGATTGTGGTGGTGAAACACTTTAGTACTTTTTCTGACAAGTTGGTCAGCATATATAAGGGGTATGGCAACCATTTGAAAATGTAGTATTCAGTGAACAACTCCGTCAATACTTAAAACCCACGCTAAAACCTGCTTTGCAAGTCAGAAATGAAATGACCTGGTGTCATTGCCATATCAATCTCAAGTCCCCATGAACCTGACCCCGAATAGTGCATGTAGTGTATGCTTTTATGCAATATGTTAGTATTTACTCTGGTATGCTTTTAGAAGAGGTTACGAGATGAATTTTCCAACCTTCAGTCACCCATTCTGACCTATTTTTCTTCAACTATGCTGTGTGTGTGTACGTGAGAAAAAAATTATATTTAAGTCATTCAGTCTATTGATTTAATATGCATGACGTGTAGAGATGTGAGGTGAACATTTTGAGCATTTACTTTAATTTCGCAATGTTTGTCAATAATAAACTATGGTTAGTTGTGCATGATTCAAGACATTCATAGGCATTCTTCAATTTGATTTAGAAGGTTAATATATTGTGATAGGACAGATGATCCTATAAATTGAAGGGCCATAGATGATGGGATTTTGCTGATCTTTACCAGCGTTGTCTCATTAATGCTTGTCTCAATGGCCTTCACAGCTATGTTATGATTTAGCACAGCTAATACATACAGAGTGGGCGATTTGCTGATCTGTCGCATATCAGTATCCATCATGAGGATTTATTCTTGGTTTGTATCAATAGACAAGCAATCTTTTTTCACGCTGCTAGAGCTTGGATTAATCTATTCCAATCCTGAGACGGCTCACGGGGCTCCATGTGATATTTTGTGTGCCATAAAGATATGATGTAGCCTTTCTTATCACACATATCCCAAAGGCGTATCCAAATCTTAATGGTTAATAGTAGATCTTCTTATGCATATACCGTAGCTTTAGTCCCTACTTCTCCTTCTTATTTGCTGGATCTATCCCTTAGTGTTTTTTATGGCCTCTACTGTAATGGTGATAACCTCTGCTGTCCATTTAAGCAACAGATCATCTCAGTAGGAGATATTGTAGCTTGTCTGTCACAGCAGTTCTAATACTTCTCTTCCCAATGCTGTATCAAATTTCAATGCTTAATAGTAGATAATCTCGCACATAGTATGTAGCATTAGTCCCTACTTTTGCCCCTTATTTGTTATATCTACGCCTTAGTGCTTTTTCGATGGCCTCTACTGTAAAGGTAGTAACCTCTTGCTGTCCGTGTAAGCAGCAAATCATCTCAGTAGGAGATTTGGTTCCATACATCTTTTTTTCTGATTACATATTGTGCAATAGAAGAAACACAAGCTCATGTACAACATGTTGCCATAAAATCATTTTATACAAAAAACTCAGGTACACTAAAAATCAGACAAGAAATTAGAATTAGGAATTAAGAGTGTATTGCATAAATTCCACTCAGTCACCCAAACAAATTAGAAAAAACCTCACGTCTCAACAAAGGTCATCCGTACATATCTGACACATACATCCATAGGCTGCAATATTCAGCATGTAAATGTCAGTTCAGCCGAATTTTTATGATGGCTTATTTCTAGTCCATTTCAAACATAATAATTAAGTAGCCACTCTCAGTTGAGGACCTCAAATCTCAACTCGATGGAAGTTTAGCTTCCACTCTTGCCGATTTACAGCTTTCTTTCCCTATAAAGTCAGATATGTGCTATTGGCTTCACACACTCCTGCATAAGCCTACTTTCTTTCATAAGTCAGCAACTTAAGTTATTGTTGTGGTCCCAAAAATGGCTGCCAAGAAGTGCTCTCTGCTGAAGGAAGTCAATGACTCAACTGACAGATGGAGAATTACAGTTCGTGTGATCAGGAGGTGGAATGTCTACAAGAAGGAGTCTCCTACTGAGGTTTTTTGTGTGTCCATGCTACTGATAGACGAAGAGGTTAGAATGCTTTATATCCCTTTACCTAAATAATTTTCCCTCTGTCAATATGCACACACTACTTACCTTATTTCCTTTTCTTGTGTTGGCAACAAATAGGGGACAAGAATCCAAGCTTCTATCATGAACAAAAACCTATTTGATTGTTTTAGTGCCATGGCAGTGGAAGGGATAACTTATTTTATGGCTAATTTCGTCGTCTCTCCAAATAATAAGGAGTACAGGGCAACAAACCATGCTTTCAAACTGACACTAGGTACTTACACATATGTGAAGGAAGTACTTGCCCAAATACCTGAATACTCTTATCATTTCTTCCCTATTCGTGACATAATTAAGATGAAGGAGAGCAACCATGTTGACTATCTTATTGGTAAGTGTAATATTAAGTTCAGGTTTTCCTCCTTTATGAGTTCGACTATTATTCCCCACTACTTAGTCATCCTGGTTTACTATTATATTCCTCTGTTAGATGTCATTGGATTCGTTGCATCAATTGGGCATCTAGAGGAGTACAAGTCTAACAATGAGATCAAGAACAAATTGAGATGTTGCTGGTAGATGAGCTGTGAGTATCTTACATAAATGGTGTTTCATTTTGGTCTGAGTTATGATGATGACCATTGAGTATATACAATAAATGTGTGTTCATGATTTGTATTTCATTAACCATGTGAGATATCAATATCTGAGATGTTGTGATATTTCTTTTGCATGGTCTATTGTTGTACATGGTTTTTCTTTGCAATACTGTGGGTTGCGTCTTTATGATGACTGTGCAACCAATGTCTGCATGATGGATATTAGCACCATGCAATCTCCTGTTGTGATGATTATGCAGCTTGGAAGGATTGGATTTGATGATGGTGGTGATTCATCAGTACTCATTTTGGATATTCTTTTGTGTAGTTCGTCCTCAGTAACTGTTATGTTTTATACTTGCCATTTTCCTTCAGGTATGGCTGAGATTTGCAGCTCATACCATGCCACCCAGATTTCATGCAATCCAAAGTTTCCAGAAGTCAAGCATTTTATCGATAGGTATAGTGCATTGGCATGTCCCACACCAATGTTGACCATTCTCATATGTCATTATATTCCCATAAACCATAACTTATTAATTATTGATCTGTATCATTGGAGCAGTGCTACCACATTACCCTCTCCTACTATCAGCACAATCTCTCATACTGCTACTACACAATCAAATGATCAGTCTGCAACTAGCCTGCTCCGTAACCATCCTTTGATTTTTGTTGCAGACATATGCAATCAGCCAGCTGTAAGTATTTTTAGACTTCATTATTTTTAGTAATTTCTTAACCTGTGATATGGTAGATTACTGGTCTGATCACTGTAAATGTTTGATAGGATTTGTTCTTCCTCATAAAGTGCTTAGTAGTCAAAGTTGACACGAGCATGGCTGGTGCTATGAAGGTTGCTCCAGGTGTGGCAGCAAACCAAGGAGTGTGAGTGGGAAAAAAACATGCATTAATTGCAAGAAAGGACATGTGACTTTTGAACCCAAGTACAACTTTAACTCACCTCATCTTCAGAAATCTTTTATGGGTGCGAGCTTCGCTTAATTAAGGTTAATAATGAGTACTATTTATAGGTTAAGGGTCCACTACACGGTTGAGGATTCATCTGGCAAGGCAACTGTAGTCTTCTTTGACAAACTTGCTTCTAATTTCTTCCAAAAGACTGCACTTGAGATGAATCACACTCTTATTAAGGTAATGGATTATTTCTGTTGATCATGTATAGTGTAGTCATGGCTTTGCGTCACTTAAAAATTAAAAATGTGTATTATGCTTCTTAAGGAGGAACGTGAATATGATTTTCCTGATGAGCTAGACCTAATGGTTGGAAAGACGGTGCTGTTGAAACTTAAGCTGAACAAGTATAACGTTGACTTCCCAAATTCTGGCATATCTGTTGCATCATTCACACAATGCACTGATTTGATGGATGAATTCAATGAGGCAAGACACTATTATATTGAAGTTCCAATTTAAGGGCTTTGTTTGTTTTTCAACTTTCAATTTCAACTTACAGTTTTTTGGAAAAAAAATGTTCCTGCCATGTACAGGTTAGCGATCAGAACACCCATGCTGAAGAAGAGGTACTTAGATATAAACATGTTGCTAAAGTTTTAATTCCCTAACATTTGGAGATAATGTGTTGTTTGTTTCCTCAATGTTTATAGGCCACTGACACAGTCGTTCCTGAATCTGTCACTACTGACCCACTAGTATTGAATGAAGTTACTAATGTTGCCATCGACGAGAATGATGAAGACAGCCCCGGCATTGAGGAGATACCTCTGTCTAGGATAGCTGGCCCCTCAACTTACAGGCCAAAGAGGAAGGTAGCTGGGAAGAGGATCATTGGAGTTAAGGAGAAATGGGTTCGTTCACCCAATGCCTCACCTATCAAGACATCGTCCAAGCCTTTAAAGAGCATCAAGCAAGAGAAGAACTGAAGAATTTTAGTGTTATTGCCATGTCTTGTCATTGTCATCTTTTGGATTAGTCCTTACGAGACCATGTCAGCTGGTTTCTGGTTTCTTCATTAGGAATGTAGGATCTTCTATGTGGCTACGTAGTTGATTGTCTTTTAATTTATGCAATGTCTTTTTGTGTGTCACTTGGCTTCATGGACCTAGTGACTAAACGTATGTTATCTGTGTTATTTGAATGGCATGGCTATCTTAAGTATTAATATTGATGGTTCTATTTCAAACAAAATTCAACTGGGAATGATGCTGAGGCTTAAGCTTCAATTCTAGCTTTAATAAATACCTGTTATCAGTAGTTGGTAGTAATATGTTAAACTGAAATTCAATAATGACATATCAAACATCACTTGGAGTTTAACATTTACTGTAGTTGGTGCAACAATTGACTCAGATGGGCCTAGAATAAATACAACCCCAACAATAAACAGTAATAATTAACAGAGTGGTATAAAATTGCGCCACTTGACACTTGCAATTCCTCCAATCTTGGCTGAGATTATTTTTGCCCCAAAATGAGGTTATCCGTGTTGCATGGCCTGACATGCCTTTTTTTGTTCCCACAACTGAATAAAGCCCGATGGTTGTTTTTAATTGGCCATTCTCAAGCCCAAACCTTTAGGAATAAAAGATGCAAATGAGGTTGGTAGAGTTGCATGTGTGGATTTTGCTTCATTAGGTGTTTCTTGCAGACGTGTATTTTTTTGCTCATTTGTAGCTTTTTTTTATTGGTCATAGAATTAGCTAAAATGTAGTCAATGCTTCATATGAAATGGGCCCATGATTCTTCGAATTGATAACATATCAATGACCTTAAGTTACTATCTTAATGCAGCTCCTTAAATATTTATTACTTAAAGACAGCTCAACCCACAAAAGTTGTTGGTTACTTTTTTTCCAGCTATAAACATTGAGCAGTGCAATGATTTGACTGAATCCATTTATCAATGCTAATATAGCCTACACTGGTGCAGACTTATTTGCTCTACAAATAGTAGGGATTCATTGCTACTAATAGTTGGCTTGATTTTTATGACTTATTTTCTTTGTTCATTACAAATTGTATGAAGTCTTCTCTGTTAACCATTACTAAAAGTGCAGAGTAAAGTATATCCATAGCAAATCTAAATACTGCAAAACACATGAAGAGGAAACCTTCATACATTCCATATGAGACTTTTGCCTTTCTTGAGAACAGTCCACGACAAATCACCAGACCAAGAAATCATTCAGGGACCACATACGCAAATTTTCCAAAAAGGAATGCAGGTATGGTCAAAATGCCGTCTCGTGGTTATGTTCATGTACTGGGCATCCTTTGTAAATTTGTAGTGAATGATTGAATCATTGTGCTATTAAATTGTCCAGTGTACTTAGGAAATGCTAATGGCAGACCAGAGATGTACACTTAGGAAAATGATGTTTGCAAAGAAATACAAACCCATCGAATAGGTGCAAGCCAAGAAGACCTGCACTTAAGGACATTTCAAATGTTGCAATAAATTTGGAAACTGAATTCCAGAACTATACTAGGCCTGGTAAATCATTATCAAGTTCATAAGTTTTTTCTGCTACGATTATATCTCATGCATTCTTCTACTACTAAGGCTATCTAATTATGTTTCCTATTATACTAGGAGAACTTGAGTTCAGGAACAGTGTAGTTAGGCGAAGAAGCAGTAGATTAGTAGCATTTAAGAATCTCAATCAACGTAATGAAGGCCCTGTACTAACAGAGGATACTGTAGGTAATAGATTATCAGCATTTTAAATATCTATCAGTGATTTCTAAATCAAAAATTATGACCGTTACCATCCCTGATTTTCATTAACCTTAGGAGCTTCTGTGATATGTGTTGTCCATGCGGAAGTATAGCATTATGAAATATGCACCTATCAATTCTATCTATACAAGACTGCATATTAGATTGTTGTCTTTCTTAACAGTATTGTCACCATTACGTTACATGTTGAGCATACATGGCAAAGGTGGGAACTAAAACTGATTAATCCAAATCATAAAGAGATTTTGCATTAAGCTACAGGTTCCTAGTAGGTTCAGTTGACTTAATGGAAGGTAGCGAACAGGTTATATGAATGCATAGTTAACAGCACACACAAGAAATAGTAATTTGAAACTATCATTTAGTTTATTTGGCAAATATACATGTCCTTATCATTTGTAAATTTGCAAAATTAATAATCCAGTGCATGGTAATTGCAGTATCGTAGAAAATGTCAAATCCTTCTTTCCAGTAGACATTACATCTGTGTTTAATATAGTATGCACCCTCTATCTATCCTTTCGTTCTAACAATTCAAATCATTGATTGTCGCCAGATATCAATTATCTTACTTCACACATACCAGAACAAATGGATGGCATGATTCCATCATGTTCAACCACAGGTTTGATTAGTTTTATTCCCCTTTTGGTTAGACATCACTTGATTATATTGGTTATTGGTTATCTCTGCAGATGTTGTTGTAGAAAATGCTGAGGCACGGTATAGGAATCTAAGCTTTTGTTTTGACGGACCTTGTGACACTGGCAGTGAAGTTAGTATAGATGAGTATGATAATGGTGAGGGTTAATAACATATTATCAATATTAAATTTGGAAATTCAGTAATCTTATTTTTCCCCTTCTCCTGAACAGTATAACTCCAAGAATAATGGGCATAAAAAGTTTTGTTTGACATATATGCTGTGAGTTAAATAGGAACTCCTTTATGTTATTATTGAATGAAGTCAAAATATCATCCAGTCAATGTTGCACTGGGACACTAAGTATGATACATGTTGGTATAAATCAACACACATGCTTTTCAGGTGACCAAACTTCAAATACTTTTACATTTATTGAACCTGACCATACATCTATGAAGGTGCACAGTGCTGAAGCTACCCATAGCCAAGGTTAGACATGCTCAATTCTTTCCTAAATATTGTTTTCTACATAGTAGCATAATACAATCGTAGGTGATCAACCTCTGAAACAATCATTGGAATGAGAAATTCTCCTAATTATTGAGTTCTTATTCATGTTTTCCCATTTACATGTTTCTTCCACAAGTCACAGCATTGATGAAGTTGACTTAGAAAGCTGTCAACTAATTAGATAAATGATCTTGCTGCACATAGACATGAGTTCAATAAAAACTCCCTTATCTTATTATTGAATTAAGTATAAATATCATCCACTCAATGTTGCACTTGCACACTAGGTATAATACATGTTGGTATAAATTAACATATGTGCTTTTCAGGTGATCAAACTTCAAATGCCTTAACATTCATTGAACCTGACCATACATCTGTGAAGGCACACAATGGTCAAGCCACACATAGCCAAGGTTAGACATGCTGAATTCTTTCTAATATATTGTGTTTTACATAGTAGCATAATATAATCATAGCTGATCAACCTCTGAAACAATCATTGGAATCAGAAATCCTCCAATTATTGAGTTCTTATTCATATTTTCCCATTTACATGTTTCTTCCACAAGTCACAGCATTGATGAAGTTGACTTAGAAAGCTATCAACTAATCAGATAAATGATCTTGCTGTACATGGACATGAGTTCAATAAAAACTCCCTTATCTTATTATTGAATTAAGTATAAATATCATCCACTCAACGTTGCACTTGCACACTAGGTATAATACATGTTGGTATAAATTAACATATGTGATTTTCAGGTGATCAAACTTCAAATACCTTAACATTCATTGAACCTGACCATACATCTATGAAGGCGCACAATGGTAAAGCCACACAAGGTTAGACATGCTGAATTCTTTCTGATATATTGTCTTTTACATAGTAGCATAATATAATCATAGCTGATCAACCTGTGAAACAATTATTGGAATGAGAAATTCTCCAATTATTGAGTTCTTATTCAAATTTTCCCATTTACATGTTCCTTACGCAAGTCACAGCATTGATGAAGTAAACTTAGAAAGATGTGAACTAATCAGATAAATGATCTTCCTGCACATGATCATGAAAGGTCATACTTGGCCCTCTTTAGGAAACAAGTAATTGCCAGAAATTGAGTTGAGAAGGATATGAAATTCTGAAATGTATGCGGTGTCATATATTATACCTGATTTTTTTTTCTCCTTTGCATCAGTGCATGGGTTCAATTTCTGTTCATTAAGGATATGCGGTTGTTGTAGTTGCAGGATACGTTGATATAGGGGATCCTACATTTAAACGCCAAAGATGTGGTGCACTAATGTGGTTCAATGAGAAAGTTGGATCAAACAAGTATGCTAGAAACCCATCATTCTCAATGTGCTGTCTTAAAGGAAAAGTTCAGCTTCCTCCTCTAGCACCTCCTCCAGATCAGTTTGTAAGATTATTTTTTGATAAGAAGACACCATCTTCAAGAAACTTCCTCACAAACATAAGAACTTATAACAATATGTTCTCCTTTACTTCTATGGGTGGTAAAATTGATTACTCAAAGAACTCTGGTGGTGGTCCCTATTCATTTGTTTTGTCTGGCATTAACTACCATAGGATTGGAAGTTTATTACCTCCTAAAGGATCAAAGCCTGTTTACTCCCAACTGTACATATATGATACTGACAATGAAGTATGCAACCGTATATCTGCTATAAGGTAATTTTTTGGTTAAGAAGGTTACTTCTTGCTGATTTGCATTTTTTCTTTAGTATCATTAACATTGATAATAATATTGTTGATCATATCAAGAAAACCCTTGATGATGCCAACCATTTTGTAAAACAATATCGAGCAGCATCATCAATGATCAAGAATGACCAAAACACTGATGTGAAAATTTGTTTAATCAGTACAAGAACGAAGGATGGGCAAAATTACAATTTGCCGTCTACTTCAGAGGTTGCTGCTTTAATTATTGGTGACATTGATATGAATTTCGGTAGAAGAGATGTTATAGTTCACAAGTTGTCAGGCTTGCCACAATGTATTGATGAATTGCATCCTTCCTATCTTCCACTCCAATACCCAATATTATTTCCTAGAGGTGAGGATGGTTATCGTGACAATATAGAACATCGTGAAGAGACTCTTTCTAATACTAAGAAGAAAAAGCGGGTTAGTATTAGAGAGTATTTTGCATATAGGTTGATGATGAGGGAAAATGAGATGTCAACCATACTTCATGCAGAGAAGTTATTCCAGCAATTCATAGTTGATGGTTATACCATGATAGAAGCTCAAAGGTTATTATGGGTCAAAATGCACCAGAAGGAACTTAGGGCAGATTTGTATCAGGGATTGACAGATGCGCTATTAACTGGAGAAAGAAGTGCATCGTCCACAGGGAAGCGTATAATTCTTCCATCTTCCTTCACTGGAGGGGCACGATATATGGTTGGCAACTATAAAGATGCAATGGCTATTTGTAGATGGGCAGGTTACCCGAGTATTTTCATTACATTTACATGTAATCTAGCTTGGCAAGAGGTCACACGATTGATGGAAAATGAATCATTATCTAGTGCTAACAAGCCGGAGATACTGTGTAGGGTTTTCCATATAAAGCTTAAGGCTCTAATGGATACAATCAAGAAGAAGAAGATATTTGGTACTGTTATTGCAGGTGAGTCAAATTTTTGTTCTCTTCTTATGATAATGTCAAGATACTTTAATGATCTATTGCTTATTGCTTACTCATTTATTATTCATGCAACGTTCATACGATTGAATTCCAAAAAGAGGACTTCCACATGCACACATTTTGTTGTTCTAGATCAACGTGATCAACCTAAATATCCGGAGGATGTGGATAGGGTAATCTCTGCAGAAATACCTAACTTGGATGAAGAACCACAGTTGTATGACTTAGTTAAGAGGTTCATGATACATGGCCCATGTGGTCGTTCAAACCCTAAGTCCCCTTGCATGAAGGATAATAAGTACAGTAAGTATTTCTCCAAGAACTTTGTGGAACAAACTATTGTTGATGATGATAGATATCCTACATATAGGAGGAGAGATGATGGGAGGACAATTGAAGTCAAAGGCATTCCTCTGGATAACCGGTTTATTGTGCCTTATAACCCCACATTGTTAACTATGTTTGAAGCTCATATTAATGTTGAGAAGTGTAACCAGTCATCTGCAATCAAGTACTTATTCAAGTATATTAGTAAGGGAAATGATAGAGTTGTGGCATCTATTTATGAGAGCGCTGGGGACGGATCTTCAGGCAGGCCGATTGATGAGATTCAACAGTATTACAACTTTAGGTATATCTCAGCTTGTGAGGCAGCTTGGCACATATTTGCCTTTGATATACACCACAGGTATCCGGTTGTTGAAAGGTTAAGCTTCCATTTACCTAACCAACAATGTGTTGTTTATTCTAATGCTGATGATATTGAGGACCTACTTAATAAGCGCCGTGTTTGTGAGTCAATGTTCCTTGCTTGGATGAAAATGAATCATGATAATGATTTAGCTAAAACTCTTACTTATTCTGAGTTTCCACAATATTTTGTCTACCAAAGAAGCAAACGATGTTGGAAAATTAGACAGAAGGGATTTACCATAGGAAGGATTACTCATGTGTCTCCTTCATCTGGTGAACTTTACTATCTACGAATCCTCTTAACTAAGGTTAGAGGTCCTTCATCATTTGAAGAGATTAGAACAGTGGATGGTGTTGTGCATTCCACTTTTAGAGCTGCGTGCTTTGCTCTTGGATTATTACACGATGATAGTGAATACATAAATGCCATTAAGGAGGCGTCAGTTTGGGCATCTGGGAGATCATTACGAAAGATGTTTGTTAGCATGCTTCTTTGTTTGTCACTAAGCCGTCCTGATTTTGTTTGGAACCAAACTTCAAAATATTGTTTGAAGATTTATTATACATACCACACAAGATCCTTTATCATCAAGTAAGACCTATATTCATCTCAACAATACTTGCCATATTTTCATAAAATTAGTAGGCATGAATGATTTGTTTTTGTACTAATTGTCCTTACTTTCAATTTACATATTCTTACTTATCACTTTAGTGATATTTATGCAGGGGTACATATATCTATAAGTGAGAAGGAAGAAGCTACCTTGAAAGAAATCGAATCATTGTTGCAAGAGAATGGGAAGACCTTGAATGACTTTCCTATGCTTCCAAAACCAGCATCATTTAGTCCACTTGATATCAGCAATCATCTCATTTTGCAAGAGCTTGGTTATGACCAAACATCCATGAAAGAAGAATCGAACACTTTGATCAACTCATTAAATTCAGAGCAGAAACATATTTTTGACTCTATCATATCCTCTTTGAATTCAAATATTGGTTCATTCTTCTTTGTCTATGGTTATGGCGGAACAGGGAAGACATTTCTGTGGAATGCTTTGGCCTCTACTCTTCGAGCTAGAGGCGATATTGTTATTATTGTTGCCTCTAGTGGCATCACTGCCACATTATTACCATTTGGAAGGATGACACATTCCAGGTTTGCGATCGCTATACAAGTTAATGAAGACTCTGTTTGCAATATCACACAAAATTCTGCCTTAGCTAATTTGATTGTACAGACTGAGTTAATTATATGGGATGAGGCTCTCATGGTGCAACGTTATTGCATCGAAGCATTTGATCGTACATTGAGAGATATTATGCATGCTAATTTCCCATTCGGTGGGAAGTCAATTGTGATGGGTGGTGACTTCCGTCAAATACTCCCTGTCATACCTAAAGGTTCCAGAGCTGACATAGTAAATGCATGCGTGACTTCTTCATATCTTTGGGACTATTGCACCATTTTTACGTTGACGAAAAGCATGCGCTTATCATCTGTTTCTTCCATCGAAGAACAAAAGGACTTGCAAAATTTCTCAAAGTGGCTTTTAGATGTGGGAGATGGTAATCTTGGTATGCCTCACGATGGCATAGCTAAAATTGAAATCCCTGATGATCTTTTAATCACTAATTATGATGATCCTGTTAGTGCCATTGTATCTGCCACTTACCCTGATCTTTTGCAGAATTTATCAAGTTTTGATTATTTCAATGACAGGGCTATCCTTGCACCCACAATTGAGGTTGTAAACCAAGTAAATGATTATATGTGTTCTCTTTTGCCTGGCGAACATGTTGAGTACTTGAGTTGTGATTTTGTTTGCAAATCATTCAACAATAATGATTGCTTTAAAGATTTGTACACGATTGACTTCTTAAACACTATCAATAGTTCTGGAATGCCATTGCATAAATTGTCCTTGAAAGTAGGAACACCGGTGATGCTGCTTAGAAACATTGACCAAGCATCAGGGCTGTGTAATGGAACTAGGTTGCGTGTAACAAAACTTGGCAAGACTGTCATTAAAGCAGTAACATTGAATGGTTCTAAACCCAACCAGAAAGTGTTGATCCATCGCATGGATATGAATCCCTCTGAAAGTCATTTGCCTTTTCGAATGACAAGGAGACAGTTCCCAATCACTTTGTCATTTGCAATGACAATAAATAAGAGTCAAGGGCAATCGTTACGTTATGTGGGATTATATCTACCAAAACCTGTATTCTCACATGGTCAGTTATACGTTGCCCTATCCAGGGTTAGGAGCATGGGTGATCTGAAGATTCTTGTACACAATGATGTTTCTAGTGCGAGTAACTTCACTACGAATGTAGTCTTCAGGGAGGTTTTTCGAAATGTGGATCCAAGCATACAGATTTAAAATTAATTGAGGTGGCAATCTTATTTGTGGTTCATATTCATGTTGAATTCATCATCATTTGTAAACGGTATATTTTTATTGTACATGCTTTAGTTGTCTCCTTACATGTACCGTCCATGATTGAACTCTGTTTTTCATTATTATTGTAGCCACTACCAGCATCTCTTTGTCAACTAGCTACTCTGTGTTCATGCATTGATGTCATAAAAATGTCTGGTAGTGACTATTTCACGTTATGCACTTTGGTAGAATTCATTTTGTTGCCAGGTTATGTCTTAGTTGCTTCTTCTAGGGAAAGAAGGATTGATGAAATTTTTTAAAACTAATAATGTTATTTAACTTGGCAATTGCTAATGATGAATACTGTAATACAATGATATTGCGTCTTGGATTATTTATTATGGTTTGAGTGAATGGGAAGTGTTAAATGAAATATAATTCTTTTTGTGGCTACTATTTATGAGTTGAGGTTTGTATCAGGTTTGATGAAAGGGAACAAACCGGTTCTTCAATTGGCAAGCTTGGATTCATATGTTTTTGCCGAGAATTTTGGAATGATTTGTTTGAGTGTCATTCTCTAAGCATTGGTTGTAATGGTCTTCAGTTAAGAGTTGAGTGGTAGAGATTCTAATGTGTTTTGAGAATTTATTTAATTGAAGTTAATTAGTCCCGCGCAATGCGCGAGGGAGATGATGCTAGTTAAAAGAAATAAGAAAGATATTTTGATTGTTCAAATTTATATGGATGATATTATTTTCGATGCTACAAATGAAGATCTTTGTCAAGAATTTGCTAAGCTTATGCAGGGAGAATTCGATATGTCAATGATGAGAGAGCTAAATTTCTTTCTGGGATTACAAATCAAACAAAAGAAAAATGGCATATTTATATCCCAGACGAAATACCTGAAGGAGTTACTGAAGAAATTTGGAATGGAGAATGCCAAAAGTGTAAAGACTCCTATGAGCTCAACCTGTTCGCTTGATGTAGACGAAGACGGCAAAGACATAAATCTAACGAGATACAGAGGAATGATCGGCTCATTACTATATCTCACTGCTAGTAGACCAGATATTCAATTCAATGTGGGAATGTGCGCAAGATATCAATCAGCTCCAAAAAAGTCACATGAAGAAGCTGTCAAGAGGATTCTCAGATATCTTGTAGGAACTCAAAATTTAGGAATCTGGTATCCAAAAAAGGGAGCCGAATATCTAATAGGATACTCTGACGCAGATCATGGTGGATATAAGACGGATAGAAAAAGCACCAGTGGACAATGTCAATTTTTCAGAGGATGTCTCGTCTCATGGTCAAGTAAAAAGTAGAATACCATGGCAATCTCCTCAACTGAATCAGAATATGTAGCCACTGCCTGTTGTTGCTTTGCGCTCAGATCTTATGGTTAAAGTAACAACTACAGGATTTAGGAATCAACTTACGTGAGATTCCAATCCTATGTGATAATACGAGCATGATAAGTCTGTCCAAGAATCCAGTCCATCATGCTTGAACCAAACACATCGATGTCCGACATCACTTCATTCGGGACCATGTTCAAAAGAAGGATGTAAAGGTTGAGTTCATCCCCACTGAATTTCAAATAGCCGACATCTTCACGAAACCTCTAGATCAACAGGAGTTCAACTTCTTTCGAAGAGAATTGGGAATGGTAAATCCCAATGAGCTGTAAGAAATATCATGTTATCTCTCAAGATTAATTATTTAATTCAATGTTTTGATGATAAAATAACTAACTTAAGCATCGGAGTATGTAGAAATTTGTTTTGCAGGAAGCTTTGTTTCGATGAAGAAAAACACAGGTAAACAAAGTATGAAATTATTGATCAAATGATCGATAATCATGAAGGTAAAAAGAAAGTAATTTATCAATCACCTGATCAATAAATTCAATTTGTGAAAAAAAAAGAAAGCACTCCAACAAAACAATTTTCGATAAGCTGATCGATAAATGCTTTATCGATCAGAACATCGATCAAGAGCCTCAAGGTTTCAAGATCTCTCTTTCAGAATTGGTAAGCATTAATCGATAAGTTGATTGATAAATAGATTATCGATCAAATGATCGATAAACAAGACTAGGTACGCGTCTCTATTACTGATTTTATCGATAACATGTTTGACAATTGCTTGATCGATAACGTGATCGATAATTCTGTTCTGTGTTCATGTGTGTTCTTTATATTTATCGAACACGTGATCGATCAAGAGTTGATCGATAACTTCATTGATAAATTTGAAACTTATAACGGTTAATTTTTGAAACTCCACCGTCAGTTATCGAACTCTAACTCAAAAAAACTCCCATCCCCTGTTTCTCGCAACGGTCCAAAATCACTGTTTTATTAAATTTCTTGTCTCCCTTCTACTCTAATACATCCCTACTACATTTCTGACCTACCTCGAGCTCCAAACATCACACTTAAACCGATCATTCACTCAGCTGCTCTTCGGTAACCCCAACAATGGCAAGAGTAAAGCAACCCAATATGGAGAGGGAAGAGAATCTTGAAAAGAAAACTCAATCGGCCGAAACTACTCTATCGGGAACCAAGAAACGCTACAGACCAAAAGTACAAGAAGAATCAACAAAGAAAAAGGGGGTTCTGAAAATTCGAGAGAGCCAATCCAGAGAACAACCCAGAAAATCCCCCCAAGCTAAATCCAAACTGCCCATGGTCACTCAAGGATCTGAGACTGAGTCCGATGAAGAGGCTTCAGTTCAGAAAGCTATGGAATTAGCTCTGCAAGTTCCTGTACCTCGGCAATCTCGACAAAAAAGGCAAAGAATAAGGGAAGATAGCTCTCGGCAAGTTCCTACTGAAGGTATTTCAACCGAATTTTCTGAGCTACTTGTTGGCAATCTGGATGTGGATGTGAATATAACAAAATACAAGACTGATTTTGCCAATAGAAAATTCTGCCCTGTGGTATCTGTTGACATAGAAAGTCTGAAGAAAAATAAAGAGATTAACCTCGACCTAAGTGACCCTTTACAGCACTATTCCAATTGGTTAATCATTGATAGGGAGTACTGTCCTGAGGTGATTAAAAGATTCTACTGTAACATGGACAACCTTATAGAGGATTATCTGAAAGTCACACTGAGAGGGAGATCATTCAAAATTACCAATGCCAAGCTAAATGAGTTATTGGGAATCTAAGAGTCTGTGAGAGGGGGAGAAATGAATGAGGTAAAGGCTTACCGAATACTGATGCAGAGTGATGATTTTCCTGGTGAGCTGAGTTTTCCTCCTAAGCAGATATGTGATTACTATCGGATTATACATTACATCTACTCTCGGAGTATGGTAAATAAGTCTGGAAGCTTCTCACACCTCACTCAGGATGACTATTTACTCCTAGCTAGAATTATTAGTGGAGAAAAGATCAATATTAGGGATCTTATATACACTTAGATGAAGGGCTTTGTCCTCAACAAGTCTAAATTCACCCCCAATTCCCTACCCTCAGCTGGCTACTTACCTTCTTCAGGCACACAATATTGATCCACTTGAGCCTGGAGAAATCAAGACCAAAGTACCTGCTTTTGGTCTCACGTAGCTGAATAAAATGAGGATTCCTGTCCCCTTCAAGCCATCACAGAAGGTATCTCAAAAGGATAAGGGGAAGCAACCGGCTGCTAGTACATCTCGGACTTAGGATAAAGCTGAATCTACTGCAGCTCCATCTCATGCCCCTGAACCATCTTTCATGGAGCGATCTATCAGAGAGATGTTTCAAGCAGAGCTCCAAGCATTTGAGCATAGAGTGTACATCACTGCCAGAGAGTATGGGGAAGTCTCTGACAGGAAGTTTAAGGGTATCTCCAAAATTCTAGACCTTCACCGACAGGCCATGGTAGTCTTAGAAAAGGAAGTGGCAGAGAGATTTGATTCAGTGGATAAGGAACTCAGAGAGCTCAAAGGACTGGTAACTTCCCTCTGCACCAACTTCACTACCTCCAGTACCAGCTTCAGTTATGAGGATCTCTTCTCTCATCCACCATCTCCACCTCATCCTGAGCCAGCCCTTCCTTCCTATTATCACTTCTGATCCTTCTTCCACTGTCCCTACCTCCACCACACTCGCTCTCATCACTGTGCCTCAACCAGTTCCCACCTTACCTTTTCCTTCTCTTCATCTCATTTCTAGTCTTCCTCCTCTCCCTATTCCATTACCATTTCCCACTGTTTCCACTTCCTCTCCTTCCCTTGATGCTGACAAAAAGGGGGAGAAGCACACTGATATGGACGTTGCTGATATTGATTAGATTTTTAGCTTGTTTATCTGTTTTCTATCATTTTGTATTGCCTCAATATCTTTTTCTGTCATGAACCCATGTACTGATATGGTTTACTGACATTGGCTGTCTACTTATCTGATTCAATGCTTAATTTTGATGTTTCTGCTATTGTTTGGTTTATACCTTTCACTTATGTTTTGTCATCATCAAAAAGGGGGAGAATGTTAGGATTATGGTTTTGATGATAACAAAGTTAGATTAAATTGGTTAAGTGTGTTGATCAATCATCTGATCGATTAAATGATTATCGATAAGCTGTCAGATAACTCTTCAGTGTAAATCAGTTTAATGTTAAGTATTTTAATCGATGATCTGTTCGATAATTCATTGATCGATAAAATGATCGATTATCGCTAACGTAAAAGTCATATAAGGCAACTGTCGATTATCGATAAATTGATCGATAATCCAAGATGATCGAACAAGTGACAGATAAAAAGAAGTGAATCTGAACTGACTTTATCGATCAAGTGATCGATAAATACGTTATCAATAACGACATCGATAAATGGTAAGGCACTCTACCTATTTTGCTTATTGATTCTATCATTGTTTATTGATAATATGATCGAACATTGAGCTCTAACCTTTTGAATGCAGGTACTGATTATAGACTAGTGATAGATAACTTTATCGATCACTAAGTTATCGATAACATGATCGATAATTTATGTTCCAGTTGCTTCTACTTAGTTTTCCTAGAACTAAATTATCGATAACCTTATCGATAATCAAGCTCTTCTATCAATCATGTCCAGAATATTTTTCTGGACTTTTGACGGACAATTGATTTCATCTAGAATCATTGAGTAATCAAATAATCATTCTTTCTGTTTCATTTTAAAGCTTACACTACAAGACTCTTACTTGTTGAAGTTTAAAATATGGTTGCAGATTATTAAGAGAAATTACAACAGCTCGTCAACGGGATTACGCAACCTGCAACCTACTATGTCAGAAACGCAGAAGCATTAATGGCAGAACCGTTGTAACTAGGAAAACACGCAAACAGAGTCACAACGGCTAGAAGCTCATCCGTCCAACGGTTACTTAATGACCGCAACTATAAAAGGCGCGAAGAAGCATTAATGAGAGGATTGAATACGCGAACTACTGTCTGTAATCATTTACTACTACATTCAATACTCTGTTTCTTCATTATTACTGAGCGTCAGTGTTCATCATTTATTCTACTCTGTAAGAGAGTCAATATCTATCTTTAATTAATCATCTGAGTGATGCTCAAGAGTGTGGACTCTTGAGTGGGCTTGTATCCTTAGGGGAGTAAGGGGGAGTGATTGAGTGATTCAATTACTGTACTGAGGCACCAAGAGCCCGATCAATCTTAGAAGATAGTGAAATACTCAGAGGTGTTCTGAGGACTGGACGTAGGTCAAGTGGTTAAGACTGAACCAGTATAAATCCTGTATCTTCCTCTCTGCGGTGAAATCCCTTCTAACTCTAACTCTCTGTTTCTGATATTGTCTGATTTTAATTTTGCAATTTTTTTACTTACCCAATTCACCCCTTTCTTGGGTGAGATTGCTACTAACAGTACATTTTAGGGTTTTGTTCCCTCTATATAAAGTAATAGGATACACTTTGAGCTGTGCGCCACCTTTATAGAAAATACTATGTGTTTACTTTTCTTGGTATCAGAGCGCTAGGGTTAGCTACCTTAGCTGAAAGCTCCATTGAGAAATCCACAACCTCCAAGATGTCCTTTGAGTCTGAATCACTTGTCTTAACTGCTACATTACCAAAGCAACAGTCTGAAAATGGCATCAATCAAAGCTGTTCCATCAAGCTTGATGGAACGAATTATCTGGTGTGGCAGACACATGTTCTCCCTATCATTAAGGGACATAAACTGGAGGGCTTCCTTAATGGTACCAAGGTGTGTCCCTCAATTTATCACTATTGACAGTAAGAGTAAGCTGAACCTAGATTTTGAAGATTGGGTTGCAGCAGATCAGCTTCTATTTTGCTAGTCATTAAATATCATGACACTAGAGATCTCTTCTCAAATGGTCTCTGTTTCAAATGCTGCTGACCTTTAGACAGCTGCAAAACAGCTAGCAGGAGCTCAAACCAAAGCAAGGATTCTAATGTTGAAGTCAGAATTCCAGAGAACAAGGAAAGGAACAATGAAGATAACTGAGTACCTGTCATGCATAAAGAATCTCTCTGAATAACTCTTCATAGCTGGCTATCCAATCACTCTTCTAGATCTTATCATTTAAGTTTTGGCTGGACTTGATGTTGACTATAATCCCATTGTTGTTCAACTGAGCAAGGAAGCCAGTAAGCTAAACTAGATAGAATTTCACTCCTCTCTGATGACCTATCAAAGTCGTATGGATTAGCTATCTTAGATTGCTTAGTTACAAGTCTCCAACAATTTTATCAACTATGCCAGGGCTAAATATTATAGACCATGCAACAGCTGGCATGGTGGTTGAGGTAGATGTGGTTCCCGAGGTAAAGGCAGAAGAAATCAATTTGGTGGAATCCAGAACCACTTTGATGGTGAAGTTATAAAATGTCAGTTGTGTAATCGAATTAGACATGAGGTTGAAAGGTGTTTCTATCGATATGACAGGTTATTTGTCAAACCTGAAAAGAAAAAGAATCAGTTTAAGACTGGTTCCAGCTCTGGGTCAGATTTTTCAGCCTATTGGGTCAACCCAGAAACAGTAAATGATGATGCATGGTACCTTGATAGTATAGCCACAAGTCATGTGACCAACGATGTCAATCGCCTAAAAAATCCTGTTGACCCCAATGGTAAGATGCAATTAGTAGTTGGTAATGGTGACAAATTACCTGTTGAAAAAGTTGGTCAGTCAATTATATCTAATATACTACATAAGACATTTAAACTAAATGATGTTTTGTTTTCTCTTGGGATTAAAAAGAACCTGCTGAGTGTTTATAAAATGGCAGATGATAATGATGCAGATGTTATATTTAACAAAAATGGATTCTATGTGAAGGAACAGGAAACAGGTGAAACTCTAGTACAAGGGGTACCAAGTAATGGAGGCATGTTCAAAGTCTCATAGCAGAAGAAGAGGAATGGTCATGTTGAGCTAGCACTTATTGTTCAAGGTACTATTGTTAAGCTAAGGATTCAGCAGTAGTACCATCTAAGAATCCTAGTTTTAGTAGAGTTTTAGGGCATTGTAGACTTAGACATCCTAGTGATATGGTGCTCAATCAAATTATTAGTGAATGTAACTTGAAAGTTATCAAGAATGAATCTGTCTTTTGTGAATCATGCAATAGCACCAAAAACTTGTTCGCCAAATAGCTAAACCACAAGCAGACGGGTCACAAGTAATATAAAACGTATCATTTCCTCAGAGACTAAAGCTAGACAAGTCAAGAATCATAATTGTGCTCTTGATTAGGTCAAGTAAAGTAAATGTTGTGAAAGAGGTTGAATAATGTGATCAGAAAACAAACATCTAAATTGAAATAAAATAAACTTGACTTTGAGACAAATAAAGGTCTAGGGTTATTTTTCACTAATATACTTCATAAAACTTGAGTAATCACTTCTCAAATAGTGGTTAATAACAAGTTAAGTTAGTCTAGGGTTCACAATTATTGATTAAGCTTTTTCAAGTTAAAACCAAGTTTTGCAATCTTAATAAAACTTCGCAATCTCTTGCTCTTGTTTAAAAAGGTTACACTTTGAAAACCAAAACCCTTTTAGGACTATGCTAGGTCAATAGATATATCTCTATTCTATCAATAAACCTTCCATTTATTAGGATAAATTTCAGGTCCAACACATTTTTATCAAAGTTCAAAGATTAATTTAATTTCTTAAGCTTCAATCAATCAATTAATCACTCCAAATGGTGGCCAATCACAAGGAAGCGTTAAGTTCAAGATAAAAACAACATCACATTATCATTAACACCAAAGAGAGAGTTAAAACAAGTTTTAATCCATACAATAGATCAAAATAACCCTGGAATGATTATTCTAGCTACACATGTTCAGCAAAGAGCTACAAGTACATAGACATTTTGCAGCCATTACAGAAATAAAGGAGAAAAGAAGAAGAAAACCAAGGAAAATGAAGAAAGAAGCTTCAAATCTCTTGCAACTTCAAGCTTAATGTTCCCAAGCTTCAAAATGTCCAAACCTTAGCAGAGCAAACCTCCAAACGAGCCCCAAGTCAAAGTGTGTCAAAAAATCATGAGTCCTCCCACTTATATGCCCTAATTTTTAAGTTACATTGCAAAACGCACAGCTGCAAGGGGCAGATGCCGCAGCGTATGTGATCATCCGTCGCAACGGATTACACAAAATGGGGCTTTTGTAAATGGTTAGGCACTGCAGCAGATATGGACAGGTGCCGCGGTGCCTTACACCGAATGCTTTTTCTTCCTTTCTGTTGGAACTGTTGTGGCAGTTTTCTTCATGCGTCGCGGCAGATGGTGCTTCTTCAGTTTCTTCACTGTCATTCTTCTGTCCTTGCTCACTCTATGTTCTTGATCTTCTCCTTGTCTTTCATCTTTTAGCTCTTGCTATTTCCTGCACCAAGAATCTTAGAAGTATTGCAAAAATAATCTCCAATTGTTAGCATAAACTAAAGTTCACTTTATCAAACCATATTTTCTAACTTTAAGAGAATAATCCTACATAAGAGCTTCCAAAACCCAAAAAAAAGTGATAAAATAAGTTGAATTAATAGGAATTTCAAGAGGTTATCAATGTTTTAGCCAGAATAGGAGTTGGTAGTTGATTTATTATTTGAGTAGCTATGTGAAATGCTTCCCACCAGTAGTGTAGTGGCATTTTCACCTGAGCCAGTAGAGTTAGTTCCATTTCAACTATGTGTTGATGCTTTCTTTCATCTCTACCATTTTGAGCTGAGGTATGTGGACAAGAGTGTCTAAAATGAATCCTTCATCTTGTAGCAATTTAGAGAAACTTCTATACTCACCTCCCCAGTCACTTTGAACAATCTTTATCTTGCTTTCAAACTGATTTTCAGCAAATTTCTTACAAAGAACAAACATATTGATAGCTTCATCTTTTGCTTTTAAAGGAAAGATCCAAGAGTAGTGGCTATAGTCATCGAGGAACAGTATATAAGACTTAAAGCCATTCTTAGAGTTGAAGGGTGCAGGGCCCCACAGGTCAGAATGTATCAGTTCAAGCGGTTTTAAGGCATGAGAGTGAGATACTTTAAAAGGGAGAGAGTGAGATTTGCCTTACTTACATGATTCACAAAAGACAGATTCATTCTTGATAATTTTCAGGTTACATTCACTAACAATTTGATTGAGCACCATATCACTAGGATGTTTGAGTCTATAGTTCCACAAAACTCTACTAAAACTAGGATTCTTAGATGGTACTGCTCCCCAAACTAAAATCGGTTTCATAATTTTAAATAAGCTCCTCCTTAAACTAATATGAAAGGATTAAAAATGCATTTAGCCAAGAGTATGTTTTGCATGATAATTAACATTTTCATATCCCCCCTTTCGGGCATCCATTCATCGTGATCAGTCACAGACACTAGTAATTTTCAATAAATTGAAGAACATTGAGTTGACATGGGCAAGTGTCCATCTTATTTGTAATTTTCCTACAGCCCATATTTCCCGAAAGAAAAACGAGAAAATTTGGGGAGTAAGAGACTAAAAAAAATTTGAGGAGCATATCATGTAAGACCGGAGAAAGTAATAAAGACCTAAAAAGACAGTTTTTTTTTTTTTGGGGACCGAGAAAGACAGTTACACGATAAAAAAAAATCTCATGTAATATAACTTTTACTTACTTTTATAATTTATTTACTTGTAAATATTTTATTGATGTTGGAGTAATATAATATTAATGGGATTGCTAGTTGTTACCCATTTATGATCCCATAAAATCTGCGTCATTACTTGCTACGTTGTCCTTCCTGAGGTTGTTGCATATTGGCATGGGCAAGTGCCTATCTTGTCTGTAATCTTACAAGTTGCCCAATTTTTTATTATGTAAATTAACCAATTTTTTTTTACCATTTTCCCTTGGAAGATACAAATACACATTTTGGTGGTGTGGCTTGATCCTATTTACAAGATACTTTAAAAAATGTCTAGAATTTTAACGAATTTTTTTTCATTTTTTCCTATTCATTACGTGTTACTAAGCTTATAATTATAACCTAAGAGAGCATATCATTACACTGATTTTCTTTAACACATTTTTTTCCATAGTCATCCTCTTTCTCATTCGCTTTCTCCCTCCTCAAATGAAGATTTTTAAAAAATATATTTTTTTTAACATTTATTCTCTTTAATTAACTTTACCCAATTTTTTACTTATATTTTATATATATAGGATTAGACGGAGTACTCCCTCTATCCCTTATTATAAGATCCTTTTAACTAAATTATGCAGTTTAAAAAAATAATTAAAATTAGTTTAAAGCAATTAATACATAGCAAATACAATTTTTTTTTCAAATATACCCTTATATATAAATGGGTATATATGAGGGAGTAATAGTGAGATAAATGAATAAAGAGAATATATTAAATGCATTAAATTAGGAGTAAAATAGGTAATAATACATTAAATGCTTAGACAAACTCAAAGAGGATCTTATAAAAAGGGACAAATCTATTCAAAAAATTAGATCTTATAATAAGGGACGAAGTAATATTGTTTTAATAATAAAGAATAAAATTTAATGACATTAAGTATCCTTCTCATTTATAGCAAGACAATGAATTAGCTAATGTGTAATCTTACATGCATGTTTTACACTTGGCAAAATCACAGTTCCCAACAAGAAACCAAGACACATTTATAGCAAGACAATGAATAAATTGTATGAAGGAAACGCACCTGCATCAATTCATTTGACAATTCCTGCTCTCCCCAGCCATGGATGGAACTGGAGACAAAACAGCAGACTTGTTTCATGGCCAAGCCCAATTGTACAGACTCATGCATCTTTGGATGTCTTCTTTATGTCTAAAGTGTGCAATTGAGCTTGAAATACCGGACATAATCCACAAGCAAGGCCAACCCATCTCTCTTTCTCAGTTGGTATCAGATCTCAAAGTTCCACCCTCTAAAACTACTTTTATAAAAGGGCTCATGCGCTTGCTGGCTCACAATGGCCTCTTCACCATCATCAAAAGCAGCAACAATGAAGAAGAAGAAAGTGAAGTATCATATGATCTCACTTCTGCATCGCAGCTTCTTGTGAACGGCATAGACCATTGTATATCTTCAATGGTTCAGTTGACTGTAAGCCCAGCTTTGCTTGATTTGTATCAAAACTTGGGGAAATGGGTTCGTGGGGAGGAAAATACATTGAGAGAGACATCGTTTGGCGTAGGCGTTTATGAATTCCTTACTCAAAACCCAGAAGATTTGGCGGTCTTCCTAGAAGCAATGGCTAGTGATTCCAGATTCATGAAACTGGCAATGAAAGATTTGGGATCTGTTTTTGATGGACTGAATTCCATCGTTGATGTTGGCGGTGGAACTGGTACAGCTGCTATGATTATTTGTGAAGCATTCCCCAAGTTGAAATGTACGGTGCTCGATCTTCCTGAGGTTGTCTCAAACTTATCTGGAAACTGCAATATGAGCTTTGTTAGTGGGGACATGCTCAAATCCATCCCTCATGCTGATGCAGTGCTGATTAAGGCAAGTATATTCTACATAAAAAATACAACGTTACATAACAAATTTAAATCTTGCATCCTCGCAATTCTACAAGTTTTTCATTTTTAGATTAAATCATTTGATTTTCAGATATTACTCAAACACATGAAATACCTGGAATGTTAGATTACTACCTATTTTCGTTTTTACAGTGGGTTTTACATGACTGGGGTGATGATGATTGCTTAAAGATACTTAAAAATGCCAAGGAAGCTATTTCAGGCAATGGAAAAGGGGGAAAAGTGATCATCATAGATACAGTGTTGAATGAAAAGCAAGAGCAGCATGAAGTGCTAGAAACAAAGCTCTTACTCAACATAATGTTGGCGGCTGAATTCAATTCAAAAGAGAGATCCGAGGAAGAATGGAAGAAACTCTTCCTGAAAGCAGGCTTCACAGATTACCAGATATTTCCTGTATTCGGCTTTAGGCCTCTCATTGTGCTTCATCCCTAGACTTGCTGGGAATCAAATAACTTGTTTTACATGTTTCAAAGTGAATAAATTGCAGTAGAACAAGAGTTATGATTCTTCTGCAATTTCAATGAGCTACATAACATATCGCGATAAAGAAATTGTTCCCCATCTTATAACTGCGGCCGAATCATCTAGCAATTTATAAACATTCATGTTTACATAAAGTCATTACTAAGTTGAGTGAAAAAAAAAAAATAACACAGTTATTACTGATGAATGAATAAAAAAAAACTAATTTGTAGAGTGCATCTGTTAAAACATGTTAGAAGACAAGAAAGAAATCAAAATAGCACTATATCATGCACGTTTATAACCATTCAAGGGAAGGAAATAACCGACCTGAATTGTCGTATTTCTCCCTTGCTCAGTTCTGAATCAATTGAGTTTCCAGCACTTAAGAGCATCGTATTATGCATAGAGACATATTGCAGCTATTAGCGACGATCTGGACCAATGAATCCACTTCACAGGCTCTGTTTCTGTACTCAACTGTGCATCGTATTGTACCAATATACCACGCAACAATTGGTAGCTGTGGAGATCAGTATCAATCCATTTCATGGAATGAACAGCTTGGTAGAGTTAAAATCACCAGTCAAGTGAAGTTTCAAATGGAAAATGTTGTAACAGCCAGAAAACTGATGTTAACTAAATAAAGCATGGAGAAAATTACAAAAGGAGTGTTATCCATGTTTAATACAAACCAAATATTTGTATCAGATATGATAAAGCCGTTCAAATAACACTTGGACGATTAAAAACTTGTTACCTTCCTGTGTTGGATGTCCATTGCATGTGCCCAAGTCCATGTTATTATTTATGTTTCGTAGGCTGCAGCCAAGCGTTTCACTAATTTAATGACAAACTACCATCATTTATTAATTCTTGTTTAGAAATGTTTTTCCTTATAAGCAAAAAGTTTAGATAAGTTGGATTTCGGAAGCTCACTAGGGTAAGGGCATGCCTCTAAACTTAGAATGCTTATAAAAGTACTTACAAATTGCTCACTAATAAGGTCTTTACATTAGCAATGGGATTTGAACTCACAACTTGTGAATTATAAGCCAAGTCCTTACCAACTAAACTAACTCTTGTTGGTAATTCTTATTTAGAGTTAAAAACAAGAAAATTTTAAATAGGCATGTCCTTATTGGAAATAAAAGCCTTTTTTTGTGTGTAAACTTAGAGCATCCTCAAATCATTTTGGACTTGATAAAATCTCTGTCGAGCTGGGAGTATTAATTATGACGAATTTTTCTATGTTTTGAAAATTCTTTATGAAATGACTCTGCAACTCCTTCTTCACGACGACCAATTAATTCACAAACTTTTCGCTTGAATAAACTATAATGAATTTTTCGAAGTTTTCTTGGTAGAAAAGTTATTCAAAATAATTTTAAAACCAAGGTAACTCCTGCCAATTGCTATTTTCAAGTAATATGGATAAATAAATATTTTATAATTAAATAGGTTAAATTCTGAAGTATACTTGGTTTAATTTATAGATTTTTTTATACTTATTTAATTATCTTTTATATATTTCTTCTTTTATAAAAATTGTAAGATAAAAAAGAATTTTGAGACAAAATCTATTCCTATCCTATTTTATTTCGGAGGAGATATTAACAGATATGGGAGAGGAGAAAATCATTTTGTGTGTGTGTGGGGTATAAACACATATGCGGACCTTAAGAGAAAGAATGAAGAAAGCACACTCTACTTTCTTGTGGGTTGAGTTTGGCCCTAAATATAATATTTTAATTCACTTTATCTCTCTGTCTCTCTTTTCAAAATATCCCTATTTATTGTAAGGAATTCTGACCAAAAAATAATTTGAATCGTCTAATGCACATGATTGAGAAGAATTAGTTCAGAGAGATTAATACATATTTGTGACAAATAACTAACTTAAATAATTTTTTTAATATCCTCAAATAAATTTTCCACAAGTGCATTTGCCTTATTCACATGTTGTTTGCATCAAACATTTTGCTATTAGTTAGTTAATTTATAATCACCGAGCATCCTGCGACGCATCCAGTGCATGTCGCCACATCAACATCCTTTACATGAAATATTGGGCAAGTAAGACTATTTATCACGAAAAATTTCAACAGTTTAACATTTATATAATCTAAAACTTCATCGCTATTACATTCTTTCTTGCATGTCTTAAATCGGGTGCAAGTTTTCCATATATTATATGCAAATAGTTATTTGCATTGCGGGTTTCTCCAGATGAAGAAAGAAACATCAAACAAAAACTTAGAGAAATCTATCGTAGTTCTTTTCATGAAAAATGGAGTTAGTGAGTGACATTTTATGACGTGCTACATCTCATAAAGAATTTTCAAAATGGGCCCCATATTAATTTAAATGAGACCGAGTAAAAATCTAAACCTAAATTCAATCAGAATTGACCAGCGGCTACACTCAGATAAACGAGTATATATATCTAGAATATCTACAAATAATTCCAAATATGCAATATCAGATAAATAAATAAAATATTGAATATTTCGTTCTTGTTCAACTGACCTTATCCTTTTAATAGCTTCATTTGTACCAATTATTTTAGACCCATATATACCGCATATACTCTAAATTATATATTCGACTTCCTTTGGTTTTTTCCTGATTATTTTAAAAATTTAATCAAACCCGTAAAATATCATATAAGAGATTTTTTTTCAGAAAATAATTAATTTTTTAATAATAAAAAAAAAACAAGCATCCCTAAATAGATGTATCCTTGATAAAAAGAAAAAGTCTGGACATTTTATGTGACCTGTCCTTATCAATATATAAAGACAGTAGAATATATAATTTAAATTATGTGCTCTATTTATATATATATTTTTTATGGATCTAAAATAATTAGTCTGCAGATATAGAAAGGTTAATATCAGTGGAGCCTTAAAGAAAAAACAATGGGGATATAATTCGCTTGTTTTGACATGTTGTGAGGAAGTAGTCCTTTCCATTAGAACTAATCCCTATAGATGTAATATGCAATATTTGATGATTGATTTCCATTCCGGCAACCAATTAGGTCAGCATGGTCATAAATTGTAGTAGTGACAACTTAACAGTAACGTCTAACAGCTACAACCCCAAAGATTAGTTATAAATCATGAACCACGACTATGTAAAATATAAATGATTTAGTTGCTGTGCTCCTTCTAGTCCGTAGTATAGGAACCAAAGTAGACAAATGTCAACAATTGTATTTAGATCGATGGAAAGCAAATTAACAAATCAAGAACCATAGGCGATGCTTATCGTTAATTTTTCTCAAAACAGGAAAGAGTAGGACCAATCCTTAATGCATCATATGGTAAAAAAAAAAAGCCGGCAGAGGAAATCATGAACCACGATTTGATATATAAATCCTGCAATTCATAGCAGCGGAAGTCATAAAAAACCCGTTACCATAACTACATATATGGTCTAAATCATCATTCCATACGTCTTCTGATCTGAAATAGAGACAATTGAAAACACAGCTAGAAGAAAATAAATTATGTCGGGAAATCTGTGATGAGCATAAGCCTAAAGGGAGAGCCTAATCTCAAAACATTAGCCTATTCAAAGAGGAAAGCCTCTTGAACTTATAAATCTCACAACACTTGTGGGGTTCCCTAGTGGGAGACATGTAACAGAATCTTCTGACTAGTATGCAGACACGATGTAATGATGTCAACTAAGAATAGCTGTCACTAATCAAGGCTTAGCAAGTGAAAATTAGGTTTTCTTGATACATATACACCCTCCCCCCCAAAAGTCTGCTGCTGCCTCTCGATTCCTTCTTATTCTACTAATCTCCCCCTTTCTATTATCGTTGCTATTCTCGTGGCATAATGCGACTGTGCATTTTTATATTACATATAAGTTTATAGGTATTGACAACACATTTTCTCAACACATCACAAAATATAATATATGGGTTGTTAATACCTACCGTGATAGTTGTCAATCCTTACATCTTCAGTTGTCAACGACTGCTCTTTCAATTGTCAATACAAATTTAAAAAAAAAAAAGGATAATTTGGTAATTAAATAAATAAATTCTCTTGCAATAAGATTTCTTGGGAGTTGAGAATAATTTAATGATTTTCAGGGACTTTTTTATATTTAATTTTTTTGGATGAGACTTTGTTGCAATCTTCCCTCTTTTAATTTGTATTTCTTCGTGCATATTCATATATGATGAATCTATACGTCAGGATATCCAGGTCTGGGTCCCATATTTCACAGCAAAAGCCCAATGTGGGGCCCTCTCCGTGTCTATATAATTCCCCTCGGTTTCTCGTTTCGCATCATGGGTCTCGACTTGTTTTGCAACAGTGAAGTTTCCACTCATTTCCATCATTACTGCTTTTCTCACTGTGAGCTTCCACTCCCTTTCTTATTCTCTCTCACCTTTTTATTTTCCAGACAGAACTAAGATGTGAACGTGTGCGTCTCTATGAAATAGAAGGTTGTGTTGGTGGCGCCAGCTCATGATGCTGCCTTGGCCCCTGAGATTTATTGGAAGTCCATGCTTCCCTATACTCCCATGCCTGAACTCCTCAAAGATCTCCTCCACCCAACTGGCCTGGTTAGCATGATTAACGGGTAACAATAATAAATGCAGTCATTTGGGTTAGTTCATTCTGATGTCAACGTTGGCAACTCAGGTGGTGGCACCACTAATGACGGCGGTGTGCGTGAGATGGCCGATGAAATGCCTGATACTTCCAACTATCATTCTCCACGAAATAACTATAAGGTATTTAGCGGCTACCCTAGATATAGCACCCCACCCCATGACAACACCAATGGGACTGTCTTCTTTTCGGAAAAGGACTTGAAGGCCGGTCATGAAATGAACTTGCTCTTCATGAACATCAACAGCCATGCCTCCTTCCAGCCTCGTCAAGTTGCGAAATCCATTTCCTTTTCTTCAACTAAGGTATATTTAGTACTGTCACATTCATTCTACTGAGAAAAGAGATATATATAGCCAAATGATATGTGTTATCTGGTTTTTTAACAACAGATGGCTGAAATATTGAACAAGCTTGCCGAGAAACGTGGGTCAGTATATGCTAAGGAGATGAAGACAACAATTGAGATTTGTGAAGATCCAGGGGTCAAAGGAGAACAAAAGTACTATGGGAAGTCTTTAGAATTCATGGTTGATTTTGTTACTTTGAAGCTTGGGAAAAATGTGAATGCTTTGTCTGCAGAGGCGATGAAGGAGGGAACAAAGGAAGTAGAAGAATACACAATATTGCATGGAATGAAGAAGGTGGGGGGAACACAGTTGGTGTGCCATAAGCTCTATTACGCGTATGCTGTGTTTCTCTGTCACAAAATAGAGAACACAGTTGCCTATACAGTGCCCTGGGGGGTGCTGATGGGAGCAGAATGAAAGCTTTATGTGTTTGTCACAGAGAGACATCAACTTGGAACCCAAAACATGTGTCCTTCCAATTGTTAAAAGTGAAGCCTGGGACTGTTCCTGTGTGCCATTTCCTTTCTCGATCCACCGTTATGTGGGTTCCAAAAAAAAAAAACTAATGTGAACGTCAGTGGTTTAGATATACGTGTGTGTGTGTGTTTCAAAAATAAGAGGCACAGATAGAGAGTGTGATGAAACTCACAAGAAATATAAAATAGAGTTTCAATACAATATTCTCTCTATCTCTGTCTCACTTCATATATGATATCACTTGTTCATGTATTATATGATATGCAGGTGGCAGCACGTGTGTATGTATTATCATATATGATATGCAATTTGGATATTCTCAATTTCTCATTTTCTCTCTTTCTTGGCGTCACTGAAAACGCATACGGAGTCTCACGTTGGCCCCTGCTGGCATGCAATTTCATTCTTCAAACTTCTAGCTTACTATGTCATTTCAACACTTTTTTCACATACTTTGAAAGTACTATGATTGCTAACCGTTAATTGGAGCACCTAAATTAAAATTTGTATTTTTCTTTTGGATTACTATTTACTTGATATTTTATATTTTTTGTTCAAATTTAAAAATTTATAATTGATTATAAAAAATCGTATGAGAGTGCTTTAAAATTATTATGAAACCTCTACAAGTCCTTTACATGAGAAAAATATCACTCTAGCTTCGTCGTTTCTGATCTAAATATATGACGACTTGTTTATATATTTTAATATATGATATGCAGGGGGCATCACTGAGTAAATCCATTCTACTCAAACTTATTTTTTGACATATATTCTCTAGAAGTTTTTTTTTTGGCAAGTTCTATTCCAAACATTCTAAGACATTTGGAAAAAAAAAATTAAAGAAGATGGAACACAAAATTTTAATGAGGAAAAACCGACCGTGTGGGGATAAAAAAACCCAAGGGCAACGACAAGCAAGAAATTTCACTGAGAAAAATAGCATTTACGATAATCGTCTTTTCCCTATGAGGACGAAGAGACCCTATACATATACATAGATTGAGAAGGAGCTTCTAATAAATCTAAGAAAAATTAACCTGGCTGACAAATAGTATCTCCTAAAATTTGAATTATAAATATAATAGAAATATGATGGACTTTAAGCTAAGATAATAAATAAAGGAAAATCACTATGGGCCATAGGAATTTGAGTCTCATCAATCTCAACGCCTTCATCAAGACTCATCTTTAACTAATGAACTGATCATTCTTCATCTCTTGTATTTTGCCATCTCTCAACATCTTCTTTACACAACACACGCCACCCACACTGTGCTATTTTAAAAGCTGACTTCTTCTCTGGACCTTCGTTATTAGTGAAGAATACCATTTGAAGTTGCTCCACAACAAATGAAGAAAAACGAATGTAGATGATACATCGTTGATGACGACAATTAGACTGCACATGAATGCCACAACAACGGAATGAATTTGAGTATTTACCTTTAGAAACTTTATAAGTCCAATAAACGTTGTCACGGCAATTTGCAAATTCCAAATCATTTTCAAGCACTAAGCATATGGCCACACCCACCATTCACCTGAACGGCAAGAATCAGGAGTTTTTACTTTAAATGACGCATTTTTTGGAGTATACTCATATGGGCAATCTTCCGCACAAGAATAGTTTTGATGGTTAAACCATGGTGGCACTTCACTACCAGGAATAGTTTAATACTCGAGTCGGTTGCATAAAGTCAGACTGTGATGAAAATTATAATAGTTAATGTGTAAGAAATAGAATGATAAGAAAACTAGATAAACTAGAGATTCAAATAACTCACAACTTGTGAATCCCAAGTTATAATTGCAGACATGTAGTCGCTTAAACAGTGACATTTCCATTTTTGACCTGAGATTTCAAGTCTACATCGAGTCTGTAACGAAAAAAAAAATGGTATGATATAGAACTATACTGACTAATATGAAACACATAACAGTAAAAAAGAAATAAAACAAACCTGATATTCAAATTGCTCAATGAATTCCCATAGTTGCTGGGAACGAACATAATGTTTCAATGATGGACAATCAACTGCTTCTATAATTGATAGGTTTGCTGGAACTTGAGGCAAAGACTGAAGGCTTGGGCAATCATTCAAAGTAATACATTCAAGCTTTTCAAGTTTGGAAATGAGGCCAGAAGGAAATTCAACAAAATTGTTTCCACACAAATCCAACACTTTCAGTAATGATAAATTGCTAATTCCACTGGACAGTGAGTCATCATGAAGATTGCAATAACTTAGACGTAAATTGCCCAAAGATGATAGATTTGAAAAAGAAGGAGACCACAAAGAGTTTGTTGAACTTGGTGGCCTTTGAAGCCTAAATGCCACCTTGAGAAGGGAACGACTTTGTTGAACCTGATGGCCCTTACATCCCCTAAGAGATAATACTTTTAAATTATTCAAGGATGAAGGCACTTCTCTTGTAGCAGTTTCACCCACATGAAGCTCTTCCAATGAATCATTTTCATTCAAATTCTCTGGAAGCCTTGAAATCCTTGAGCAACCAGAAATATTGATATTCTTTATAGCTTTCAGTTTTTGAAAATCACTTGGGAAGCAAACCAGATTTTTGCAATCCTTTAAATTTAATATAATAAGACCAGTCAAATTGACCAATGATTGTGGTAGTTTGGATATAGCAGTGCTCTCTAAATCAAGCTTGGATAAACATTCCATACCTTCTCTAAACTCAGGAAGTTTTTTAACTTTTGAACACCCAGAGAGAACTAGTGTCTCTAAAGAATTCATCTCGAATTTGGTTGGAAGATTCTTAATACTTTTGCAACCTTTAAAATCAAAAATGGCAAGATTCCTGTGTTGCCAGAGAGAGTGGTGAACTTCAACAAGCTTTGTACACCCTTTAAGAATTAATCTTTGAAGATTAGGAGTTTTATCAAAATTTGGTGTTCTGATCAGGTTTGCTGAATGACTCAAATCAATGAACTTCAAACTTTGCAGAAACTGAAAAGAGGAAAAGAAGCCTTCAAAAACCAACAACAAGCTAGTGATACATGCATCAGATTATAGACAAACATATCTAAGCAGAGGACATTAGTTACCTGAGTTTCTCTCCAAAGTTCTTTTAATGTGCTGTATTGCATTTTAAGATCAACAAGTTCATGAAATTGATTTTGCCTTGGTAGGAAATCTAAAGGATACTCCTTCCATTCGATGACTTTCAATGTGTTAGGAAGGCAGTTAAGTCCATCAAGATTCAATTGGCCTTGTGACAAATGTGAATGACTTGACATGACAAGTAACTTGAGATTGCTCATACTTGAGAAGGCCTCACGATCCAAATGTATGATATATGGTTTGTCAAATCTTACCACCATACCACGGATTGCTTCGGTTCCCTATATGTAAAATAAAAAGATCAAGCTAATAATATATAAAGTGCACGGAATTTGTATAAAAAAAATAAAATGCATGGAATAAATTATCGTATTAACAATGCACAATCACAAGAATGGGCGAAGTTTACCTTCTTATTTCCCAACACATGATTAGCATCCTCCAAGGACCATATCCTGCTACGTTTCCCTGCATCATCTGGTGATTCATGAACAACAATTTCCTTACCCATTTCTTGAAGCATCATGGACCCTCAAACAGCCATCGCTTTCGGTTACCATTGATTTCTCAATAAGAATTCCTATTCCAATTTTTGCGCAAAGACCACAACTTTCTAAGATTTGTATGACATCATCCTTAGCCATCCCATTGAAAAAGCAAGCAATATCTAAGAATATATTCTTCTCATTATATTCTAGTCCATCAAAGCTCACTTTAAGTATCTCCAAAATGCCATTTGGAGGAACCTTCCTAAGCGCATCCTCCCATTCTGATTCACTTCTTCCACAAAGAAATGAACCAAATACTTTGAGTGCCAAAGGAAATCCTTTGGCAGCTTTAATCACAGTTTTAGAAAGCTCCAAATAATGTTCATTTGGTTGATCTTCCTTGAAAGCTTTTTCAAGAAAAAGTTGATGGGAATCGACTTGACTTAAGAAATTCATCTTATATTGAGGAACACCATGCTCAACTAAAAGACGCTGATCTCTAGTTGTTATTATTATTCTACTCCCTTGACCAAACCATTCTTTCTTTCCAGCCAAATTCTCAAGTTGGCTTATGAGACTCACATCATCAAGGACAAGTAGAACTTTGGTATTACACCACCTTTTTTTTATCAGCATTTTTCCTTCGTCACAATCACGCACTTCCATATGATTCTTCTTTTCGAATGAGAAAGAAGTTTATGTTGCAATGAAATTAAACCACCTTCTTTTGCAGACTTCTCTCTAACATTATGAAGAAAGAAATGAACTTCGTAGTTTTTTTATATTCTCTCATAAACAATTTTAGCAAGAGTAGTTTTGCCTAACCCTCCCATTCCCCATATTCCTATAAATTGAACTTCCTCCGATGTATTTGCCAGAACTGACTCAAATTCTGCTATTTTTACATCAATTCCAACCAGTTCACCATCATTTAAGTCAAACGGCAGTTCATCATTTAATTTTGACCTCATCACTTTTTCAGCAACCAAATCAATGAGTTCTGTTTCATATCTACAAAAGAAATCATAATAATATCCAACTATCGCTTTTCGCCCAAAAAAAATGCATTGTCATTTGATGATTTGAATTGTGTTCTATGCAGGTTTTACTGCAGTGATTTATCATGTTTGAAAAGAGAGAAATGCCGAAATTCATGGTAAAAGTATAGCATATAAAAATAGATGTCACCTTTGCAAATGAAAGAACGAATTGTGAAGATGCATTTCATATATATCCACACACACACACACACCCACGGCACAATATATTTTTTATTGCCACATTTAGACGCGCACGTGCATGCATGCATTTAATTTAAATGTTTTTATTTCTTATATAAAGATCAATATATATATATATGTTTTCCTATCTTATAATAATATCATAATCTTTTTAAAGACCAATATCCAAGTTAAACAATTTCAATTCCTGCGCCGAAATAAGTTCTAAGTTACTTAAAGTCATGATATTTTTTTAAAGTAGTAAAATTACCGATAATCTTGAGAGTTTCAACCAGCTATGTTAGCAACTTCCTTTAAAGCATCCCTCCATCTTTGCACTTCGTTATGTGCAAATTTTTGTTCATGCTTTACAAAGGCTTCTTCAAAACTTCCTCTTTGATGCCGAACATCAGATGGATCTATGCCATAAAAGATTGGAAATACATGAAGGCCCAGCTCTTTCTTAAAATGAAGGATCTTTAGGAGCTCATTTAAACACCATCTGGAAGAAGCATCGTTTTTAGAGAGTACAACAATTGCAGATAAAGATTCTTCAATTGCTTGATTCAAACTCAGGTCGATAACTTCTCCTCTTTCCAGTTCTTCTTCGTCTCTAAACGTTATCAGTCCATTGTCACACAAAGCAGCATATAAGTGGTCTGTAAATCTCTTGCGAGTGTCTTCTCCTCGAAAGCTTAAAAACACAACATGCTTGTGCTTCCTATATGAACGAGAACAGCTTGAAGAATACTCAACTCCATGAGCTTCAAGTGCCATTGCAATAAGAAAGCAACTGAATCATTCAAAGTATAAATACAGCCATCAGCGTCTGGAAAATGGTAAAGAGACGAACAATGTAGAAGTGGAACTCCAACAAACCGTGTGGCAATTAGTACGGAATACTAAAATGGAAGAGAGTGAACCGATTTTTGTGTTTCAAAGCAAAACTTTTTGGTAGAAGATTCAAAGAAAGTAATTATATCCGTTTCACTGAAGAAAAGATAACAGATTATAGAAACCTCAACAGACAGTGCAGCCCAAGATTCACTATTTATGCGTGTATCAAATCAAAGTATCGCTAACATTTGATATATTCTTTCTCGTGCTTCAGTATTTCAAAGGAAAAATTCACATAGTAAAAAACTTTTTCCGCACATAAGTGAAAAAAGTAAACAGAAATAACAAAGTAATCATTTCATTGAGTAAATGTAAAAGAAGAGCAAGGAAGAACATATGAACTTTATCGACGGAATAATGTTGAAAGATACATATCTTTGAGTTGCAGCTTGATAAGTGACCTCTTTGGTCTACTACAAATTTATAGAGCAAGGGGAAAGAAGCGACGTAGGCAACACTCCAAGCTCGACATGCAGGAGGGTATTTATGTATTTTTTATTTTATATAATATTGTTTTTATTAAAGTTAAGGTATAAATTTACCTCAAAAATTTTTACTCAAGAATACTGAGCATCTAAATTTTTTTTGGGTACAAATTTGTCTCAAAATTTTAAAAGAATAACAGCATTGATTGTTAATATTTTTAATAGTAGGAGGCCAAATTGTTACAATTTTAAATTTCTAGGACAAATTTGAATCTAAAAAACTACTAGGTGCTCCGTGCTCCTGAGTAAAAACTTTTAAGACAAATTTACATCTTAACCATTTTATTTTCTTGATTGATTTTATAAATATAAAAATGCAATCATCCAAGTCAGCTCAAGTCTTCCTTGACCCGTTTCAACCACGTTGCCGTGTTCCTTTGAGCAAACATAAAAGCACGGCTACATACACACACACACACACACATCAATGACATTTCATTGATAATTTATTTTTATAACACTAGATTAGATTCATGGATCCGCTTAATTGTTAATCATATAATAAACCAACTTAATTCATTTCTTCACAAATTTGTGTTAATATCGCCATAGATACAACCTAAAACTGATATATACTGTAATACTAAATTGCGTTTTTGGATCTAACCTGCAATGTCCTCTGTGATTGCAGTATTTTCTACATCTCCTTGTAGAAATACGCACATTTTGGAAGTGGAACTCACATTTTTTTTAAAAATAAATAACTAACTAAGATAATAATTACACTTTAGAATCTAAGATCATAAAATGCTAATGGCTTAGTTATTTAACCCTAAAATAGTTAATAAAAAATGATGATATTGACATAAAAAAATTATCATTTAATACTAATGATTTAATATTAAATGACTTAAAATATACTTTTTAAAATTAAAAAATAAACTAAAATCTTGTCTAAAAATAAATGATCAAATATATATTTTAGCCAATATCAATTAAAAGACTCCTTTTATCCATTCGACCGCCCAAGGCATTATGCAGAACTGAAGGGAAGTAACGAAGGGTTTTTTCTTTTTTCTTTTTTTAAGACCATGCTGGCTAGTTGCCATTATTTGTTCCAACATAAGTTGAAAGATAAATCTTTTCTCTCATGGAGTGTAAGGATAAGGCGCATAGCACCAATATGAAGATGGGTATAACCTTGAGCTATCCACTTGTTGATCAAAGGCTGAGGTATATCAATATTGACATATTGTTCAAAAGAAGAGGCAGGAAGACCACAGTTTTCTAGTCTGGTAGACTGAACAAAGACCCTCGAAAGAATTGCACAACAACCACCTCCTTTAAAGATTCCTGACAGGGGGCTACGAATCCTCTAGACTGATGCTAGTGATGATTTTTCAATGATCTGGAAATCACCAATGAATTCCTTGTGAATGAGTCCCAAAAGAGTTCCTGCATTATCAACTCTGGCTGCAGCTATCTTCTGGTAATCACTGAGACTTTGATACCATTCTCTTAGTGTTCCTGTTAGTCTCGAGAGGAATTCTGTGAGAACTTCCTCAAGAGTTGCATCGTGCCTGGCAAGCTACAGGTCAATCCATGCTCCAAACTCATGGAGTCTGTCTCTCCATTTTTCTGGAGAAACATCATCAAAAGTGAACCATGGACCTGTAGTAGGTCTATAGTCTGTTCTTCTTGGCTCAGACGTATGAGGGACAGATGGTTCTTTATCAATAGGATCTTCAACCGTAGGATCTGGTTGGACCATTGCTACCTTAGAGATATCAGCATGATATGTCTCGGAAAAACATTAACTGCACTTAACTAGCTTAACACAGGAGAAGACACTTCATGTCTTTCTCTTGAACCTTTCCCTCCAAACTCACCATTAGCTAGCAACACAACACTTGAAGAATTTTAGAGAGATTTCATCATGAGTGCTGTTAGACCTCCACCAAACAAGTCACAAGTCCTTCCACAAACAGAAGCCTCTGAAGACCCTTATAACAGAGACTCACAGATTCAACTCACTCATCTCGATTCCTCTTTTGACTACAAGAATCTCCTTGTAGGTAGCATGATAATGCTTTTCTGACTCCTTGAATTGTCCGCTTGCATGTCCACAGTAAAATCTTTTCCCATCTATTTATGAGTTTGGAGCATGGATTGACCTGCAGCTTGCCAGGCACGATGCAACTCTTGAGGAAGTTCTCACAGAATTCCTCTCGAGACTAATAGGAACACTAAGAGAATGGTATCAAAGTCTCAGTGATTACCAGAAGATAGCTGCAGCCAGAGTTGATAATACAGGAACTCTTCTGGGACTCATTCACAAGGAATTCATTGGTGATTTCCAGAATGTTTCATATTTATTCTTTAATTTTAAAAATACCAAAAGTTAAATTAAAAAGATAATGTATATAAAATGAAAATTTCAAAATTCAAATTTTTGCAGTGTTCCTATTGGGTCCAAGGGCCTTATGACACCTTTTTTTTTTTTTTTCTCGTTATAGAAAATTGTGTGTTGAACCCTACTAACTTTTGAATTGTTAAGATTGTCCCTTTGTATTAGAAGAGAAATTCAAATTTCCTTCTCTGTTTATTTTCTATAATATTGATTATTTTATTTTTCTTGATTGCTTTTATAAATAATAAGAATGAAGTAATCAAAGTCAGCTCAAGTCTTCCTTTATCCGTTTCAACCACGTTGCCGTGTTCCTCCGGGGTCTGGGCCAACGCTACTCTTAATTTAAAATAATTGACTTATTTGAAAATTAAGTTAAAATAGAGGGAGATTAATTTTTTCTTTGTTTTTTATGAGACAATTATGCACAACTTAGTTGGTTTTAGTTTAATTTTCATCATTACATACTCTTATATATTTTAACTTATTATCTGCCATATATTTCTGCATTTTGATAGAAGACAGAGATAAAATATTAACTATTCTCCTAACAATTTTAAGTTGTTTTCATTTTCTTAAGCATATACTAATTTATTGTAAATAATATCTATAATGAATTCATTCTCTTTATCAGATTTGAATTCCTCAAATTAAATTTCGACAATTTAGATTTTTTTAACTTAATTGGAAAATTTTTATTTGAATTTATGAATGTGTAATTTTTAAGTGATAAATTTAATTTGTTTTAGAAGAATTGAAAATTATAAAATTATCTCTGTTTTGAATTTGACAGCTGTGAAAATAAAATTATTCAAAATATCAAGACGAAATTAAATTTATTTATTTTCCCCCCAAAAAGCAGTCAACTTTATTATTCACAGAAAAGAAAACCAAGTTACACATACAAAATTAAATTTACTTTGAAATGTCTAAATCAGCACCTGATTGGTCTTCTATCTCATGTCAAGACTTAGTTAAGACAGCCGTGTTAATATGGGCTCCAATCAATTGAGGGTAGTTACGTTTAGAAAATAAGTACTAATAGATTTACTAAGCAAATCTCCAAGTCAGGTGGGGAAAAAAGTTTCAGTCAGCGCGCTTTTAGGCAATCCAATTCTCCAAGTCATTTTAAATAAATTATGCATTTACAAATCAGTAGAAGTCAAACTTACTACTATAGCTATATTAAAGATTAAAGATAGACCACCAAACTGCTGGTTGAGATAGTAAACGATCTTATTTTTGTAAGGAAAAGAATACAAGATAGAATTGTAAGAAGCGTACTTATTGGAAGGGTTTTGACCTTAATGCTCTTGGCCCAACAGAGATTAGTTTCAAATCTAAAGCGACTTGAGGACATTCTGAATTATATTAAAAAAAATTAAAGACAGAATAAATAAATAAATAACAGATAATAGAGGAAGAAAAAAGGATGTGACTCAGTTATTTTTATTTATTTATCTTGTTTCGCCAGTCATAAATAATCATCCATAAAGACCCGTTCGGTCATAAAGAATGCTTTTGTTATTACAAACATGATTTTTTTTAAAAACTGATCTGTGATTTATTAGTTTTCTTTTTAATTAGAGAGGCCGGCACTAAGGCCAGAACCCACGAGTCCACGACCTCCCATTTTAAAACTGTTTTTACCACTTTTTTCCTATTTATAAATTAGGAAAAAATTTGTCTGTAAATATATGTCACTTGTAAGGTAATTAATGAGTATTTTTCAATTTTATCCCTATTGATTTAATACACATATAGAGAGATAAAATAAATAGGTGAGAAAAAAAATGCAAAACATAGTTTTAATACCCCATTATCTTACAAGGGCACATGTGAAAAAAAATTATCAATTCAATGTATTTCTTGATTTGTAGGTTTAAGATACAAGTGCTATAAATAGGAACAGAGTGACATTTTACTAGATTGCAAGTTCACGGGTACAAACTGTGTGATTTACGAGGGTTTTATTGGCTTCTAATTAAGCCTATTTTGTACTCCCTCCAATTTTATATATACGCTTCAAATTTAGATAGAGGTGTGGTCCATTCTATAAGCTTCAATTTGAATTTGTCTTAACATTTAATGTATTTTTTCTAATGTTACCCATAATTATTTCTATCTTATCATATTTCTCCACATATTTTCTTTCATCTTTTTTGTCATTTATTATAAAGGCATATTTAGAAACAAAAATATATTTCTAGCATATTTACTATTTTTAACTAATTTCAACTACTTATTGGTTATTCCTAAATTAGTTATTTAAAACTTATAATAAGGATATGAAGGAGTATTAAACTGCTGCTTTCCTTTGAAAAAAATCATGAGTGTTTTGGCTCTACCTCTGAAACAATTAATGAGCGTGAAAGGGAATTTGAAATGCAGAGGAAAATGCTGGGGCAAAAACTATGGGTGTAATGTAAATATTTTAATTCGCGTACATCTGTTTACTGATAAAGGTCATGTATTTGGATAAACTAAATATTATAAAATGAATTTATTAAAATAATTAAATTTAATAATTTTCCGTTGTCCACTCCATAGCCCATCCTTTTCTTTATCACTTTGTTTTTAATATGATCTTTTTTTCAGCATGGAATTGCAATTGCAAGTAATTAAGTGTCTGCAAAGTGGCATGATAGTTAGATCTAAACTTCAATTCAATGATAGTCAGATCTTGAAAATTTTTGTTAAAAAATAAGAATTCAGAAAATTATAAATATGAGAATCATAGTTGCGACTAATAATACGTAATTATCATTACTTCCTTATTTGCAATGGTATATTATACTGATAATTGTTTTCGAACCACAAAAAAAAAAACCGATAATTATAATTTATCTTTCTAAAAAAGAAATTCAAGGACCTAAGGACTGTTATTAAATATTACCTCTGGTCTTAATTATAAGACTTCATTTATAGACTATAAATAAAGTCTTATAATTAGGACCGGAGATAGTAAAAGTTTTGTAACTTTTTTGGTGAAGGTATATGCAATGTTTTGGTCTAATCAATATCTGGGAAACAAGTTAGGCTGTGTTGGATTTTAGTAAAATAAGCATGAGCCTAAAACAAAGATCTAAAGCATGAGCTTGATCCTAATCCTAAGCCTATACATAGATTTTTTTAAACTCAAGAATGATCTTTCAAAAGGACTCGCATGAACTAAACCTTTTTAACAGTCTGCTTAAAGTGCATGCCTCTAAAGCCCATTCTTTGAAGACCATAATCCTTCAAGCCAATTGAAAAACCTAGTGATGACAATTATATAAGTAAGTAGGAATAAGAAAACTAATCATTATTTAACTAAGGAAATATTTTTTTTTAAATAAACTAAGCACAACAAGTGGTGTGTAAAATTAGATTTTACCTATATGCTGTTCTTGCATAAATCAAAACAAACTCCTCCTATTGATATTATAATGTTTCATTTGAGCATCACAAAAATAAACTTACAACACTTATTATGCTTTAGTAGACCATGCAAATCAGGGGTGATGGAGTGGGCAAGTGTTTCCTTGTTGAGTGGGAAGATAGGGAGAGGTTAGCAGCTGATAAAGAAAATGGTTGAGGTTGTGTATGAATAATGGGATGTGAAACTTATAGTTAATTAAGGGTAAGTTTTTAATTTTATAAATAATTTATAAAATTAATTTAGATTATATCAGATACAGTTACATATAATAATAATACAACAAATTAAAAAATATATATAGGTCAGGCCTATAAGTTTATAGGCCAGGACTTTTGGACATAGAACTTACTTATTTACTAAATAAATTAAACTAAACTCAAAATAGGTTAGACCATAAGTTTTTTACAAGTGCTATGCCTACTTCCACCATGACTACGATTAGAATCTTCTTTACGGGGCCCATTAAATATACCTCTGACTTAAGCGCCCTAGTAGCCTATTACAGCACAACCGAATTTAAGTCGCCTGTAGTTGTAACCACAAGAAAAACGAGTCGCCTGTAGTCAATTATGTGGGAGAAATACATTTCCAACTAGTACAAGCACGGGTTTGAATTAGTATTTTTTCATATAATATAAAAAGTTCAATCACTATGTAGTGATTAGTTAAATTAGTTAAATTCATATATATGCTTCTGTCACACAAAAAAAAAATTTCATATATATGCTCAAGATATAAGATTATAAAAAGTTTCTTTGTAAGTAATATTGGAAGTTCTTTTTTGTGATGTTTCTATCATTTAAGATCATTATTTTCAAAATATTTAGAGCATCATTGCTCTTAAATGTTCTATATGCTCTTCTAACATGTTTTGCTAATATAATCACAATTAGCCATATGTCATTACAAAGACAAATTGACTTCACTTATAATATTGTTATGTATAAAGATGATTGAAGCACTTCATTTTGGTAGAAAACCAAGTATCCACTTTTAAATATATAAATAGTTATTTAAATTTTTTCTTTTTTCCAATTTGAGATTTAAAATACACCCGTATAATTTAATTTGATAACTACCCTTCTTGTTCTAAATGTAAGATTCCACATGTATGTTTAAAATAAAAATGAGATCATAAAATATAGTTATTTGATTTTTAGGTTTTTCTTAATTTAAAATTTAAAATATTTATTCCAGATTTTTATTCCGAATCTAAAATGTAAAATAAATATTAAATATTTTAGTTGTAAATATAATAATGAACTTTAAGTATTAAAAATTTGAAGAAACAACACTGCATATAAGTCTTTTTAAATTCTATTAAAAATGAAAATAATGCTATAATATCTTAAGGACACAATTTTATATATTTTATTTTTCGCTTGAACTCAATATTATATACTTCAATTTTTTAAAATAAAAATATGATTACATATTAATAAGGTGCAATAAAATAAAGTCCTCTACTTTTTTACATCAATGACATAGACGAACTACTCAAAACCGTCGTGAAAAACTCATGTTAACCACCGTACAATGCCTCTTTTATCATACTGGAGGTGCCCATGCAGTATTCTTATATGCTCTATTAACATTTTAAGTCCACAAAAGCTTGAATAACATGAAAAATTTTGCACCTACGTGCTTATTAAAAGCATCCAGTCCCATATCATAGTTAACGTTGTTTCTTAGACTTTGTGTTCGCTCTCATTTCAATATCACTTCGAATAGATGGCTAACCTCTATCGTCACCAACCCTACAAGAAGATGAAGGAAGAAAAAGAAAAAGAAATCATGGAAATTAAACTCTCATTTTTATGCCATCCAAATTCAAGAAATCATGGAGATGATGATCCACTCAGGAGCACTACAGAGAAGAAATGTATCCAAATAAGAACAACAAAAACCAAGATACTAAAAAGCGGACTAGTCAGTGAGTCGGTAAAGACAGTAGGTTAAGGATTAGTGGGTCAGATCGGAGTCAGACCGGAGTCAAACCGGTTATGATTAAAATAACATAATTTTATTAAAAATATTCTCTTATAGCTAAATATTTTAAATAATATGAATATTTTAATTTTATATTAAATTTAAGGTCTATTTGAATTAGGTGCATTGAGAGCTTGCAAATAATGTCCTATTAATCAGCCCAGAAAGAATTGAGTCCATCGGAGTTTTTCTATTTAACAGCGCATACATTACAAAGCCTTGATTGGCGCGTACAGTATGATGACTATTTTTAACAGTGTGTGCTGTACGAAATCTTCCTCTACCCTCTTCCGTCTTTTCTTTCTCTGCAAAAGAGGGTGCTTCTATTTTTATTAACAAAATATTAAACAGAAAAGAAAGAACAGAGTGTATCCGAAAGTCTGAATCTGAAACGGAAGAAAGATGAAAAACCAAAAGAAGGCCTAAGCTTGAATGGAGAAATTAGACTATTAAGAGGGCTTGCAAAAGGCGGATGATGTCTTGTATGACGACTAAGTATTTTGAGACAAACAGTGTGCAATGCTATCGTCTCCTATCAGTCTCCTGCCACTGTCTTTCTTTTCTTCAGCCTCCACCACTTTTACAGTCTCCTATCACCTCTTTCTGAGATCGTTCTAGTCACAACTCACAGGTTTCTCTTCAATTTTTCTCTTCCATTTCTCACTCTCTTTAAAGATTTATTACTTATGCCTTAGATCTGGATCTTTGATATCATCATCCCTGCTTAAGTTTCTCCTCCACTTCTTCAACACCGACCTTCCCCCTTGATGGATTGTGACGAAACTTTCAAAACATAACCCGGTTAACTCTTTTAACCCAACAAGTTGTCCGGGTCATGACTGGGTTACGCCGATTCTGTTCAGTCCACGTCGGGCTGCGTGTTCACCGGTTTAGACAGTTAACCAGGCTAGATCACAAGTGACCGGTCTACCAGTTTCTGGTATAAACCGGCCTATCCGGTCCAGTTTTTAAAACCATGACAAAAACAATGAGATGATCAAATATAGAGCAGAGTTTCTGATAAAAATTATGGAGAAGAAACGGCTTAATATAAGGCCATTTGAATTATCCAACAAATCTTCTTCTTAACTTCTCATGATATGATTTAAAATTCAAATTTAAAAAGTTTTTAAAAAAATCGTAATTTTTTTGTAAGAATCATGGCTTTAACCAAAAAAAATGAAAAATAAAAATTAAGAAAAACATGAGGAGTTGGAGAAAGTGGGTAAAAGGTGATGATAGAAGTTACCTTGACTTCCTGCTTAATTGTAATTTTATTCAAAATGGGAGATGATATCATGATTCTTCACATTGCTCATCACAATGATAAGCATCATGTGATTATCACTGTAATGCAATCTAAACCATTCAAAATCTAATATGAATGGTTTAGATTTAAAATTTTTAATATACAATTTTTTAATGATACATTTATTTTTTAAAGATATGTTAGTTATGATGTTATATTTATTTTAAATTATATATTGATTAAAACAAAAAATTGATTAAAATATGTAAAAAAATTTAAATTCAATCCGAATTATCTAAAATCAATTTGGATGGTCTAAATTGCAATGAACACTCCATGCTCATCATTACAATAAGCATGGAATGTGCTCCCTTCTTCATGTAGCCATCAGTTTTGAGGCTACTGAGATCATGATAATGAGAAGTGGAAGTTTTAAGAAAGCAAAATAAATGAAATATCCCTAGAAAGCCATGGGTAGGGAGATATTGGTTAAATCACGACGGTAACCACAAAATATAAATATAGGATATGAGTTATATAAATTTGATATAAATAAAAAATCTTTATAGTTGTTTATTTATTGCTAAAACCAGCCATGTTAACCAATTTTGTTTATGGCAAAAATAATAATAAATTGCATACACAGATAATTATAATTCTAACTTCCTGTATCTGTTTTATTCAAAAATAAAAATTTTAATATATGAATATTAAACTACTAAACACTTCCCACTTAGTTATCACCAATATCTATTTTATTTTTTAGTTAAGTTATAATATTTAAAAAAGAATCTAAGCCTACTTCCATGCAAAATTAATACTAAATAATACTAAGAAATTAATGCAAAATTGAAAATATGTACTCTACATCATGGCTAGTATAATTGAATTTGAAATCCGATATAGTCTCCATGTTCTTAAATTGAAATTGAAATTGCATAACCACCCAAAACTACTTGTATGAATAAATAATTACTTCCATCCGATATATGTGCCATGATTTGTGATGATAGGGAGGAATTAGAATTAGAAATTCATATATCGAATATACAGTGAGTTATGTGAATGGATGTTTCACGAAGTTTGGTTTATGTGAAAAATAAAAAAATAAGACACATTTATCTGACACATGCTGCTGCTAGCTTGACAGCCTCCCATTAAATCCTACTTTATATTCTACTTTTATATAATAATAAATTTACACTACAAAATAAATTTTATATTTGAAATACTATATTCTACTTGGTCTCATCGAGCTAGATAGTACAAAACTTAGAAAAATATGCTACTTGTTTTCAACAACAGGATAAAGAATCAATTCATTAATTGTATTTAGGCTAATAAAGTGTTAAAATAGACCATATGTAATATGAATGAAAAAAATATAGAAGTAAGGAGTTTTTTAATTAATCAAATAGTCAGATTGCAAAAGACTTCTTTGTACATAATGTTACAAGTTTTGTTTCGTTGTATTTCCATTTTGATCTAAAATTAATATTTTTATTTACATAAATGGTAGCAAAAGAGGTTAGAGCAAATAATCTAAATATACATTACGCAATATATATAATCATCACAAAGTTATATTACATCATATTTTATATAATATTATATTTATTATAGCTATAGTAATATACTAAATACAAGGAATTACTATGTACTTTAGATATTATACTATGTACTTAAGATATATTGTACTATATACTAAATTTTTTTTGATGATATATTACGTTATTATATTATGTTCTATTATACTTAAGATATTATACTATTTACTTTGATTATAATAATAAAAATAATTACTTTCATAATAATATGAAACAACAACACTTAAAAAATTTGACTGTTTCAAATTAAGCTTGGGACGTGGAGATTTTAACTGAATCTGGGTCTATTTAAAATGCTATTAAAAATTAAGTATAATAAACTCTATATTGATTGATGGGGGTTTATCTGTTAATCTTTAATCTTTAGGTATAATTTATCTCCCTCCTCGTTTTGCCACTTGTCGCACTTAAACTACAAAAAAACATGTATTTTGTAGCGGTTAAAATATGACTTTTCTAGCAGTTATAACCGCTACAAATAACATTTACAGCGGTTACACAAACCGCTGGGAAATCAAGTGCTAGAAAGGGATTTCTAGCGGTTACGTGAACCGCTACACAGAGTGGTCAAAACGCTAGAAAATTTCTAACGGTTAAAATAACCGCTAGAAAAAACAAGTAGCAAAAGTGGAAATTTCTAGCGGTTACGAACAGCTAGAATTATCTGAAAAATTTATAGCGGTTAATTAACCGCTAGAAAATTCTGAGCGAAATTTCATTTTGCCGAGAAACAAAAATTTTCATTTTGATGTCATAATTTTCTGGCGGTTAATAACCACGAGAAAATTGAGAGGAAATGAAATTTTGCTGGGAATCAAAACTTTGTAATTGGCACCAAAACATAACAGCTAGAAATGTGGCGGATATTTAAATTTTACGAAATTTGTCCCTCTTTTTTTTCATTTTTTAGCGGTTTGAAAACGCTAAAAAGTTTATTCCGAGCGAAAAAAAATAAATTGAGATGTTTGATTATTAAAAAAATATAATATTATAAATTTAAAAACCATTAAATAGATTATATTAGAGAATTTTTGTTAATATGTATAATTACTAATGTATTACATGTTATACATTTGAATTTTGTAATGAATAATAAGTAATTAAGTTATGATTGTGTCAAATGAAGTGAATTAAATTTAATAAGATAGATGAATTAAAGATGAGATAGTTTATAATATTGAACCTAAACTGTCATGTTGAGAAGTGCTTGAATCAATTGACGAAGGTATGACAAATGTGAAGAAGAAAAATTTGAAAGAAAGAGAAATAGATATGTTAGTAAATTATAAATAAAAATAAATAAAAGATATTAATACTTATAAAATAATAATCACCTTGCCATATAATGAAGAGAAAAAAACTACCACATCAGAGAATAAGAAGAAAAAAAAAAGAGCATTATAAAGAAGAATGGGAGAGGAAAGAAAAGAAATGGGGTAAATGAATGAAGAGGTGATGTGGTATTTACAGAGATCAGCGAGACATTTGTAGCGGTTTTTTTGCAGGGTTTTATTCATTTTGTAGTGATCTTGCATTTTCTAGCTTATTATAAAACTACTAGTATTTGTAGTGATTTCACAATTTGTAGCGGTTATGTAACCGCTACAAATAGTAATTTTTTACTTTTTAAAAAACTGAACCAATTTTAATTTATACATATTTATTTATGAAAGGCAAATTTTTTGAATGATAAAAATTTTTGAAACTGTTATTCTTGATCATCATCCTGCCTGAAAAGAGATATTAAAAAAATTATGTTAGAATTATAATATATTTAGAAAAAATTAGAAATTAGTAGTTAATTATTTAAATAATTTAAGAAAAGACACATACATGATAATTGCCAAATTATCGTCTTCTTGAGGAAAGAAGTTTTCAAAATTCGGGGGTTGGAAGGGCTTGCTGTCATAAATAATGTCACCATCACCCATATCATAAAGATCCCATGACTTGAGGTGAATGACTATATCCCATTCTCTATGTTTCTTGTCCCCGACATAATAAACCTGGTGTGCCTCGGAAGCAAGAATATATGGCTCATCATCGTCAGATTCCCCCATATGAATAAGTCTTGAGAAATTAACAGAGGTGATGCTCAAGTGGTCAGTAGCGAGTCCCCATGGAGTTGTCGTATTTGCCCAGGAGCACTTGAACAGAGTTACGGTGAAAAGCTAGTAATTCAACTCAATGATGTCAATTAGCTTTCTATAGTAAGTGACGCCTCCAAAGCGCACATCGTTGTCACTGCTGCTAGCATAACATCTCCTCCCGAATGTCCCGTAAACTCCAAAGTTTTGTGTGAGCAATCCTTGATCACATCCAACCGTACAGAACTTGAAGCCGTTGACATTATACGCGGTAAACCTTTGTGCATGGTCTAACGGACCAAGGGAAAGAGCTTTGAATTCATCTGTGTATGGGCTATTGTCATTACATATTTGACGTGTAAACCAACTGAGAAACTCTTTGTGGACTCTTTTATCAATGTCAGCAGAATGCACACGCCCACGTAGCTGTCGTCTGAGGTAACTTCTAAACTCACTACAGTGAAGTGTAATTTGTTAGAAGAGTCAGAGAAACAAATATAAAGTGTAAAAGTTAGTGATCTTATATAATACTTACTACATGAAGGGTTCAACTTGACTGCAATTTATCAAAACATATCTGTGTGCCTGGAGTTTCTCTGTAGGAGTGAGTCTAAAGAATTCATATCCTCAAACTGGTTTCCCGATAGGAGGAAATAAAGTTGACATGGAAGGACCAGGAGAATCATCTACGCGACGCGGGCAGTTAAAAGATGTCTCCATGTCATCAAAGTACCTTGAACAGAAAGTTAGGACCTCATCTTCGGAATAACCTTATGCTATTAACCCCTCAAGCCACGCCTTATTCCTAACATATGACTTTAATTTTCCCAAGTACCTCCAGGTTAATATTCCATTAATAAGTGCGAGCAAATGAAATAACAATGTCAAATTTAAAGAGGTGGTCGGGGATAAAAGATAATCAATTGTACCTCTCTATAAGGTACATCCATCGATAGTGAACTGGGCCAGTAACCTTTGCTTCTCGAACAAGGTGGACAGTTAAGTGAACCATCACAGTGAAGAATGATGGAGGAAATATCATCTCCAAGTGACAAAGTGTAGGAATTATTTTATTTTGCAACTGATCAAGCTCTTCCGCTATCAAGACCTTCGCACACAACTTCTTGAAAAATGAACACAATTCCACCAAAGCCACTGATACATCAAAAGGAAGTGTGTTTTTCAAGGCCAATGGAAGTAACTATTGCATAAGAACATGGGAGTCATGACTTTTTAACCCAGTAACTTTTCAAGCATACAGATCGATACACCTTGAGATGTTGCTAGAATATCCATCTGGTACTTTTATGTTCTTAGCATCGAAAGGAAGATATCCTTGTTCTGCTTCGTCAAGGTAAATTTAGTTGGTTGAAACTTTTTGTTTTCATCAGGTCAAGCCTCTTCACGAATTCTCCAGGCCCGTAAATCTTTTCTAGCTGCGAGATGGTCTTTGAACTTTCCAGCTTCGTTGAGCAACATATATAGCACATTATCGCACACATTTTTTTTCAATTTGCATAACATCCAAATTGTGTCGTAGCAAATTAAATTCCCAATAAGGAAGAGTGAAAAATATGCTTCTCTTCCTCCATTGCATAGGTTACTCATCAGATGTCCCACGAGATCGTTGTCCCAGTCGTTTGGGATCCACATTCTTACCAAACTTGACATTAACATCTTCTAACTGTCACAAGATATCCACACCAAACAAAGTAACAGGAGGATCTCTCTTCTCCTGTTTCCCATCAAAGTGAATCCGTTGCAATCTAAATCTGTGCTTGGAGTCAAGGAATCGTCGATGTCCTATAAAGCACTACTTGCGACTGTGTGGAAGGCGACATGGCACGGAATCAAAATTGCACTCAGGACAGGCCAACCCAGTATGCACGTTCCAGCCGGACAAGGTTTCCAAACCGGGAAAATCACTTATTGTCCACATCAAGGCTGCATGAGATTGAATAGTCGCTTGTCATATGAGTCATATGCCTCAACACCATTCGTCCACAGGTCGATCAGTTCGTGTATCAACGGTTGCAGGTATACGTCTATATTATCTCCCGGTGCTTTCTTGCTAGGAATGATCATAGAAAGCAAAAAAGAGCTCTGCTTCATGCACATCTAAGGTGGTAGATTGTATGGAATTAACACCACCGGCCAGATACTGTAACTTGTGCTCATGTTTCTGAAAGGATTAAAACCATCGGTTGCCAACGCAAGACATACATTTCTAGGATCACTGGCAAAGTCTGGAAATTTTGCATCAAATGTTTTCCACGCCTCCAAATCTCATGGGTGCCTTAACTTGCCATCTGGATTTTCCTCAGTCACATGCCACCTCATGTGCTGAGCCATTTTTTATGACATATACATTCTTTGCAATTGCGGTTTCAAAGGAAAGTATCTAAAGAAATAATGTATTAAAAAGTTCAAATATCGAATATTTAAATACTCAACAAGTAACACATTATAATCAATTGTATTGAGAATTTCAAATCTCGAATATTTTGAGACAGAACAAGTAACACATTATAATAAATTGTACTTGAAAATTTTGGCTAGTTTCTTCTTTTGCTTTTTCCCCTTCCGTACTGACTTATAGCGAGACGTCTTACATCTCGTACAAATCTCCTTGTTTGCATCATCTCCCTAGTACAACATACAGTCATTTGGGCATGCATCTATCTTCTTGTATTCAAGGCAAGCTTGTTAATAATCTTCTTTGTTCATAAAAAGATGGAGGGAATTCAGCCTGGGGGAAAGCATCTCTCAGTAATTCCAACAGCATGGACATTGCCTTGTCAGTCATACCACACAGCATTTGATATGATACAACCTCACCAAGAATGACAACTTAGAATACTTTATGCACCTAGAATAAAGAGCTTGTCAGCTTCGCTCATGAGGTCAAAAAATTCCCAAGCGTTTTCGTTTCTAAGAAACTCCGATTGAGGCCCCTCTACTTCATCTTCATTGGGATCCTCACTTTCGTGAACGCCAAAAGCATCACGCACAACATTGTTCACGACATCGGCTTCATCCACTCGAACTCCCATTCGTGAAACTACTGGAACTGACTCAGCAACTATATCTGGTCATTCCCCATGTAGTTGCCAAAATACATACTCTAGCAGGAAGGGCTTAAAGATCAAATGTTCTCTAACAATATCTCCGGGATGCCACTTCTTGAAATTACATTTAGGACATGGACACTGAATCTTACCATTTACGGCAGCATTGGCAAAAGCAAAATCCAAGAAATAGTTTAGACCAGCCAAGTATTACGGAGTCGACCGGTGCAAATTGATCCACGACCTATCCATCACTAATGTTACTCAAATTTTGTGAACATATGACATAAGAAGCTCAAAGAGAAGTTAAAATGAATTTTAGATGGAGTTTTTCAGCTTATAAAGGAGGCTGCCAACGGTTACATACGGTCAATTTTTTGTAGCGGTTATACATTTTCTAGTGGTTCAAAACCGCTAGAAGTTTCGAGCCATGACAACGATTACATATTTTCTATCGGTTTATAACTGCTAGAAATTTCGAGGCAGCACGAAATTTGAATTTCCGGTGAATGTTGTAGCGGTCAATTAACCGCTAGAAATTTTTTATTTTCTAGCAGTTGTAGAAATTTCAAGGAAGGAGTGAAATTTGAATTTCCCATGAGTAGGAAAATTTGAATTTTCTAGCGGTTATCTAACCGCTAGAAATTGTTAACATTTTTGTTATCTGTTAGAATAAATTAATATTTATTGTATTAACTTTTACAAAAATATTAAAATAATAAATAGGTATTAAAAGGTATTAATAATATATGTATGCATAAAATTTAAAAAATTCCATGATATGTTAAATATTAAAATACATATTCTAAGAATGAATTTTAATGTTAAAAGAATATATGTTTAGCATGTTTTATATAGTGCAACAATATATTAAGTAATACTTTATATAAATAAAATTGTAGAAATAAATAATAAAAGTAAACAAATAAACATAAAATTTAAATAAAAATCCACATAAAACATAAGATAATAAAATCCAAATCCAAATAAAATCCTATACAAGCAAAATAAGGGAAATCAGGAGTGAGGGGCAGAAGCAGCATCATCGTGATCGTCAACCGCTGGATCCTCTTGCTGGTTCTGCTAGGGGTGGGTAGGCAGTTGATTGTGCTGGGCCTGGACTGACTGCTGGTCATGCAGGGACAGGACTGGTGGCAGGCGTACGTCAGGGATCTCAGGAATCGGGATGTTTGAAGCGATAGTGATCACCACATCATGCATGGCCATAGCAGCTGCCTTCAACTGGTCAAGTTACAACTGGAACTGATGATCACACTCCTCCATCCTGGCCTCCATCTCTCGCCTAAGCTCCTGTCGCAACTCGTTTAAGGATGAGGAACCCGGCCGCTTCACTCTTGTGCTCGCCTGAGAGCTCCCTGCAGTGTATGAAGGGCCAGCGCCACCCGAGCGGGGCAACCTAGTCGATATGGGTCCAAGACCGAGCCTGTTAACTCAACCAGGGTGCTGCACTTGGCCACGACCGGCTAAAAGTGAGACGGTGAGATCCAAGGCAAACCCCTGAGACTTACGCAGCTTGGCATTGACCCGAGTCATCCGTGCTTATCAAAATTAATATAAAGATATTAATTAGTATGAAATAATATTTATACTGCGATATGATATTAATATTTAATTAATTACTTACCGCCATCTCCTCAACCTCATCCAACGCAGGCCCGTCTCGAGGTCTGTACAGAATCGCCCATATCTCGCGATAGGTGGGTATGTATCCCCACTCCTGCCGCGTCTTTTCCCTCTGTAAATGAAATGAAAGAAATTATTAATTACAAATTAAATACAGATACACATTTAACAAATTCTTTTCAAATACTTACAATCTCGTCATAGGTGATAGCAAAGCTCCTGGATCCAGCCCTATGACGTATTGTCTGATGCCTGACGCTCCCAGTATTTCTCTGGTAAAGAGCCTAAAACAAAATATAAAAAAATTAAATTAAATTAGTCAAATTGGACAAAAAAATAAAAAAATTATAATTAATGCAATATTATCATATCATCTGGTCAGCCGACATCCTAAAATAAATATAACTTGACCAGTCTTACTCCAGGACTCCACCAGGCATATCTGCCAATATCTCCTGCAGGGGCCTCGTCCCGTTACCTTTCTTTTCCTGCCACAGGTCAATCGTCCTGTTCTTCCGAGCCACCCCCAGTCTCTTGATCGTATCCACCCTCAACTCTTTTCCCAGTATAAATTTACTCTGTAATTAAAAAAATAAAGAAAAACAATTAAGCAATTTAAATAAAAAATACATATTCATTTAGCTTATTTAAAAAAATTATAAATAAAAAGTAAATTATATCAATAACAAATCATAATCAAATAATTAAGTACTTCAAATAAAAACATAATTTGATTCAACTAATGTAAAATTATTATAAGTAATAAATTAATGAATAAATCACAAATTATTATCAAACAATAAAGTAATTAAATAAACAAATATATTCATTTAAATAATTTCAAAATATTATCAATAAAAATAATTACAGCAATAAGAAATCATAATCAAACAATTAAGTAATTTAAATAAAAATATTTTCATTCAACTAATTAAAATTATTATAAACAATAAATTAATGAAATAAATAACAAATCATAATCAAACAATCAAGTAATTTAAATAAAAATATATATTCATTCAACTAATTTAAAAATATTATAAGTAATAAATTAATGAAATAAATAACAAATTATTAGCAAACAATAAAAAATCTAAATAAAATAGAATATTCATTTAACTAATTTCAAATATTATCAATAAAAATAAATTACAGCAATATCAAATCATAATCAAACAATTAAGTAATTTAAATAAAAAATATATATTCATTTAACTAATTTAAAAATATTATAAATAACAAGTTAACTAAATAAATAAAAAATTACAATCAAACAATTAAATAATTTAAAAACAAAATATATATTCATTTACTTAAATTAAAAAATTATAAATAATAATTTTATATTACCTTCATCATTTTCCAACCTTGTTGTTTCTTCTCCTGAGTGATTTTCTTCCAATCCTTCACATAAATGGGGAACAGGGTCCACTGCTGACCAAGAAGGTGCACATACTTGTATATAGCTGGCACCTTTCTTGGTCGGTTGGCCCAATTTATTTAGCGGCACAACCATCGTCTGCTAGTGTCATAGACAGCTCTCTGGCTATCAGCCTCCTATAGGACCTGTTCCCCTCAGAGTCTGCAAAATTTAATTAGCAAATTAATTATATATTAATGAATTAAAATAATTTCTATATAAATTAAATAGTTACCAAATTTAAAGAAGTTAAATAAATACTTGCCCTTAAATTCCACTTCAAAACCGGTCTGGCGTCTGGGAGCAGGACGCTACTCAGTATGGAGATTCTCATTCCCTTAAACCTGCTCCTCTTCCTCCTCCTCCTCACCAGCATCACCATGGGGTTGTTTATCCCTCAAAAAATGAGCCTCCTCAGTCTGCTGAATATTATCGTGCTGCATAAAGCCCAGGATATCCTCCTCGTTCAGATTGTGGTCATGAATACTTGGGAATGGCTCACCAGCATCATGACCACCACCACCACGATCCTCGCTGGGTCCTGCCCTCTCACGATCAATCGGCTCCTTCCCTGGTCAACAACTCATCCTAATAATAGCAAATAGCAATTGAAATAAAAAAATATATTTTACAACTAACAATTATTCAAAATAAATAATTATATCAAATAATAATTATTTTCATTAACTCTAAATAATAATATCAAATAATATTAATTGAAAAACAGATATTCCTATATCTAAATTTTCAGTTAACTCATAAAAAAAAGTATAACTAGTTCTATTAACTCTATAAAAAGTAGCCTACTATAAAAAAAATTTCTATTAACTCTAACTAAATTAAGCTAGTCTATCAAAATTAATATAAAAAATAAAATAAAGAATAAAAACAAAAATTATTTATAAATAAATTACTATTCTTACCTGAAAATATGAATATGCAACTGGATCTCGATATACTTCGTGGAGAGAATTCGGCAGAGCTCCGCTTCAAAATTGGCCAAACAGTAAAAATGACGCGGTGGGGGGATATATAGGCTACAATTTTTTAGCAGTTTTAAAGAAACTGCTAGAAAACTCTAGCGGTTTTAATGGAACCGCTAGAACTTTCTAGCTATTACACCGCGCCACCCCTTGTATTCAGCCACATGTCATAACTTCTTGGGAAAAATAAAAAATTTCTAGCGGTTTACGCTAAAACAGCTAGAAAGTATGTTCAATTACTAGTGGTTTCTCAAACCACTAGAAAATGGAACGGCGCTTTGCATTCTCTAGCGGTTTCATCACCCTAACCCCTAGAAAATAAACGCTAGAAGTTTGGCACGAACTTCGCGCCAAAATGATCAAACATTTTTTGCGGTTACTTTCTAGCGGTTTACCGATAACCGCTAGAAAATTGTGGGGCCCAGACCTGTTTAGGTCAAAGCACTACGAATTTCTTACGGTTTGAGATAAAACCGCTAGAAATGTTTTAATTTGTAGCGGTTTTATTTAACTGCTATAAATGTTCCGCTGGTAATTCCACTTTTTTTTGTAGTTCTAGATGGCTTTGTGGAGACCCCTCCCTTATAATAGTAATAGATAGATAACAACTGACTCAAGTGATCATTGCCAATAAAATAACATTGACTCAAGCGATCATTACCAGTACAATACATTTCCTAGTTGGTTTGATATGATTTGCCAGAGAGAATTGGTTTTATGGAGCTATTTCTAGTTCCAATACCAAATATCCATTTCCTAATTAACTTGAGGATTTCTGACATTTCCGAGAACAATAATTTTAACGGATCGTTGCCAGCAAGATACACTAGGAAGTTTAAAGGAATGATGAGAATAAATAATGTTGAAGCTGATTCACAATATATGGGATGTAAAAATTATTCCGCATATATAGCTTATAAAAAAAAATACTCAGCATATCTGGATTCAGTGATGATCAAAAGGAAAGGTTATACCATAGAGCCTAAAGGATCTTGACAATATCCACTACTATTGACTTGTCAAGTAATAATAGGGCTAATCTTTCTCACAATAGAATCTTTGGTTATGTTCCGAAATCAAGTGGAAAATTGACAAGTCCTGAATGGTTAGATCTGTCATGCAATAAGCTCGAGGGTGAGAATCCTCTAGCATTGATGAATCTCAACTTTCTTGCTCATTTGGACCATTCACAAAATAAGCTTGAAAGGGTTGGTGAACAATTTGATACATTCCAAAGAGATTCATATGAGGCAAATTTAGGATTATGTGGTGTTCCATTATCAAAACATTGCAATAGGATGAAGGAAACTCACTGACACTAATCTTTGATGCTGATGAAAATTTTGGATTTGGTTGAAAACCTGGGGATATGGATGTGGAATGGTATTTGAAATCCTCATGAGGTATATTGTGTTCTTAATTGGAAAACCCCAATGGCTGGTAAGGACTTTTGGAGGCCATTCCAAGAAACATGCCAAAAGGGTGAGAAAGAGGGCACGTGCAAATTGAAGAATGAATTACTTGAGAATGTGGCTTTGTAATGTGTTACAAGTTGACTTTGTAATTTGTCACAAGTTGTTGGTCTTTATCTTTTTTTTTTTTTGGTTTATTTGTATCATGCCTGCCAAGTATTCTAGCAACACTAGGCGTATATTATGTTTTGTTCCGTTTTGTTTTAAATGTAAGAGCTTGTTTGGGCCAAAAAAAATGTAAGAACTTGTTATTCTATTTATGTAATTTTAAGTGATTCGTTATTACTACTTTTATTTGTGTGTGTTAAAAATGAATGAAGTATGAGTTTGAGGGCCCCCAAAATTTGTTTGTTCCTGTTAGCACATACGGTGTCAATTAATTAGTTGTTGATTATTCATTATTTCAAAAAGGGCCCATTTTAAGATCACACTCAACTTTTTCAAGCTTTGAAAGTCGCCTATAAACTCTACAACCCCTTATTCACAGTACGTGATATTATTAATAATTAACAGAATTTTCTTTCGAATAAATTTTAATGAATTTTTCTACGTTTTGATGGCAAAAATTTTTTTTTTAAGACGAGTTTTTGCAAGTTTTGTTAAAAATGAAATTAAACTCCTGCTTGTTTGCTTGATGTTTAAAATGCATAACGATTTTCCAAAAAAAAAAAAAAAACCTCCTAAGAGCTCATTATAGGCGCTACTTGCGCATCATTGTTCTTTGGATGGCCCATATATGTCACTGCATTGAAGACATGCCATTGCTAATTTACTACATTGTACAAAAGTGGTTTATAATTTATTAATATGGGACCTATTTTGAAAATTCTTTATAACATGATTCTGCAAACATTCATCCACGCCACACCATTTCATATATAGTACATATCATAAAGCGTCGTTCACTTGCAGAGTTTGAATTCTACCAAAAAAAAAAAAACAAATGTGGAAAATTTGCACTCAATCTAAAGATATATGCAAAAAATTCATTAATATAAAAACTAATTTAGGAGTTTGATTTTATTTTAAATATATTATCTTAATTTAGTTTTTCTTTTATTTTTATCATTTTTTCCTCCAGAGTAATTTACCCAACATATAAATAAATGTATAATCTCATGTTATAAGGAAGTATTTTAAGAAAGCCACGTTATATTTTTCATAATTAACTTATTTATTTAGCTTTGTTAATTTATCCGAATTAGTTATATAGCTCATAAATGAGTGATTGAAGGCCATAAAGATTTAATGTTATATATAGGATATAATTTTATCTTAAAATGTTAAACTCTTGAAATTTTTTTGGGATAAAAAGTCTTAGTTGCCGAATATTTAAATTTACGGCCTATTGATTGCAAGAGAAAAGGGAGGTAAAGAAACTTGTGGGATCAATTTGTCTATTAGCTCTCTGTGCACAGTCCACTGAATTTTACCTTCTTTTATCATTAAAGCAATAAAATATAGAGGAAAAAATATTACAAGAACTGATCCTCTAGTCATAAAGCACGCTTCTAAGTAATTCTAAGTCAAATAAAGAAAAGTGCAATTATTTACAGTCATAGAGATATATATTTGAGTTATTTAAATTTTCATTGGTTGGTACTCACGTTATTATCCACATTTCCAATTGATTTTTCAGTGGGTGTGTGTACAATGACATAATGCTGTGCATAAATTAACCAAATAATCATAGACAGGTAGCTTATCAAAACTGCAATATAACTTGAAAATTTTTTATATAATTTGTCTCATTTTTGAATTACACAAAAAAATAAGGAAAGGAGAGAAAATAATGTAAACATTTTGAAGATGACATTAACCAGTTTTATGAACATAGCAAAATAAGCTTCATATATACATTCAGTTAAAAATGATGAATGCATTGTAGATTATATTGCTAAATTACGGAATTTTCTTTTGAATGAATTACAATGAATTTTTCTGTTTTGATGGCAAAAAAATTTTTCAAGAAGAAATTTTCTAAGCCTTGTTAAATCTAAAGAAACTCCTGATATTTGAGGCAGAGAAACCCGCAATGCAAATTAGTATTTGCATAGAATATTATTGAGTTTGGAATCCTGCCAAAAAAATGTGAATAATTTGCACCTAATCTAAGACACGCAAAAAAAAAGGTATATAACGATGATCAAGATATTGAGGATATATATAAATACACACACACACAGAGACTGTTTTATTTTAAAATGTTAAAGTATTGGAATTTTTAATGGTAAATGGCAGTATTAGTTGCCGAATATTTAAATTTTGGGGTCTATCGCCAAAATGGAAAAGAAAAGAAGAGGAAATTTTGTGGTCAATTGGTCTATTGGCACTCCTTGCACAGCATTTCATCTTTAGATGAAATTTCCGCTGTATTTTATGAATTTTTCAGAATCATACAATAAATAAAATGGAAAAAAATTTATCAGGATTGATCTTAGTCATAAAGCATGCTTCTAATGTAATTCTTAGTCAAATAAAGACAAGTGATTATTCTTTACAATTATTCACAGCTATACCTATAGCCATTTAAATTTTCATTGGTTGGTATTCAACTATCTTATAATTTGTGTGAAATACTAACTCTGGTCTTTAATATAAGAGCTAGTTTGACTTTCAATTTATAAATATAAGACTTCAATTCACTTTATCTCTTATATTTATCTATTTTTCAAAAAGTTATTGCTGTAGTAGCTGAGGGTATTTTAAAAAAGATAACACATATTTATTATAGATAACTAATTTAACTAATTTTATTAATCTATTCTAATTAATCAACTAGTTTTTATACTAATGACTGGAAATAGTAGTTAAGACTCATAAATATAGATAGTTGTAAAGAGATTAATACAATCAATTTGGTTTAGTTCCCTATCCTATGTCAAGTTGCCTTGAAACTTCCTATTGATTTTCCTATTTGCAAACAAATTGAATTCTTTATATTGATAACTATTTTAGATGTGATTTTAGCCTAACTATGAACAAAAAGTCTTTATGTTTGTTTGTTTATCACTTTTTTTTTTCTTATAACTCAGAGTACTCTCAAGTCTCAAGTCGCTTTGAACTTGAGACTAATCTTTGTTGAACCAAAAGCATTAAAATTAAAGCTCTCCTAACATCTTATTTTTTATATTGAAACGTGTGGTCGTAAATTTCATTAAAACGGGTTCTTTAATTTTTAAGTATATGACAACCAACTTTTCTAAGTCTTATAAGTTCTCCTTGAGTCACTATGACCTCTTATTCACGGTGGATTATTGATTCGCAGAATTTTCTTTCAAATAAATTACAAAGAATTTTTCCAAGTTTTGATGGAGATTTTTTTTTTTTTTTAAAGAAGAAACTTTCTAACTTTTGTTAACACTAAAGGAAATCCTGCTAATTGCTATTAATTTCCATGGAATATTAAGGAGTTTGTGGCAATGATAAAGATTTAGGTTATAAGCTTTCTTCATATAAGGGGTTTTTTTTTTTTTTATATAGAAAAGTTTAGATGAGTTGAGTCTTGGGAACTCATAAAAGTTAGGGAGTGTTTTCAGGTTCAGAATGTTACAGAAATATATAGAAATCGCCCACCAATAAGATCCTCATATCGGCAACAGGATTCAGACTCACAATCTTATAGGTTATAAATCAACTTCTTATTAAATGGATCAACTCCTATAAAATTATTATAGGCACTACGTGCCCATCATTCATTCTTTGGATAGTCCATTAATTTTTTTTTTTTGGGGTAAAGAACTAACTCCCAAGCGATAGTCCATTAATTTTGTTGCTCAATATTTTAGATCTATAGAAAATTATCAAATTAACAACATTATTCAAATTCTTGATTTATTTATAGTTACTATTTACTAGTCTTAGTCAAAAAGCATGCTTTTAAGTAATTAATTTTAAGTCAAAGAAAGAAAAGTCTTCTTTGTAGTTATTTATTCTGCATTCGGTTTTTTTAAAAAAAAATTATTCTTGACCTGAAGTTTCCTTACAAGAGTTCATACATGGAAAAAAAATGCCATATATAAATTCGTTATGTAATATCAGATGACTTAGTTTAAGTTTTACCTTGAAAAAATCTGAGTCAAAATATATACTTCTCCAATTCTTAATATAAGACCTATTTAACTAATTTGATTAGATTAAAGAAGTTAGGTAAGTTAGCTAATTATAAGAAATATGACATATTTTTTCTAGAACACCATAATCATTTTGCTTAATATCCTCCCTCCCTCACTTACTTGATTATGGTTAAGGGAGTATCCATAAGATAATTTAGGAAAAATTGACAAAAATAAGAAATAGGTTTTATATTATAAATCGAAAGAGTAACATATAAAAATGTGTATGCAGCCTACTAGCAAATTTTAAATGTTACATTTCATCCCAGGTTCCATGAAAATTTACGAATATAGTTTTATTCAATATGATTATCCTTTTTCAGCTTTATATGGGATCCAATTTTTGTTCTCAAATGAAAAAAATTACGAGTAAATGCTGCTATTGTGTGCATCCATTTTTCAATTTCATTGAAATAATTTTGCGTTTTAACCAAAGAAGTAAACCTTGTAACTATTGTGGTTATGAAAATATGTACTATCTCCGATCCTCGTTATAAGATCTTATTTATAAACTATAAATAAGATCTTATTATTAGGATCGGAGGTAGTAGTAAATTAAGAAAAATACTCAGATCAAGTTATTTATATTTATTATGTCAAGTTTTCTAATCACACATAGTCATGTGTTCTATTTTTTTAAATAATAGCATTTAATTATAATTTACATGAAAAAATAGAACACATGACTATGTTTGATTGGAAAACTTGACATAATAGATATAAATAACTTGTTCTAAGTATAATCCAAAATTAATATCTATGTTCGCAAAAAAAAAATGCTTTGAGAATTTTGCAATAAAGGATTTTGTTTAATTGGGAAGAAAAGTATATTGAACATGGGAGCCCATCATGTTACTACATTGAAGATGACACTGCTAATTAATGAATTTAATTATTCTTCAAAAAAATTTCTACACATTATAATCGACATGCGATCGATATAATTTTTCAATGTGGGACCCATTTTGAAAATTCCTTATAAGATGATTCTACAAACATTTATTCAACGGCCCACATCAATGGGCCTGTATATATCATTCACTAACTCCAATTTTTTCTAAAAAGAATTACAATAAATTTTTTAAGTTTTCCCCCTGTTTCTGGCCTAGAGAAACCCGAAATGCAAATTAGTATTTAATTTTGTTTAGAAAACTTGAAAATTATAGAATTATTTCTGTTTTGAATTTGAAAGATGTAAAAATAAAATTATTCAAAATAGTAAGACTAAATTAAATTTTTTTTTTTTGCCAAAAAAGGAGTCAATCTTATTGTTCACGAAAAAAAAAAGACCAAGTTACACGTACAAGATTAAATTTACTTTGAAATGTCTAAATTCTAAGCATCCCAGGGAATGTGGCCCCCATCCATTTGTTTTTAGCAGGACATGATTGGTCTTCAATCTCATGTTAAGACTTGATAAAGGCAGCCCGTGTCAACACGGGCGCCAACCAATTGAAGGTCGTTTTACGTTTAGAAAATAAGTAATACATTTACTTGGCATATCTCCAAGTCAGGTGGGAAAAAAAATTTTCAGTCAGTGCGTTTTTATCCAATCCAATTCTCAAAGTCATTTTAAATAAATTGTGCTTTTAGTTCTCTAACAGATCAATAGAAGTCAAACTTACTACTATAGCTATATTAAATATTGAAGATGGGCTAATAAATTGTTGGTTGAAATGGTAAGTAATCTTATTTTTGTAAAGAAGATAATACAAATTTGAATATTGGGAAGTACACTTGTTAAGAGGGTTTTGACCTTAAGGATCTTGACTCGATAGAGATTAGTCTCAAGTCTAAAGTGATTTAAATATATTATGAATTATACTCTCTCCGGTCTTGAAAAGTGGTGTAGTCCACTTTATAGGTTTTAATTTAGGTTTGTCTTAATATTTAATGCATTTTTTTTAAAATTACCCTCAATTATTTATCTGTTATTACATTTTTCTGCACATTTTTTTCATCTTTTTTCTCATTTGTTATAAGAGCATATTTGAAAATAAAAGTATATTTCTAACCTATTTATTATTTTAGACTAATTTTAACTAATTATTTATTATCTGTAAATTAGTTATTTGAAACTTTTAATAAGGATTTGAGAGAGTACCAAAAAAATTAAAGATAGAGAATAAATAAATAACAGATATTGAGGAAGAAAGACGTATGTTACTCAGTTATTTTTATTTATTTATCTTGTTTCGCCTCCCATGAATAATCATCCATAAAGACAGGTTCGTTCATAAAGAATGCTTTCGTTATTACAAACATATGATTTTTTTTTTTTCATTGATCTCTGATTTATTAGTTTTTTTAATTAAAGAGGCTGGCACTAAGGCCAGAACCCTCGAGCTCTCATTTTAAAACCGTTTTTTACCATTCTGTTCCTATTTATAGCTCAGAAAAAATTTATTTCTAAAATGAGTTTTTTTTAATTTTATCCCTATTGATTTAATAAATACATAGAGAGATAAAATAAATAGGCGAGCGAAAATATAAAACATGGTTTTAATACCAGTTTTTTCAATGCACTTCTTGATTTGTGAGTTTAAGATATAAGTGATTTATAGTTAGGAATAGAGTGGCATTTTACTAGATTACAAGTTGGTGGGCACAAACTGTGTGATTTAAGAGGGTTTTATTGGCTTCTAGTTTGGCCTATTTTGTATTAAACTGCTGGTTTCCTTTGAAAAAAAAATAAAAAATATCTTGGCTCTGCTTCTGAAACAATTAATGAGCAGGAAAGGGAATTTGAAATGCAGAGGAAAATGGTGGGGCAAAAACTAACTACAGGTTTAATGTAAATATTTTAATACGTGGACATCTGTATAGTTATAAAGGTGATGTATTTGGAAAAACTTAATATTATCAAATGAATTTATTAAAATAATTAAATTTAATAAAATTCTGTCATCTGTCCACTCCATAGCCCATCCTTTTCTTTATCACTATGTTTTTCCGTGATCTTTTTTTTCAGCATGGAATTGCAACTGCAAGTAATTAAGTGTCCGCAAAATGGCATGATAGTTAGATCTATACTTCAATTCAATGATAGTCAGATCTTGAAAAATTTTGTTAAAAAATAAGAATTCAGAAAATTACAAATATGAGAATCATAGTTGCGACTAATGATACGTAATTATCATTACTTCCTTATTTGTAATGGTATATTATACTGATAATTGTTTTCAAACCAAAAAAAAAACCGATAATTATAATTTATCTTTCTAAAAAAGAATTTCAAGGACCTAATAAGTACTGTTATTAAATACTACCTCCGGTCCTAACTATAAGACCTCATTTATAGACTGTAAATAATGTCTTATAATTAGGATTGAAGGTAGTAAAAGTTTTGTATCTCTTTTTTGTGAAGGTATTTTGGTCTAATCAATATCTGGGAAACAGGTTAGGCTGTATTGGATTTTAGTGAAATAAGCATGAGCCTAAAACAAAGATCTAAAGCATGAGCTTGATCCTAATCCTAAGTCTATATATAGATTTTTTAAAACTCAAGCATGATGTTTCAAAAGGACTCACATGAACTACACTTTTTTAAAAGTCTGATTAAAATGCATGCCTCTAAAGCCCATACTTTGAAGACCATAATCCTTCAAGCCAATTAAAAAACCTAGTGATGACAATTATACGAATAAGTAGGAATAAGAAAAACCAATCATTATTTGACTAAGGAGATATGTGTGTGTGTGTATTTTAAACCAACCAAGCACAATAAGTGTGGCATGTAAAATTGGATTTTACCTCTTTGCTTTTCTTGCATAAATTAGGACAAACTCCTCCTATTAATATTATAATGTTTCATTTGAGCATCATTAAAAATAAACTTACAACACTTATTATGCTTTAGTAAACCATGCAAATCAGGGGTGAAGGAGTGGGCAAGCATTCCCTTGTTGGGTGGGAAGATAGGGAGAGGATAGAAACTTGATAAATTAAAAGGTTGAAGTTGTGTATCAATAGTGAGATGTGAAACTTATGGTTAATTAAGGCTAAGTTTGTAATTTTATAAATAATTTACAAAATCGATTTAGATTATATCATATATAGTTATATATAATAATAGTAATAATAATTTTTTTTTTTAAAAAAGGTCAGTCTTGTAAGCTTATAGGCTAGGCCTTTTGGACATAGAACTTACTTATTTACTAAATAAATTAAGCTAAACTGAAAATAGGCCAGACCGGAGGGTTTTTATGCGTGTTATGTTTACTTCCACCCCTAATGACTAGTATTAGAATCTTCATTGATTTCTCATCATTAATTATTTATTTGAGGAATAAGGCCCATGTCGTGTGGATTCCACATCATTATGAGGCCCACTAAATATATCTCTCATTTAAGCGACCTAGTAGCCTATTACATCCGAGTTTAAGTAGGCTCGAATTTTACAGATTCTTCATTCTAAGCCTAAAAACAGAGTCGCCTGTAGTTGTAACCAAAAGTAAGAAGAGTCGCCTGTAGTCAATTATGTGGGAGAAATATATTAGCCACCTTACAATACCAATTCAATAATAGCCGACTCAAGCGATCATTGCCAATACAATACAATACATTTCCTAGTTGGTTTGATATGATTTGCCGGAGAGAATAGGTTTTATGGAGCCATTTGTAGTTCCAATACCAAGCATCCATTTCCCAATTAACTTGAGAATTTTTGACGTTTCCAACAACAATAATTTTAATGGATCGTTGCTAGCAAGATACATTAGGGAATTTAAAGGAATGATGAGAACAAATAACGTTGAAGCTGAATCACAATGTATGGGAAGTAAAAATTATTCTGCATGTATGGATTCAGTGATGATTAGAAGGAAAGGTTATACCAGAGCTTAAAAGGATCTTGACAGTATCCACCATTGTTGACTTGTCAAATAATAAATTTGATGGGAAGATTCCTAGAGTCATTGGAAAGCTACATGTACTAAGAGGGCTTAATTTTTCTCACAATAGAATCTCTGGTTTTGCTCCAAAATCAATTGGGAAATTGACAAGCCTAGAATTATTAGATATGTCATGCAACAAGCTTGAGGGTGAGATTCCTCTGGCATTGACAAATCTCAATTTTGTTGCTTTTTTGAACCTTTCAAAAAATAAGTTTGAAGGGGTCATAACAAGAGGTGAACAATTTAATACATTCTAAAGAGATTCATATGAGGGGAATTAAGAATTATGTGGTGTTCCAGTATCAAAAACTTGCAATAAGGATGAAGGAAAATACTAATGAGAAAGTTGGGTTTGGTTGGAAACCAATAACCTTGGGATATGGATGTGGAATGGTACTTGGAATCCTCATGGGGTATATTGCGTTCTCAACTAGGAAACATCAATGACTTGTTAGAATTTCTGGAAGTGAATCCAAGAAATAAGCCAAAAGCATCGAAAATAGGGTTCATGCAGATTGAAGAATGAATTACTTGAGATTGTGGCTTTGTATTTTATTATAAGTTCTTGGTCTTTATCTTTCTTCTTTTCTTTGTTTGTCTAGTTGTATCATGTCTTTTAAGTATTATAGCAATACCAAGAGTGTATTATATGTGTTTTGTTTTAAATATAATGGCTTGTTATTCTGTTTTTGTAATTTTAAGTGATTTGTTATCAATGCTTTCATTTGTGCGCGTTGAAGGTAAATGATGCTTAAGTTTGAAGCCCAAAAAAATTGTTTGTTCATGTTAGTACATACGATGTTAATTAATTAATTGTTGATTTTTCATTATTTCAGAAAGGGCCCATTTTAAAATCACGATAAACTTTTTCAAGTTTTGGAAGTCCTCTATAAACTCTACAGATACGTTATATTATTAATAATTCACAGAATTTTCTTCGGAGTAAATTACAATGAATTTTTCTACTTTTTGATTGCAAATAAAATTGTTTTAAGAAGAATTTTTTGCAAGTTTTGTTAAAACCAAAGAAATTAAACTCTTGCTAGTTTCTTTATTTTTAAAATGCATAATGATTCCCCAAAAATTAAAAAATAAATCCTAATAGCTCATTATTGGCGCTACGTGCGTATCATTGTTCTTTGGATGGTCCATATATATGTCACTGTATTGAAAAGACGTCATTGCTAACTGACATTTTAATATGGGATCCATTTTGAAAATTCTTTATAATATGACTCTGCAAACCTTTATTCACGCCACATCAATTCATCTATGGTACATATCATAAAGTGTCATTCACTTACAGAGTTGGAATCACCACTACAGAATAAGGAATAGTTGATGCTAAATACATGACGGTTATAACAACAAATTGTCAAATATAGTATCTCAAGAAAAAACTTGACGGTTTTAATAAGAACCGTCAATTTTCATTCGAAAATACTTGATGGTTTTTAAAAACCATCAAATTTTCTTCCACAATACTTGACGGTTATATTTGAGGGAAACTTAACGGTTTCTCCTTAAACTGTCAAGCTTTATAATACTTGACGGTTTTTAATTATAACCGTCAAATATTATTTTAAGATACTTGACGGTTATTAATCAAAACCGTCAAGTATTATGTTTTAAAATCCCCTTCTCTATTCATTTCGCTCTGCCCAGTTCAAAATTTCTAGTGCCTCCTTCTGCTTCGAACCCTTTAAACCACCACACCCACCTCATTTTCGGCCCTTTCCTTTTGTTTTTATTGATCATCCTCCATCATCGTCCCTCTCTGTGTCCTCCTTCATCATTGCGGTGTCCTCCTGCATCGTCGTTGTCGTGCATTGTTCTCCAGATTTGACAGCTTCAAGTTGGTCCTCCTTCGTCACTCACTCCCCTTATTTCCTTTAGTGCTTCCTTCGAAATGATTGTAGTTGAAAGAAGATGATAGGATGATGTTAGGACCGTTCACAATGCACACATGGAAAATGGGTTTCTCTGTTCGGCCGAATGGGTTTTTTCGCATTTTGATCAGTTTTTGGGTTTAGGGTCTTTTCAATTTCTGTTTTAGCCATAAATTGTTTGCTAAATTATTGAAATTGCTAATATTTCAATTTTTGTTTCTATAATTGAAATTGACTGAGGCTGTATGTTTTATGTTTTTGAATGTTAATTAATTTGTATGTTGTTATATATTGAAATTGCTTGACTACTAGTTTTCTGCTTAATTAATACTCCTCCGGTCCTTAATATAGAACCCAATTGTTGAGTTGGTTTTGGTCCTAAATATAAGATCAATTTCTCATATTTATCAATTTTCTCGAAATTACCCCTATAAATACTTCCTCAACCATGATCAAATAGAAGAGGGATATGGGGTATTAAGAAAGATGATTATGGTGTTTTAGGAAAAATGTGTCACTTTTCTTATAATTAACCAACTTACCTAACTTCCTTAATCTAATCAAATTAGTTAAATGGGTCTTATATTAAGGACCGGAGGAGTACTTCATTTGAAGTTAAATAGAAGGCATAAAGCCTGGGGAATGCTAAGTTATAAGCCGTTATGCTGTCAAATTTTTTTCAAATGGAATAGCACATCAGTAGTAGTATGATATTTTTCAAATTGAAGTGAAAGTGAATTTTTGTTGAATTACTAGTTGCTAACAACTAGAATTACTAGTTGTTAACAAGTAGAATTAAAAAGGGATAAATGTGATCAATAGTGCCTCATGTATTGACTTCCTATTTTTGTTTAATTCTCATAATATCTTTGAGTCACTGATCATATTTTCCTCTAAATGATTCATCTTAGTCGGGGACCATGGGCAAGGAATGGATGTCCGCCAATCGTCTATCAAAGGAATATTGGAATGAGGTAGAAAATTTTATTAAGTTTGTGATTGAGCACGCCGATGATCACAACAGGATTATTTGCCCTTGTCTTAAGTGTTGCCTTCTTAAGTGGGTTTTGCTATCCGATTGTGAGAGCCACTTAATTATCAATGGAATCGATCAAAGCTACAAGTATTGGACAAAGCACTGAGAGACAAGAGATGCGAGTAATAGAAGTCGAGAGCATAGTGAAAGCTATGGATCATCTAATCTTGACATGAGTACATGTGAAGCTGACCGTCTTGAGGAGATGACAAATGTGATTGAATAGGAACTTGACAATTGTTTTGAAATGTTTGACAGATTGAAGTGTGATGTTGAGACACCTCTATATAAAAGTTGTACTGATTTCACAAAATTGTCTGCCGTGTTGAAACTGTATAATTTGAAAGCAAGAAATGGGTGGAGCGACACAAGCTTCATAGAACTGCTGTTGCTTGTTAAACAAATGCTACCGAAAGAAAACGAGCTTCCAAGCAAAACGTATGACGCAAAGCAAGTGCTGTGCTCTGTCAGCCTCAGTTATGAGAAGATACATGTTTGCTCCAATGATTGCATTTTGTTTAGGAAGGAGTACAAGTCACTAACTGAGTGTCCTAAGTGTAATGTATCGCGCTACCAAGAGAATGAGAAGAGGCCGAAGAAGGCATTATGATAGTTTCTCATTGTGCCAAGATTCAGACGTTTGTATAGTAATGTAAAAGATGCGAGAAATTTAAGGTGGCATGCAGATAAAAGGGTTAAAGATGGCATGCTTTGCCATCCTGCTGATTCTCAAGAATGGAAGAAGTTTGATATTGAGTATTTTGAATTTAAGGAAGAAGATAGAAATCTAGGCCTTGCATTAGTCACCGACGAGATGAACCCGTATGGGATGCAAAGCATTACCCATGGCACATGGCCAGTGATTTTGTTTATATATAACCTTTCTCCATGGCTATGCATGAAACGCAAGTATTCAATAATGTCTCCAAAGCAACCAGGAAATGACATAGATATATATCTAGCTCCATTAATTGAAGACTTGAAAGTATTGTGGGAGAATAGAGTTGATGTATATGATGCATATAAGGAAGAAACATTCAAGTTGAGAGCTATGTTATTTGGCACAGTTAACAACTTTCCTACGCATGGTAATCTCTCAGGGTATAGCATTAAAGGACAACTTGGTTGTCCTATTTGTGAAGAGAGCATAGATTCCATAAGGTTGAAGCATGAAATGAAAAATTCATATATGGAACATCGTAGATGGTTGCATCGTGATCATCCTTACCGATGATTCAAAAAATATTTCAATGGGAATTCAGAAGAAGGTAAGGCACCTACACCGTTGATTAGGGAGGATGTATTTCAAAAGGTGAAAGTATAGATTGTGAATTTGGAAAACCTTTTGCGAAGCATGTTGGGACAAGTGGGTGGAAAAAGAGGTCTATTTTCTTTATACTGTCGTATTGGATAACCCTGAATGTGAGACATTTTCTTAATGCTATGCATATTGAGAAAAATGTATGTGAAAGTCTATTTGGCACATTACTCTATATTCCCAGAAAGACTAAAGATGGCATAAATGCTAGGCTAGACATGGTTGAGATGGGGATAAGGGAGGAATTGGCACCAGAGGATAAGAGAACTTGTACATTGCTTCGTCCGGCAGCTCACACGCTTTCCAGAAAAGAGAAAAGTAGCTTTTGTGAGTTTCTTACTTCAGTAAAAGTGCTGGAAGGTTACTCTTCTAACATTAGTAATCTTGTTTCAATGAAGGATTTGAAGTTAAAAGGTTTAAAATCTCATGACTGCCATGTCTTAATGGAAAACTTTATTCTAGTGCAATACGGGCTATTTTACCTGATAAGGTGCGAGTTACGATCATGAAGTTATGTTTCTTCTTTAAGTCTCTTTGCAGCGAAGTGATTAATCCCAGTAAATTGCTAAGATTGCAAACCCAAATCATAGTTACGTTATGTGAACTTGAAATGTATTTTCCTCCGGTCTTTTTTGACATCATGGTCTATTTAACCGTCCACTTGATTAGAGAGGTCCAGCTGTGTAGTCCAGTGTATTTAAGATGGATGTACCCAGTTGAGAGTTACATGAAAATATTGAAAGGGCATATGAAAAATCAAAGTCAGCCAGAGGATTGTATCGTAAAACGATATATTTGTGAAGAGGCCACTGAATTTTGTACCCATTACTTAAAAAATGCAAGTAATATTGGGGTTCCAATATCTCATCATGAGGGAAGGATAGATGGAGAAGGGATTATGGGAAAGAAAGTTGTAACTATTTCAAACCAATAGTGGGAGCAAGCACATCTATATGTATTGCACAACTCTGAAGAGATTAAGGACTATGTGGATGAGCATATTGATGAGCTAAAGAGGAATAATCCCAATAAACTTGAAAGTTGGTACACCAAAACACACAATAAACAATTTACAGCATGGTTGAGAGAGTAGGTGCATGGCAAGTATAATAGTGATCCTAATTCTGTTTCGAAGAAATTAAAGTTATTGGCAAATGGACCCAGCAAACATGTGATTTCTTTCACAAGCTACCTTATCAATGGGTTCACTTTCTATACTAAAGAGCAAGATGATCGGAGTAAACAACAAAATAGTAGCGTAACTCTTGTAGCTAATACCATGCATATATTGAGTGCCAAAGATAAAAATCCTATCTATGCACATATGTCATACTTTGGGGTGATTTAGGATATTTGGGAGTTGGATTACAATGAATTCAAAGTTTTGGTATTTGGTTGCAAGTGGGTGGACAATAATAATGCCTTGAGAATTGATGACTTTGGGTTCATACAATTAAATTTGAATAAGGAAGGATACAAGGAAGAGCTATTCATTTTGGCTTCTCAGGCTACACAAGTGTTTTATGTCCTTGACCCGGCTACTAAAGGATGGTCTATTGTTTTGTTGACTAGTAAAATGAATATTGAAGAGACGGGGTATGAAGAAAATGCAATTGAAAATGATCCATTTTAAGGGACATCACTTGATTCTCATTTAAATGAAGATCAATCCATGTATGTCAGGCATGATCACAACGACGGAATATGGATTTCAAAGAGGGGGAAAGTGTTTCGTAAGAAGATCAAAACAATTCAAACCAAGAAGAATATACAAAAACCTAAGGGTAGAAAAAGGAAAAGATCTACTTAAATATACATGTAAATTCTCTTATTATTTTCTTTGATTCTTTTATTTGTTTTAATTTTGTTCAAGTCAATTTCGTTATTAATAACTTTATTTTCATTTAATGGGTTTTGATTCATTTTGTTTAATTGAATTTCATTGCAGATGGCAGATGATAGCGGATCTAGCACCGATAATCTATCTCAGTCGAGAGATGCCTCTGACCAGGAGAGACAGTTGCAAGACAAGGTAGCACATATACAGAGGGGCCTTTGTGCCATGCAAGAGGTCATGAAAGCTCGAACAGAAGGAAAGAGATTTGCCATACAGTGGAATAAAAAAGGACAAGCTGTATGGTCAAATAAATTTATTAGCTATATTGGGACAGTGGCACGAAGCATCGTGCTCATTACAGTGCAGCACTGGAGGAGGGTTGATCGTTCAATGTGAGATGCTATTTGGACAGATGTATCGGTAATATATTATAACAACTCAAATTTCATTTTCTTACAAGCTACTTGACACTAATGTGTTGTTTTATATGTTTTCCAGCCTGCATTTGATATAGATGAGAGCAAGAAGAAGTTTGTGGAGGGGAAGGCTGGGAGGGCACTACGCTCTTTTCGATACTTTGTGACACACAAGTACTTGAAGGATCCTTCCACAGCCAACGAGTCTGAGGTTCCTAGCTTGATAAGGGACTTGGTCAAACCAGAGGATTGGGCTGCTTTTGTGACGTCTCGTCATGATAGTCAATTTCGAGTAATAATCCTCACTCTTTTCGATATTAAATAGTCCATTTTGTTTAATCTATATACTGTTTAATTGTGAATCTACTTTGTTTTTGCAAGAATTAAGTGCCCAAAATAAGAAAAGGGTAAAGAAGAATGAATATCCCTACCGAAAGGGATGCTTGGGTTATGCAGGCCTCGAGCAAGAGATGTCTCAGAAGGAGAGATCAGATGTCACTGTATCCCGTCAGATGTTGTGGGCATTGGCCAGGCAAAATAAAGATGGCCAAATTGATAATCCTTGCATTAAGGAGGTCGTGTACAGGATGGTGAGTATTATTCTAAATTAAATAATCCTCACGTTATTGTCAAATATCTTTAAATATGAATAACTATGTCAATGTTTGTTGCACAGGAGAGTTTGTCCCAGGAAGTTTCATAGGGGGCATATTCTGTAGATAACCAGGATATATTGAGGAGGGCACTGGGGACTCCTAACCATCCTAGTCTTCTTAGAGGCATCGGTTATAGAGTCACCAAGAGGGATTACTTCGGGTACCGACAAAAGCCCTCTTCATCGTGCATGCGTTCCTCTGCTGGGTTCATGGAGCTGAAGGAAGAAAAATGCTGGTTAAAGGAGCAAGTTAAAGTGCAAGCGCTCCTAATTGAGCAGTTGATCAAGAATCAAGCACCACAGCCGGCTCTGAATCTCAGCCTAAGTGGCAAAGACAGTTGCACATTCCCCTTGCTACCTGAGGTATAATACTTGTGTTTATACAATTACATTCAATTATTTATATATCTAGCTAACTTGTCTCCCATGTTAAATTAGGGTGAAGCGGACATTCAGTATATGGCAGATAGCCCTAAACATCACACTGTTGCAACGGGCCGCATGTTCAATTTACCGGGAGAGAGTATGATTCATAATGTGCCTCTCCCTGCTGATCATGTGAGGGTGCAGTTGAACACTGTTATTGATGCTAATTATGCCCTCCTGATACCCACCCTAGATGTAGAGATAGTGGCTCAAGTAGTGGGTAGCTTTGTCGCTTGGCCTAGCCGCCTTCTTACGTTAGGACATCCTTCAAAGGTATATATGTATAGGTCTACATATTCAGTTGATTTAAAATAAACTCTGTTTTATCTGTTTGTCAGTCTAAGGGGAACAAGAGCCTATTGGGCGATCACTCATTATCATCGCCACAGAAGTAGCCCTCTGAGCCTGTTCAAGCGGTATCATCAAGATTCCAAATATGTCTTGAGGAATATGCAATTGGGGCCAGATTAGAACATGGCGAGGATTTCATGATTCCCCTAGAGTTTGAGCCAGCGGTCTACAGTCGACCCACGTTAGAGTACGTCACAAATGAAGTATTGAAAGAAATTCTAACGCATGGGATGCCCAGCACAAATGCCTGTAACTTTTATATCAGGTATTTGTTAAAACCTTAACTAAATATTTAAGTACTTGAGCATTTATCCTATTGATATCTTTGTTTGTTGATTTAGGTATCTTTTCAAGAATTTTATAGTCCCCAGTGGCCTTGATGACAAGTTCAAGATTGTCAGCCCCCACACTTTTACTAGCCACGAACCTGATATAAAGAAGAAAAATTTATCTAGAGACTTGGTGGATATCTTCATTTCTCGGGCAGTAACGCCTGAGACTTTGTTTTTGGCGCCTTACTGTCAAGGGTACGTAGTATACTAAACTTTCCTAAATTCTTTCATTTTCAAAATATTTTGTAATTGTTCTAATTGTCTTTCTTATACTTAGGGGACACTGGATGCTGATTGTGGTCAATTCCACAAAGCCGAGGATTTGGTATCTCGATTCTTTTCATAGGGATCCAACCAATTGACTATTTATGGTTTCATTGTTCAATAAGTAACATTTATATCTATTATTTAAATTTAATTTAATTTCTTGCTTCAATCTAATTTTTGACAATCATTAATATTCAATTTTATTGTCTTCTCAGGGCATTGTGGCTATACCACACAAAATCAAGCCTTACCCTACCCCCCGGTAAAAAACGACCAATTTGACGATACCTTCCCGTTGAAGAAAGTGGAGGTATTTATTACCATTATTTACTATTCTACTAAATATGGTTTATTTATATGATTGACTAATATTATTTCCTTTTCTTGCACAGTGTATTCATCTGCTCAGATGGAAGAAATCATTGAAAAGTTGGCAATGGCCTTATTCCGTCAGTGGGCAAAAAAATAGATAGGGAAGTACAAGACATTGCATGTACAGCTTTGGTTTCAATTTTGGTTTTGGTTCATTTTTTGCTGTTGGTTAGTTTTTGGCATTGAACAACTTTGGCAATTGGCTAATTTTGGAATTAGTTCACCTTTTGTACTTGTCCAAAATTTTACTTGCCTTAAACACTAATTTTTGTAATATGATAGTTGGTTTCGGTTTATTAAAATGTATATAATAATGTAAATTTTTGGTTTTGGTTACATCCATATGGCTAAATTGGTTTGAATGTTGGCCTGCATGGTTCAGTTGAATATGCTCCATATGAGGTTCCAAAATTACAGGGGCACTGCTGGCACAGCAGAACCGGTATTAAAAAAACAATCTCCATAATACTTGACGATTATTAGTTAAAACCGTCAAGTATTGTTATAATACTTGACGGTTCTAAAAGGAACCGTCAAGTAATATTGCAATACTTGACGGTTTTAGTAATAACCGTCAAGTATTGTTCGCTACCATTGCACCAAACTTGACGATTTCAGAACCGCCAAGTATTTATACTTATACTTGACGGTTTCTATTTAAAACTGTCAATTTTTCTTCTCCAATAATTGACGGTTTTGATGGTAACCATTAAGTACTTAGAGAAATAGTTTACGGTTTTCCTGAAAAACCGTCAAATGTTGTATAATAATTGACAGTTATTAATATAAAACTGTCAAATATTATTGAAATATTTGACAGTTAATAACTGTCAAATCTATGAAGTTCAAATATATGACGCCAGTATACTTGACGGTTTTTAACTGTCAAATATGATTTATAATAACCGTCAAGTATGTCATTCTGTAGTAGTGAATTCTACAAAAAAAAACAAGGGTGGAAAATTTGCACCCAATCTAAAGATATATGCAAGAAAGTTCTCCTCCATTGAGCTAATTCAGAAATTATATTTTATTTTAAATATGAGATCTTAATTTATTTTTTTTATTTTTATCATTTTTTTCAAACTACTTTACCTAACATATAAATAAATGTATAATATCATGTTATAAAGGGATACTTTAGCAATATAACGTTATATTTCTTATAATTAACTTATTTATTTAGCTTTGTTAATCTATCCAAATTAGTTATATAGCTCATAAATAAATGATAGAAAGCAATAAAGATTTTATGTTATATATATAGGATATAATTTTATTTTAAAATGTTAAACTGTTGAAATTTTTTTGGGATAAATAGTCTTGGTTGCCGAATATTTAAATTTCGAGTCTACTGATCGCAAGAGAAAGGGGGGACAAGAAATTTGTGGGATCGATTCGTATATTAGCTCTCCGTGAGTGATCCGCTGGCTTTTGCTTATTTTTTGTCATTAAAGTAATAAAATATAGAAAAAAAATATCATAACAACTAATCCTATAGTCACAAAGCATGCTTCTAAGTAATTCTAAGTCAAATAAACAAAAGTGAATTTATATGTAATTATTTGCAGTATTCACCATTATTGACTTATCAAATAATAGATTTGATAAGAAGATTCCCAAAGTCATTGGAGAGCTACATGCACTAAGAGGATTTAATTTTTCTCACAATAGAATTGTTAGATATGTCATCAACAAGCTCGAGAGGGTGAGATTCCTCTGACATTGACAAATTTCAACTTTCTTACATTTTTTAACCTTTCATACCAAGAGGTGAACAATTTGATACATTCAAAGGAGATTCATGAGGGGAATTTAGGATTATGTGGTGCTCCATTATCAAAAACTTGCAATAAGGATGAAGGAGAATACTAATGAGAAAGTTGGGTTTGGTTGGAAACCAACAACCTGGGATATGTTTGTGAAATGATATTTGAAAGATAGGGTATATTGTGTTTTCAATTGGGAAACTCAATTGTTTGTAAGGATTTTTGGAGGTCATTCCAAGAAACAAACTAAGAGGGTGAGAAATAGAGCTAGTGCAAATTGAAGAATGAATTACCTAAGAATGTGACTTTGTAATCTATTACAACTTTTTTATCTTTATGTTTCTTCTTTTATTTGTTTGTCTAGCTGTATCGTGTCTGTCAAGTATTTTAGTAATATAAAAGTGTATTATATATGTTTTGTTTTAAATGTAATGGCTTATTATTTTGTCTTTGCACTTTTAAGTGACTTGTTATCACTGCTTTCATTTGTGTGCATTAAAGGTAAATGAAGTATAAGTTTGTGGCCAAAACATATTATTTTGCTCATGTTAGCACATACGACGTTAATTAATTAGTTTTTTATTTTCCATTACCTTAAAAAGGCCCCATTTTAAAATTACAATCAACTTTTTCAAGTTTTGAAAGTCCTCTGTAAACTCTAAGACCCCTTATTTACGGTATGTTGTATTATTAAAAATTAACAGAATTTTCTATCGAGTAAATTACAATGAATTTTACTACGTTTTGATTGAAAAAAATTGTTTTAAAGAAGAATTTTTGCAATTTTTTTTAAGTAAAGAAATTAAACTCCTGCTGGTTCGCTTGATTTTTAAGATGCATAATGATTCTCCAAAAATAAATTAACAAAACTCCTAATAGCTTATTATGGGCGCCAAGCGCGCACCATTGTTCGTTGAATGGTCCATATATGCCACTTTACTACATTGAAGAGATGTAATTGCTAATTGACACTTCACTACATTGTACATAAGTGGTCTATAATTTATTAATATGGGGCCCATTTTGAAAATTCTCTATAATATGACTCTGCAAACCTTTATTCACACCACATCAATTCATCTGTAGTACATATCATAAGGTGTCATTCACTTACAGAGTTTTTTTTTTTTTGGCCTTATTCACTTACAGAGTTAGAATTCCACAAAGAAAACAAATGTGAAAAATTTGCACCCAATCTAAAGATATATGCAAGAAAGTTCTCCCCCCACTTAATAGAAGAGCTAATTTAAAAGCTAGATTTTATTCTAAATATAAGATTTTAACTTATTTTATTTTTCATTTTTATCATTTTTCTCCAAACTAAATTACCTAACACATAAACTAATGTATAATCTCATGTCATAAAAAGGTATTTTAGGAAGGTCATCTTATATTTCATGTAATTAATTAATTAATTTAATTTTCTTAATCCATCTGAATTAGTTATATAACTCCTAAATGAATGATCGAAAGTAATAAAGATTTTATGTTATAAAAATTTTTGGGATAAATAGTCTTAGTTGCTGAATATTTAAATTTAGGGACCAATGGTCCCTGTTCGGAGCGATTGTGAGATCAATTTATCTATTAGCTCTCTGTGCACGATCCACTAAATTTTACCTATTTTTGGGTCATTAAAGTAATAAAATAGAGAAAAAAATATTATAAGAACTGACCCTATATTCATAAAGCATAAAAAATAGAGTTCATACAAATTGAAAAATAAATTACTTGATAATGCTTTGTATTTTGTTATAAGTTCTTGGTCTTTATCTTTCTTCTTTTCTTTGTTTGTCTAGTTGTATCATGTCTGTTAAGTATTATAGCAATACTAAGAGTGTATTATATATGTTTTGTTTTAAACGTAATGGCTTGTTATTCTGTTTTGTAATTTTAAGTGATTTGTTATCACTGCTTTCATTTGTTTGCATTGAAGGTAAATGAAGCATAAGTTTGAGGCCCAAAAAATATTGTTTGTTCATGTTAGTACATATGATGTTAATTAATTAGTTGTTGATTTCTCATTATTTCAAAAAGGGCCAATTTTAAAATCACAATCAACTTTTTCAGGTTTTGGAAGTCCTCTATAAACTCTACAGATACGTTATATTATTAATAATTAATAGAATTTTCTTCCAACAAATAAAATAAAATCAATTTTTTAGCGTTTTGATTGCAAATAAAAATTTCTTAAGAAGAATTTTTGCAAGTTTTGTTAAAAATACAGAAATTAAACTCCTGCTAGTTTACTTTATTTTTAAAATGCATATTGATTCCCCCCAAAAAAAAACCTCCTAATAGCTTATTATAGGTGCTACGTGCGCATCATTGTTCTTCGGATGTACATATATGTCATTGCATTAAAAAGATGTCATTGCTAACTGACATTTTAATATGGGACCCATATTGAAAATTCTTTATAATATAACTCCGCAAACCTTTATTCACTCAGAGTTGGAATTCTAAAAAAGAATGCAGAAAATTTGCACCCAATCTCAAGATATATGCAAGGAAGTTCTCCTCTGTTGAGCTAATTTGGAAATTATATTTTATTTTAAATATGAGATCTTAATTTATTTTTTTTATTTTTATTATTTTTTAAAACTAATTTATCTAACATATAAACAAATCTATAATCTCATGTTATAAAGGGATCCTCTAGTGATGTAATGTTATATTTCTTATAATTAAGTTATTTATTTATTTATTTTTATTAATCTATCTAAATTAGTTATGTAGCCCATAAGTAAATGATGGAAGGCGATAAAGATTTTATGTTATATATATAGGATATAATTTTATTTTAAAATATTAAACTGTTGAAATTTTTTTGGGATAAATAGTCTTAATTGCCGAATATTTAAATTTAGGGTCTATTGATCGCAAGAGAAAGGGGGAAAAAGAAACTTGTGGGATCAATTCGTCTATTAGCTCTTTGTGCACGGTCCACTGAATTTTACCTTTGTCATTAAAGTAATAAAACATAGGGAAAAAAAATATTATAAGAACTAATCCAATAGTGTAAAGCATGCTTCTAAGTAATTCTAAGTCAAATAAAGAAAAGCGAGTTTATATGCAATTATTTACAGTGATATAGATATATTTGAGTTATTTAAATTTTCATTGGTTGGTACCCACGTTATTATCCACATTTCCAATTAATTTTTCATTGTGTGTGTATACTGACATAATGCTATGCATATAAATTAACTAAATAATCATAGACAGGGAGCTTATCAAAACTACAATATAAGTTGAAAATTTTTTATATAATTTGTCTCATTTTTGAGTTACACAAAAAATAAGGAAAGGAGAGAAAATAATATCAACATTTCGAAGATGACATTAACCAGTTTTATGAACGTAGCAAAAGTTAAAAATGATGAATGCATTGCAGATTGTTTTACTAGTTCACAGACTGACAGAAGCGGTCCTTTCAAGACTGGCCTACATGATCTTGAGCCCATGGGGGGCTGGCCTATAACCAGTGGCTAGTCCATTTTACCACCTCTAATGAATGTGACTATATCCACATGATTTGAATATAAGAAGGGAAAATCCCATATAAATACCTATTGAATTCTAAAATTCCAAATAAGTCACTCTAATTTCACAAAAGACAAACAAGCCTACAGGTATTAAATCGGAATTTGCAAATTTTGACAAATTACCTCCATGCCCTTTTTCTCATCTCCTTATCCTCTCTCTCTTCGTCGTCTTTTTTATGGCAGAGACACAGCTTGTATGGGAAATTAATGCCGTGGCTGCATCATTGTTTTACTGGGTTTTGTTAGACATTGGAGACGCAGTTGAAATATTTTAGGATAGAGAAGAGAGATCGCCATTGATTTTGGAAGCACACCATCATACAACGGATCCTCTTCTTCTTCAAATAGCGGCCATTGCGAAACTTTGTTGTTTATATTTATGAATCAAAAGAAGCCATGGGAACCAAAATATAACAAATATGAGTCATCTTCTTGAGAGAGAGAGAGAAGACACGGCTAGATCTTCTTTTTCCTCAGTCATGGTAGCACTAAATATAGTTACTGTCATAGAACATTCTGGTTTTTGGTAAATATCATTAGTGCAGTTGTCAAACCCATTATAAATGTTGTCAATCACATTATTTTATAATAGATTGACTTTTGTAGTCTGAATGACAAGAAAATATTATAGATATTAGTTTAATCTTAATGCTACCTTGTCATTTGAATATATTTAATGTAACTTCTGTCATAGGCTCGTTGTTTTTTTCGTAAATATTGTCATTTTAGTGGTCAATTCCATTACATATGTAGTAAATTATGAAAGTTATTGATATTATGTTTATTATGATGTTTTTCTAGTGTACTTGTATACTACCTTGTCAATACATTTTGACCCTCGTTTAATTCCCCAAAAGGCTAGACTTAAAACAGGTTACAAAAATTGCTATACATGTAGTAATTTTCATTACGTAAGTTATCATTCCCATTACATGTTTAATAAAGTTGTCTGCAAATGAACTAAAATTGGATTGCAAATAATCAAGTTAAAAGTCGCTTGATGGAAATGATAACTTGCATTATGCAAGTTGTCATTTTCGTTACTTGTTTTGTAAAATAATATATAAATGAAAATTATTTTGCACGGATACACCCCCATGAGCTTTGGCAATGTTATTGATCAATTCCATAATGAGTACTGTTTTACCCACCCCAGCTCCACCAAAAAGTCCTATTTTTCCTCCATGGCGATAAGGAGCTAAAAGATCAATTTTCATTTACATATTATTTTACAAAACAAGTAACGAAAATGACAACTTGCATAATGCAAGTTATCATTTCCATCAAGCGACTTTTAACTTGATTATTTGCAATCCAATTTTAATTCATTTGCAGACAACTTTATTAAACATGTAATGGGAATGATAACTTGCATAATGAAAATTACTACATGCATAGGAATTTTTGTAACCTGTTTTAAGTCTAGCCTTTTGGGGAATTAAACGAGGGTCAAAATGTATTGACAAGGTAGTATACAAGTACACTAGAAAAACATCATAATAAACATAATATCAATAACTTTCATAGTTTACTACATGTGTAATGGAATTGACCACTAAAATGACAATATTTACGAAAAAAACAACGAGCCTATGACAGAAGTTACATTAAATATATTCAAATGACAAGGTAGCATTAAGATTAAACTAATATCTATAATATTTTCTTGTCATTCAGACTACAAAAGTCAATCTATTATAAAATAATGTGATTGACAACATTTATAATGGGTTTGACAACTGCACTAATGATATTTACCAAAAACCAGAATGTTCTATGACAGTAACTATATTTAGTGCTACCATGACTGAGGAAAAAGAAGATCTAGCCGTGTCTTCTCTCTCTCTCTCAAGAAGATGACTCATAGTTGTTATATTTTGGTTCCCATGGCTTCTTTTGATTCATAAATATAAACAACAAAGTTTCGCAATGGCCGCTATTTGAAGAAGAAGAGGATCCGTTGTATAATGGTGTGCTTCCAAAATCAATGGCGATCTCTCTTCTCTATCCTAAAATATTTCAACTGCATCTCCAATGTCTAACAAAACCCAGTGAAACAATGATGCAGCCACGGCATTAATTTCCCATACAAGCTGTGTTTCTGCCGTAAAAAAGACGACGAAGAGAGAGAGGATAAGGAGATGAGAAAAAGGGCATGGAGGTAATTTGTCAAAATTTGCAAATTCCGATTTAATACCTGTAGGCTTGTTTGTCTTTTGTGAAGTTAGAGTGACTTATTTGGAATTTTAGAATTCAATAGGTATTTATATGGGATTTTCCCATATAAGAATGTATTAAATTTTTTGGTTTACAAAAAGCTTGTATATATTCTAAAAATGGAAAAGAAAATATCTGTGTAAATGTCTTACTACTTTTCAAAATTTTCAATTCAACAAAAATTACGAAAGGAGTGGGAAAAGATAATGTCAGTCCTTATAAGTCGTGCAACAGTGGATTTTGTTTAATTAATTGTGGAGGAGAAAATTATTATATTATGTTTAATTTTTTGCAATCAAATTTATAATTATATTATGATTTTTCTATTATTATATTTGTCAATTCTTAACTAATTCTTGTCCGCATAAATTATGATCATCAACGAACAATTAACATGTATCTATTTTAACCTTTAATTGTATATTATACTTTTTTTAATTATTTTGATGATAATGATGAATTAAGTTTTCTTATTTATAAATTATAATTTCTCATCTTACTATATTGATGTAATTTCTAAAAATAATTTTCTTTTAATATTGCTAACATAGATTATACCACTGTTTGTAATATTTAAAATTTTTATTTTAATATATCATCTTATCGTAGTCTTTAAAAAAAAAAAAAAAAGGGTCCATCTGTATGCGCTTACTTTGAATGGACCGAGATGATGATGTTTCCATGGTATATTTTTATGCCCATCATATTACAAGGACAAGTCTTCTGAGATATCAATTACACAAAAAGAAATAGGACCAGCTTTTCAAATTTGTTTACAATATCTTCCCATATTGTAGAACTATCAATAGCGAAGTCTAGCAAGAAACAACCACCAAGTTTCGTTCGTTATATTTTTTTTTTTCCTGTAATTATATTTTCTTTTATGGACCAAGTCAAATAAGAAAACATTAGCAAAGTTCCATGTTCTTCTTTTTGTTTCGAGCATCAACTAAAAGTGGGCTCTGCAAACCAAAACTTTTGCTTCTCCTTTTTTGAAGAACAATTACTAATTTATATTTTAGGTTTTGGGGTTCATTTGGTAATAAAAATGTTGAGTTTGCATGTGCATCACACCATTTGTAATGTAGGTACCATTATAAATATAGCCTCTCCTGTTAGAATCCATATCAATCTTTCACTTCTTCGTAGCCTTCTAACTTCACTTATGCCATTTCCAATCATGATTTCTACATGTTCCTTCTTTCTCCTTCCGTTTCTTCTTCTCTCAACCCACCATTATGTAATTCTCATGACTCCTTTGCGCTTCTTCATTTCAAAAACTCTTTCTCTCTTGATCATTCTGCTTCAGCCGAGTGTGATGAGTTTTATGAAGATCATGAGTCTATACCCAAAGACAGCTTCGTGGGGAAATGATTCAAACTGTTGCTTGTGGGATGGGATCACGTGTGACTCTATGTCTGGTCATGTGATTGGCCTTGACCTTAGCTGTAGTTGGCTCTAAGGTCAACTCCATCCAAGCAATAGCCTCTTCCAACTTTCTCACCTCCAAACACTCAAGTTGGCTCACAACAATTTTAGTAGGTCTTTGATATCATCTCAAATTGGTGATCTTTCCACTCTCATGCATTTAAACTTAAGTTATTCTGTTTTTGTTGATGAAATTCCTCCTAAAATTGTAGAATTGTCTAAATTGGTCTCTCTTGATTTGTCTAGTAATGAATTTTCCTTTATGAATCCACATGAGAGAAGCTCATTCTAAACATGACTGATCTATGAGAATTTGTTTTAGATGATGTAAATATGTCTTCCATTACACCAAGCTCCCTGTCTTTGCTCATGAATTTGTCATCCTCATTGGTCTCTCTTAGACTTTCTCATACTGAGTTGTAGGGGAATATCACAAGTGACATTCTCTGCTTAGAAAGTCTTCAACAACTAGATTTTTTAGGTAATAAAAATCTCAATGGCCAACTTCCAAAACCCAATTGGAGCTCTCCTATATCACTTTTGGATCTCAGTGACACAGCTTTCTTAGGAGAAGTGCTTGATTCTATTGGCCACTTGAAATATCTTAATCATTTGAATCTAGGCTTTTGTAATTTTGAAGGGTGGATTCCTGTTGCTTTGAGCAATCTTACTCAACTGACTTATTTGAACCTTGCTTCCAACAAGTTTAGTGGTGAGGTCTCATTCCTTTCAAACCTAGAATATCTCACATCTTATACCTTGAAGTTAATAATTTTTTTTTTTTGGAAATCCAGTCCGAAATCTCACAATTGTCTAAATTGGTCTCACTTGACTTGTCTCTCAATTTTGACATGAAGGGGAGTTCATCATTAGAACTTAAACCATCTACTTGGGAAAAGCTTATTTTAAACACAACTAATTTAATAGTGCTTTGTTTAGATTTTGTGAACATGTCCTCTGTTACACCAAACTCCTTGTCTTTACTCAAGAATTTGTCGTCCTCTTTGATCTATCTTTCACTTGTGGAAACTTCTTTGCAAGATAAAATAACAAATACTTTTTCGTATTTAGAAAATCTTAAAAGTCTGAATTTGGGAGGGAATACAAATGTTCAAGGTCAACTTCCAAAGCTCAACTAGAGCACTTCTTTGATGGAGTTGGCTCTATATGACATACCTTTCTTCGGGGAAGTACCAGATTCCATAGGCCATTTGAAGTCTCTTGAGGTCTTAGATCTTTCACATTGTCAATTTGAAGGGCCTATTCCTTCGAGTTTCAAGAATCTCACTCAACTCATTTGGTTGGAGCTTTCCTCCAACAAATTTAGTGGTAGGGTCTCATTTCTTTCTACCCTTGTAAATCTCACTTTCTTAAATCTTTCCAATAATAGTTTTAGTGGTCAAATCCCATCATCACTTTCAAACTTTGAATATTTGTACAACTTAAATCTTTCAATGAATAATTTTAGTGGTGAAATACCAAATGTGTTTGGAAAGCTTGTGAAGTACACTCTTTGGCACTTAATAATAATAATTTCAGTGGTCAAGTCCTTTCAACCCCTTCAAATACAAGTGTCACATTTCTTGATCTTAGCTTCAACAAGTTGCATGGAAGCCTTCCGAATCCATTCTTTAGAGCAAATCATTTTTCAGTCTCAAACAATAAATTCAGTGGGAATATCTCCTTTCTCTTTTGCAATGCAAGCTCACTTGAGATACTCAACTTGTCTCACAATATCTTGTCAGGACCTATTCCACAATGCCTTGTTGGCCTTCCCAATCTCTCAATTCTAGATCTACAGATGAATGGTTTTTCTGGAACTTTACCAAATAATTTTTCAAAGAGTAGTTCCTTGCAAACTTTGCATTTCAATTAGCAATTAGTTCAAGGGATTGTTGCCTCTATCTTTGGCTCATTGTGCTCATCTAGAAATTTTTGATGTTGGACACAACGAGATCAGGGATACATTTCCTAGTTGGTTTGATGATTTGCTAGAGTTACAAGTGCTTGTTTTAAGAGTGAATAAGTTCTATGGGGCCATTTCAAGTTCCAATACCAAGCATCCATTTCCTAAGTTAAGGATTTTTGACATTTTCAGCAACCATTTTAATGGATCTTTGCCAGCAACATACATCAAGTAATTTGAAGGAATGATGAAAACAGATAATGTTGAAGCAGCTTCGCAATATATGGGAAGTAAAAATCATTCAGCTTATGAGGATTCAGTGATGATCACATGGAAAGGTAATGTCATGGAGCTGGAAAGGATCTTGATATCATTGGCCACTATTGACTTGTCAAATAATAGATTTGATGGAAAGATTCCAGAAGCTATTGGAGCTACATGCACTAATAGGGCTTAATCTTTCCCACAATAGAATCTCTGGTTCTATTCCAAAATCAATTGAAAAATTGACAAATCTAGAATGGTTAGATCTGTCATGCAACAAGCTCGAGGGTGAGATTCCTTAGACATTGACGAATATCAACTCTCTTGCTATTCTGAACCTTTCACAAAAACAACTTAAGGGGATGATACCAAGAGGTGAACAGTTTGATACATTCCAAAGAGATTCATATAAGGGGAATTTAGGATTGTGCAGTGTTCCATTGTCAAAATCCTACAACAAGGATGAAGGAGAATTGCCAACAACAATCTTTGACGCTGACGAGAAATTCGGATTTTGTTGGAAACTAGTAGCTTGGGGATATGGATATGGAATGGTATTTGGAATCCTCATGGGGTATGTTGTGTTCTCAATTGGAAAACCTTAATGGCTTATAAGGACTTTTGGAGGGCAATCTAAGAAACAAACCAAAAGGATGAGAGCTCGTGTAAATTGACGAATGAATTACCTAAGAATGTGGCTTTGTAATCTGTTACAAGCTGTTGGTCTTTATCTTTCTCATTTTCTTTGTTTGTATCATGTCTGTTAAGAGTGTATAATCTTTTGTTTCAAAATGTATTAGCATGTTATTCTGTTTATATAATTTTAAGTGATTTGTTATCACTGCTTTGTTTTTGTTTTGTGTTTGTTGTAAGTCAATGACGTACAAGTTTGAGGCCTTAAAACTGTTTCTTATGTCAGCACATACGAGTTTGGCCACACACAAAAAAAGTGTTAGCACATATGAGCAACTTGTGTTAATTAGTTATTGGTTATTTCATTTCAATTAGCACACCATACGAAATAATTTGTAAGATTCAATTGCAAAAAGTTAAATTTACATTCAAATCAATTAAAGGGTGTAGATTTATGGCAACACTTTATTATAAATCTTTTTTCTCAACTGTACATTTAATGAAACCCCCTGCAATTAAAATAATTGAAGGATACACAGTTCGGATAATTTTTTAAAAAAATGAAACATAAAATAATCACTTAAAACCGAGAAAAACCATATTTTTTTCAAATTTCTTTATTTATTGGGCCCAAATTAAGCAATGGGATAATATTCCTCTGGTCTAATTAGAGTTGTTTGACCTATTGTGAGAAAATGTTTGGGCCAAGCACTATGATTGAAAGTACATTGGTCCCTTAGTTTTGGCCCAGATGTATGTAGCAGAATGGCTAATACCTTAGCATCATCACCATTATTAGGGCTGCACATGGGCAAGACTGGGCAAGGCAAGCCCCTTGCCCGATGTCCAGCCAGAAAGATGAGCGGGCTGCAAAACAGCCCTGCCTAATAAAAGCCCTAACCATTTTGGGCAGGGCAGGGCAAGGGCGGGCTTTTCTGCCTAGCGTAATGACACAATGCCCTATATCATATGTAGAAAAAAAAAATCAATTATCATGTTTTGAGACAAGTGAGAGGAAAAAAAATTATCACGAGTGAGTCTATCACTCATATATATATATATATATATATATAAGGCCTATGTAGGCTTGTTCTTCAGCTTTCGATTTCTTATAAGAGGTAAAAAAAGAACATTTAATAATTAAGCTAAATCAATAGTTCAGTTCTTTAATTTATTCATATAATTGGTGGATTCTTATAATCATGTGAAAGCACAAAATTTGAAAGGTGGTTTTATTTTTATTTTTTTTGTTTTAAAAAATTGGATGTAAAAGAAAAAGAAGGAAATTTGACTTGGAGTAATTTAGCATATTGACTCTTATATTTTGATATTTAGCTCTTTTATATAATTATAATTTTTATGCTCCTTTTATTTTTTCTAATTTTACCTAATTTTTTTAGCCAAAATAAAAGAGATAATTGCTTAAAATAATATTATCTTATATATATAATTATATATTTTTTCGGGTAGGGCCAAATGGGCAGGGCAGCATACCCTGCCCGCAGCCCTGCCCTGCCCTGCCCATGAATCAGCTCGGCCCAAAGATGCCCATTTTTGCTTGGGCCAGCTTTTTATTGGGCTGGGCTGGGTGCTTTTCTTGCGGGCTCGGGCGGACTTATCGAGCATGTGGACCTCATGCACACCCCTAATCATTATTATTATTATTTGCTGTCTACTCTCACACATCAAAATATGTCTAGATACTGGGTTTCATGAATACGCTTCTTTGTTTACAAAATCTTCCACAACTAGATTTATCTTCTAATAAAAATCTCAATGGCTGGTTCCCAATTTCCAACCGATTGTAGTTTGACCGATGTAGAAACTAGGTGTATCCCCCCCCCCCAAAGAAAAGGAGGTTTTAAGATTATAGGTGATTAATCACTTAAAATCAGGAAAAACAATCCTATTTTTTCCTTTTAAAATAAGATAAATAGAAACATTGGGAAAAAAAATTTATGGTGTGCATTGCAGTGTTCAAAGACAATTTAGCACATATGATGTTGGCCTAGTTATACATTTTGCTACTTCGTTATAAATTTGGATATTCAGGGTAGTGCCTAAAAAGAGAAACATTTGCAAAATTGGTTCTCTTGAGCATAATTGTTTTCTTTCTGACAGAAACAAAACACAATTTTTTTCTTCTATTTTTAATGCATGTGTCACATCACAAGGAAAAGTCGTTGTAGTTGTTGATAATTTTTTAATTTTCAGTTTTTATATTATATTGATATTTTGTTTCGTTACTGAAGAATCCATTTCATTAATTCACAGTTTCTTTTGCATGTCATGCCGAGAGGACAACAAAAACGCAGAATCACTTAAAATTAAATTTGAAGCGGTTATAATGTTTTTTTACCATAGTCAAGGAAAAAAGTCACATTTTAATACTCGATTAACATATGATTTTGTAATAATTATTACGACTTGTATTAATGCAAGTGGTATAATTCTTAAACTTATTAAGTCCTAAATATGACTATTAGGAATGGGCCTATTGAAAGTTGTTGGGCCTAAGGCAGCCCAAATAACTTTCACAGGGTCTACCTATTAACATGACACTGTTGGGGAGGTGAACTGATGTTCTAATTCCTATTGGGAGATGTGTTTACATTTGTTACCTGATAATGTTTCAAATATGATTGCTTCTGATAAAAAGATACTAGTAATTAGAAGAAAAAAACAAAAGGAAAAGAAAATATGAGAACACGAGGGGAGCTTTGCTTCGGCCCAATAACCATATGGCGGATTCATTCTCCTCACAGAGGCGATGATGTGGAGTACAATTAAACAAATGACATCAGGTAGTCTCCTTGGTGCTCCTTAATTTTATATAATATATATGCACACACACAGATACACATAGAAAATAATCAACTTGACAAGGAACCTAACGATTACAATTTAGAGATTAATATTGTAGAATCTGCTAGTCTCGTTCACTTTCTTTTACTTCATTGGTTTCGTAGAGTCTTAAACCTACAACATTAAAATTGAATCCAATAATGACCAAGAAGCTAGAGGAGGGGCAGAAGAGGAAAATGACAGAGAAGAGAAGCCCCTCCCAAAATATAACGGCGCAAATAAAAAAGAAAAGGGCGTCCGCCATAATTAATATGATCAGAAAAGCACCCCCTCCTTCTTTGGTCTATGGTGAGGAGTCCGGATCCTCTCATAATCATTCTTTTTTTTTTTTTTTCAGAACTTGATCTTTACTATTAAATCAAATAATAAATTATTCAAATTTCATATTTTATAAAATTGTATAAATAAAAAAAAGGTGGATATCTGGTTTTTAAAATATTAAATCTGAACTATTTATTATTTGATCCAACACTAAAAATAGGCATTCTTAAAAGAAAAAAGATTCTGACAAGATCCAGGCCTATGGTGAGAGAGACGAAACATCACGTGTGTGACCTCGCCTGGTCGATTACAGTACTTTCTTTTTTTTTAAAACAATGGAAAGGCAAGCAAAAGCTTGATACGAATAAGAAAGGACTCGTGAGTGAGTCTCAAATCAGACAAAAGCTTTGTCTTCGAAGAACATTTCTCTACACCCATCTGGTACCTCCCATTCCAATTCCATCTCAGCTGATCCTGTGTGACCCTCTCGAGCCATGAAGTCTGCACACTTAATATGGGCTCGACTTGTCTGATGTATCTGCATATTTCTCTCGCCGTAGAGTAGGTCTCTTATCTCAGATATCAGGTCCCTGTGTCGATGTTCCGCTGAGTTATCCCCCATAAGCAAATTGATCGCTTCGATAGAATCTGTAAAGGTCAAGGTCTGATCCGTCAAAAAATTCCATCCAATTTGCAGACCGCAGTGTATTGCTTGTAACTCCGCCTCCAGAGATGAGCATATGCCCAAGTCTTTGTGAAACCCCACGAGCCAGTCGCCATTTGAGTCTCTGATGACTCCTCCACACGCGCGCTTGTTGATGTGTCCAAACAGATCTGTCGACATCATTACGGATTGCTCCGTTTGGTGGTGGTGTCCAGTGTCTCTCGCTATACCCTAGTTTGCCGAACACTGTATGTTTGAGTTCGTTATTGATGAGCCCTTCCATTAGCATATGGTAGCATCTGTGCACCATCTCTCTTGGTGTTGATGTACGCCCCTCGAACACGTGTTTGCATCGTGTTGTCCAGAGTACTCAGCAGGCCAGACTGAACACTCCCATCCAAGAATAATTGTTGAACTTCCCCCGGGCTGGGTTATGAGAAGCATTCCATCTGAGCCAACCCCGCAGATTACGGTACTTTCTGTACACACACATTCGAGGCTCCGTTTTCTTTGAGACTTCCACGCATTAATATTTAGTTTAATACTTAGTACTAGCATTAGGACTGTTTATTTGTGTTCATCTCGATATCCCATTCGGATTTTAGTCATTTTGGGAGGGGAGAATCCATTTTTAAGGATTTTTGAGACGAACTACAGGAAAGACGAGGCAAAAATGTCTCAAGAGTTGGGCATGATACTGGACGAGGTGTTTCATCCTGATTTCTGTATTATTTTTTAAATTTTTTAAATTTATTTTACATGTCATTAATATAATAATATTATAATTTTTAATTCTGAACGTCTTTGATTTTTTTTCAGCGTTCCATTTTTTAATTCCTTTTTGGCTTTCCATCCTCACTATAACTCAGGACCCTTTGATTAAAGTACACTAAAACTTATTTATATAACGAAGTTGATGGTACTTCAAATAATTTTGTGCGTTTCATGGCATTTTTCTGGAATTAGAACTCAGCATTTGAAAAAGTATTTTAGTTTTTCTATTAGATCCAATTGCAATTTTACCCTCAATTTTATAATGTTACAATGTTTACACCTAATTTTTTAGTAACGTGATTTATCCTTTTTTTTCTTGAAATTTTACTGTTGCATTCAAAGATCAAGAATAAAATTACATCAAATAAAATAGGACGAATTGTAATAAAGTTTAAAATAAAAAATATAATTATTAAAAAGTTTCAATGACAACAAAACAGTTTGTAATTAAAACCGAAAAAATAGGCTGAATCCACCCAACTGGCCCGTCTAGACTGAAATTTGTGAAGGTCTGGCTTAGAATTTTCCCATTTAAATAGAAAACTGGCTTAAAAAAACTGGTCCTGTTTTGGAGCAATAAATAATAAGTGATGAGTATTTAGTAATTATATTTATTATTTAGGATCTTACTACAATTTTCTTAATAAAATAAAAAGATCATAAGAGATCATGAATAAAATTACATCTTCACTTTTCTTTTTCTATTTTACCTCCAATAAAAGTATTCACATGACAAAACAAATTCTCTTCATTTTCCTTGTGGTCAATCTTGACAAAACAGTGACCCTTACACACGGTGGGACCTTTGCTTTTCTACACATCTCAAGGTCTAGGCCTGGTTTTTCTGCAACTTTTCTTTTAACTCTGACTAATTAATTGAAAATTATTCCTGTCGAAGTTCCTATAATTTTGGTGTATTAGTTTTTTTTTGGGAAAAAACGGTTATTTTTCTCACTTAAAATATCCTAGGTCAAAACAAAAAACCCCCCAAAATTAAAAAAAAAAAAAACTTTTCTCAACCGGCTTCTCCGATCTCTACTGGCCCTCAGCCACAATCCTCGTCTTATTATGGAATAAATTGAATTGTGGCTCGACATGAAGAAATTGTTAAAGAATAGGTTAAAATTGGTTCATTGTTTTTCTTTTTAATATTCCTTAATATATTTTTATAAATAAAAAGGTATTAGCATTAGACAAATTTTGTACACACACAGTACTGACACGCTTATTTGATTCTTTTTATCGACAAAATTGTTAAACGAGAGATTTTTTTTTGGAATGTTAATTTCCTTAATTTATGTTGTACTTGTTTTTAAAAAATTATTATTTGGATTATGCTTACCACGATGGAGGGTGGAAAGTGTAGCAGTCACCTCTTTATGGTAGAATCTGAAGGTTATTTTGCAAGAATTTAGAAGGAAAGTCTGTGAGGGAGGAAAGATAAAGAGAGAAAGAGGGAAGGAAGGGAAAAGGAAGAGGGAAGAAGGGAAGAGGGAAGATACTAGAACCAGAATCTGAATTCTAGACAGGACCAAATAATTCTGAATAATACATCATACTCCTTACTACTTCAAGTCTCGTACTAATACTTAATACATCAACTACTAATAACTGATGATAACTACCCATACAGCAACTGATGAAGGATAAACATAAAACAACCAACATAGAGACACGTGTCTGACAGTATGGGACATACATAAAATGTAACTAATATAATTAAAACACCCTAGACAGCTAATCATTGCGCCTCTTCCTTGAATAAACCAATAAAGGTTGCTGGATCCTATCAATACCCTCCCCTAGGAGGACAGCCTTGTCCTCAAGGCTGAAGGATGGGAATTGATTGGCAATGAGATCATAATCCTCCCAACTAGCTTCTTCTGCAGGACGGTGCTTCCACTGGATTAGTAGCTCTAATTCTTGTGTGCCATTCTTAGAAAGAATACACTTTTCCAAGACCTTTTCTAGCTCCACCTGTAGTTCCCAATCATTAGAAATAGGTAGAGGAGGCAAAGGCGTAAAGGAAGTGAATCCTGCACCCAACAATCAATTGGTAATTCCTGCACCATCTGCTCTCAGTCAGAAACTGATTAGGGAGGCTCATACTTCTCCTATTGGGGGCCATGGAGGTCATCTTAAAACTCTCAAAAGATTGCAGCAGAGTTTCTACTAGAAAAATATGAAAGCTAAACTTAAAGACTTTGTGCAGAACTGCTTTGTTTTGCCAGCAAAATAAGTATCAACCTAGTGCACCATATGGGCTTCTGCAGCCCTTACCAATTCCAGCTAACATATGGGAGGATCTTTCAATGGATTTCATTACTGCACTACCAAAATCACAAGGAATTGACACTATTCTGGTGGTTGTTGATAGATTCAGCAAATATAGCCACTTTATTAGATTGCATCGTTCAATTAATGCAAAGACAGTGGCAGCAGCCTTTTGCAAGGAAGTGGCTCGCCATCATGGCATTCCTAAGACTATCATCTCTGATCGTGATGCAATCTTTCTAAGTGCTTTCTGGCAAGAGCTTTTCCGATTGAGTGGCACCCAGTTGAGGATGAGTATTTCTTACCATCCTCAAACTGATGGCCAGACTGAGGTGGTAAATAGATGCCTTGAAACTTATCTCATATGCTTTTCCCAAGAACATCCCAAGACTTGGTTTCAATACCTTCAGTGGGCAGAGCTCTCATACAACACTGGCTTTCACATTTCCACGGGTTCTACACCTTTTAAGATTGTCTATGGAAGAGACCCTCCTTCCATACTACCCTACACTCAAGGGACTAGCAGAATTGCTGATCTTGATGAATTCTTACTGGAAAGGGATGCCTTCCTCAAAGCTATCAAAGATAACCTCAGATCAGCTCAAGCTAAAATGAAGATTCAAGCAGATTCAAAGCAACGTGATATTATATTTGAACCTGGTGACATGGTTTTTCTGCGTTTACAACCTTATCGCCAATAATCATTGGCCTCTAGATGCTTTGATAAGATCTCTCCTCGTTACTTTGGACCTTATCCAGTAAGTAGGAGGATTGGAAATGCTACTTATGAATTACAGTTGGCCCCATCAGCCAAAGTTCATCCAGTTTTTCATGTTTCACTACTTAAACCTGCTCAAGGATTCACTACCTCTACGCCTTAGCCTCCTATACCTATTTCTAATGATTGGGAACTATAGGTGGAGCCAGAAAAGGTCTTGGAAAAGCATATTCTTTGTAAGAATGGCACACAAGAGTTAGAGCTACTAATCTAGTGGAAGCACCGTCCTGCAGAAGAAGCTAGTTGGGAGGATTATGATCTCATTGCCAATCAATTCCCATCCTTCAGCCTTGAGGACAAGGCTGTCCTCCTAGGGGAGGGTATTGATAGGATCCAGCAACCTTTATTGGTTTATTCAAGGAAGAGGCGCAATGATTAGCTGTCTAGGGTGTTTTAATTATATTAGTTACATTTTATGTATGTCCCATACTGTCAGACACGTGTCTCTATGTTGGTTGTTTTATGTTTATCCTTCATCAGTTGTTGTATGGGTAGTTATTATCAGTTATTAGCAGTTGATGTATTAAGTATTAGTACCAGACTTGAAGCAGTAAGGAGTATGACGTATTATTCAAAATTATTTGGTCCTGTCTAGAATTCATATTCTGGTTCTAGTATCTTCCCTCTTCCCTTCTTCCCTCTTCCTTTTCCCTTCCTTCCCTCTTTCTCTCTTTATCTTCCCTCCCTCACAGACTTTCCTTCTAAATTCTTGCAAAATAACCTTCAGATTCTACCAAATTGGTATCAGAGCAGTAATTTCCTCTAGCCTGATGGTTAATACCCGTAACTCTTCCAACAATAATCCACCCCTTTTACTAGACCCTATTTTAGAAGCCCTTACTCCACCCTCAATGTCCAACAAAACTAACCCCTCTTTTTCCCCAAACAAGTTGTTCCAACAATTGTCAAACATAGTTAATAAACTAGACCAGTTAAATGCAGACTTTTCAAAGATGAAGAAACAAAGCATGAATCATCAAGAGGCAATCAAGCAGTTTTATGTTGAAATGGAAGATAATGATCAAGATAGCCTATGGTGGAGTAGAGTGCCTTCTAAGCGTCCTCACTCTAAGGTTGAATTTCCATGGTATGAAGGGGGAACCCACATGGATGGGTAATAAGGGCTGAAAAATATTTTCATTATTATCAGACTCCTGAAGATTTAAAGATTGATGTGGCAACAATGAACTTGGAGGGTGATGCTTTGGATGTATTTACTTGGATTAGTTCTAGAAGAACTATCAGACATTGGGAAGAACTAATTCAGATTTTTCAAGAGCATTTTAGACCTGCAGAGTTCCAAAATCCAAATGTCTATTTGTGCAGCATTAAACAAGTGGGAACTGTGCAAGATTATAGACAAGAGTTTGTTCACCGTTCATCAAGGGTAAGGGGTTTGCCAGAACACTGTTTACTGCGTGTGTTTATTAATGGGCTAAAAGAAGAATCGCAAGTAGAAGTTAAGATGCAGAAGCCTCGCACTATAGACAAAGCAGCTATTATAGCCTTAGAAATTGAAGCTAAGTTATTGGCTCAACAATCAGTTCGATATAACCAACGCTCAAGCATGACACGTGTAGCTGATATGTCTTCTGGAATTAGGGAAAATAAAAATTATGGCATACAGAAGTAGTTACCAAATGCGGCAGTTACAACTTATAGCACTAACAAGCAGTTATCCTTGCCTTATGGGAGCAGTAACTCAGTGGTTACTAACAGTTATGGCCGGACAGAATCAGAGAGGCAGTTGAGGAGAGACAAGGGCCAATGTTATCGGTGCGGAGAGAAGTTTGCTCCTGGGCATAAATGCAAAACAGCCTCTTAATGGAGATATCTCAAGAAACGAAAAATACAGAAGCTGGAGAGATGGAGGCTTCTCAGAATCATACTGACAACCTTGCAGAAATTTCCCTACATGCCATTCTTGAGAGTTCTTCTTCTGCTGCCATGAAACTTCAAGGCATTTTAAGATCAAAAAATATTCCGATCCTTGTAGACAGTGGTTCAACTTATAACTTCATTTATGATAGAGTTGTGAATGAATTATGTTTACCAGTGGAACAAATCCCTTCGTTTGGAGTGCAAATTGGCAATGGGAGTGTAGTGTGTTGCAATTCTCTTTGCAGACAATTGGAAATTCAAGTTCAGAGTCTAACCATCAAGGAGGATTTCTTCCCTTTTTCTTGGGGAGGAGCAGATATGGTGCTGTGAATCAAGTGGTTGGCTTCATTAAACACTGTGGAGGCTAATTGGCAGAAAATGTTCATGATATTTTGGATCAATGGAAAGAGGTATAAACTCCAAGGGATACCCAGCAAGACTTCTACTATTGCTGCCTTGAATAGTTGTTCAGCACAGGAAGTCATAGCTTGGACTGAACATCGCTTACAAAATTTGCTGGACTCTTTTGATGAGGTATTTTCTGTACCTATTGAATTACCGCCTATGCGTGAGCATTTTCATGATATACCTCTCTATCCTAGTTCTGTACCTCCAAATATCAGACCTTACAGATATCCTCATAGCCAGAAAAATGAGATTGGGAAGCAGGTGGAGGAACTACTTTCTAAGGGGTTTATCCATGCAAGTGTTAGCCCTTTTGCTAGTCCTGTGTTGTTAGTAGAAAAGAAAGACAAAACTTGACGCCTCTGCATTGATTACAGGGAGCTAAACAATATTACTATTCCAGATAAGTACCCTATACCCACTAATGATGAACTTATTGATGAACTACATGGATCTTCCTATTTTTCCAAGATAGACTTAAGATCTAGTTATCATCAAATCAGAATCCACCCTAATGACATATATAAAACTACTTTCAGAACCCATTCCAGCCATTTTGAGTTTGTGGTCATGCCTTTTGGCCTTACTAACGCTCCTTCCACATTCCAAGCTGCTTTGAATGACATGTTCAGACCCTGTCTCCGCAGATTTATCCTTGTGTTCTTTGATGATATGTTGGTGTATAGTAACAGCTTCCAAGACCATATGGAGCATTTGAGGATAGTCTTACAAACTCTGCAGCAAAATTCATACTTTGCCAACTCTAAGAAATGCCAATTTGCTCATACCAAAGTATCATTTTTGGGACATATGATCAGCAATCAGGGTGTTGCAGTGGATGAAGAGAAAATTGCTGCAATTCAAGCTTGGCCTATTCCACAGAATGTTTCTAAGCTTCGTGGATTTTTGGGCTTAACTGGTTATTATAGAAGTTTTGTTAGACACTATGGACAAATTGCTAAGCCTCTCACTGATCTTACTAAGAAAGATGCCTTTCAATGGGATGCAATTGCCTCTACTGCATTTCAAGACTTGAAAATGGCATTGATTACTGTTCTAGTTCTACAGTTACCAGACTTCAACAAAAAATTTGTGGTGGAATGTGATGCTTCATCGACTGGAATTGGTGCTATTTTACAACAAGAGGGACACCCTATTGCTTACTACAGTAAGGGATTCAGTTTTGCAAAAAGACATAAATCTGCCTATGACAGGGAATTATTGGCCTTAGTCTCTGCATTGCAAAAATGGCACCATTATCTGCTTGGCAGGAAATTTGAGGTGCTCACTGATCATTACAGCCTTAAATACTTGATGGAGCAGAGAGTTTCAACACCAGAGCAACAAAGATTAATCATGAAACTCCTTCCCTTTGAGTTCACTATCACATATAGAGCAGGATCTTCCAATCAAGGTGCAGATGCGTTATCACGCTGCCCTCCTTCTGCTGATTTACTTATCTTGGCCATTCCACAAGCATATGAATTACATGATCTTGAAGAAATTCTGCAGCAAGATGATTACACTGCTTCCATTATTACTTCTCTAAAATCATATCCAACCTCAGTCCCTCACTTTGCTGTGGCAAATGGAAAATTATATCACAACAATCAATTAGTGATTCCTGCACCATTTGCTCTCAGTCAGAAACTGATTAGGGAGGCTCATACTTCTCCTATTAGGGGCCATGGAGGTCATCTTAAAACTCTTAAAAGATTGCAGTAGAGTTTCTACTGGAAAAATATGAAAGCTGAAGTTAAAGACTTTGTGCAGAACTACTCTGTTTACCAGAGGGAAGATAAAGAGAGAAAGAGGGAAGGAAGGGAAAAGGAAGAGGGAAGAAGGGAAGAGGGAAGATACTAGAACCAGAATCTGAATTCTAGACAGGACCAAATAATTCTGAATAATACATCATACTCCTTACTGCTTCAAGTCTCGTACTAATACTTAATACATCAACTGCTAATAATTGATGATAACTACCCATATAGCAACTGATGAAGGATAAACATAAAACAACCAACATAGAGACACGTGTCTGACAGTATAGGACATACATAAAATATAACTAATATAATTAAAACACCCTAGACAGCTAATCATTGCGCCTCTTCCTTGAATAAACCAATAAAGGTTGCTGGATCCTATCACTTTATGAAAAGTATTTTTTTAGTGTAAAATTTATTTTCATACTATTTCATGAAAAATATTAGGCTTGGAATCTTAAAATTTTGATGGCGATCAAAGTCATCTCATGGTGTAATGTCTTTGCCTTTCGAAGAAGGTGGGGCGTTTTCTATGGCAATCTTTTTACCTTATTCATAACTAACAGCGGTTTCATCTCAAAGCATTTTTTTTAAGTACATATAGTAAAGTATTTTTAATTCATTTAGTATCTCAAAATATTTTTTTAAATGCGTTCAACGCCTAAAAATATTTTTTGATATATCAAGCACCAAGACAAAAAAATACTTCAGATTGCTGACCGCACCTAAAAAATGTTTTGGGGTCCTGGATATACCACAAAATATTTTGAGGTGCTAAATACACTTAAAAAAATATTTCAGAAATACTGGGTGTCCCTTAACCCTGTCAATTGTTGCTTTGCTTAATTACTGAGGAAAGAGTGGTGTTAATAATGGAGGAGTTCTCAGTGTCTGCCACGTAATTAGTGGAGCTGGTTTATCTTCTTTGTCTTAATCTTTTGTTTTCCTCTCCTCATGGAAGAATTATCCTCAGTGTTTGCCACGTAATTAAGGGAGCTGGTTTATCTTCTTTACCTTATAATCTTTTGTTTTGATCTCCTCTACCTTTCATTCGCATCACCATTTATTATAATTCTAACTATTTAGATTTAAACAATTAAAATTTAATCTGAACAAATTGTTAAAACTTGATGTAACTAGATCTACAACAATAAATTATCATTAAAAAAGTTTTTTTTTAAGTTTATGTGTGGATTTTTTAAATCAAACTTTAACAGTTTAAATTCATTTATATATTTTCTTATCAATTTATATAACGACAGCTCTACAAAATATTTATAAAAAAAAAAAAAGATAAATAGAAACCGAAAAAACTTTCAAACTTTTTTTATGATATGCATTGCAATCGAAATATATCACACTCACCATAATCATAATGCATAATCATCACCATCACTATATAATCCTCGTCAAAAATAATCAGCTTAAGCTTATGCATTAATCGTACGATTCAAAGCTTGATGTGTTTCTGCAGTAGCAATGGCAGTTTTTACATTCATCTCATCATCATCCTCTTGCAACCCACGACAAAATCATTTTGTATAACAATTAATGAGGAAAAAAAAGAAGCCAAAACTAAGTGATATTATATGAAATAATTAAAGATAATGCAGTACATATGATTTTGGCATGGTTATATATATTTTCCTAGTTCGGTATAATTTTGGATATTCAGGGCAGTAACTAAGAGAAACATTTACAAAATTAGTTTCTCTTTGAACATAATTTTTTCTTCTTTTTTAATGCATTTTCACGCATGGTCACAGCGCAATGAGAAGACTAACATTATGTTTGGATCACCGTTTAGACTATAAAACGTGCATTGAAAAGCAAGAAATGTGGGTTAGGGAGTTATTTGAAGAGAAGAGATTGTTTATGATTCCCGGTGTGTTTGTATTTACGTTTTGACACCAAAACATACGATTCAAATGGTAAATGGTGCTTTTTTAGAAAAAGCAGTGTTTGGTTTAACGTTTATGCAATCTGACTTTTGGATCTCAAATGGACTTATAGAAAAAACTAATCAATCCTGCTTTTATCAGTGAGAAGTAACGGTGCTGTGGAAAGGTATTATTTTAAAATTTCTTTCTAATAATAAATTAATTTTTTTATCTTTAATGATTTTATTTTCAATATTTTTTTAAATTGTCACATTATATACATTTAATATTAAATATGTACTACTTTCGGTCCTTAATATAAGAGCTAATTAATTAATTTAGAAAGACTAAAAAAGTTAGTTAAATTATTTATAATAAATAGTTGTTGTTTTATATTTAGAATCAAATTTAATATCAAACTAGCTTTTATATTAAGGATTGAAGGTAGTATTACTTAATAAATTTCATATCCTTTTTGTTCATTTACATATAAACTAACTTTTTCATTAGTCATCCAAATAAGTTTTAGTTTCTTAAACTGACTTTTTTATAAAATCTAATCCAAATATAAATCACATTCTACTATCTTACTTTATTCAATGTCAGATTGAAAAAAATTACTTTTCTCATTGCTAATCTAAACACACCTTCGGTTCTTATACTTCAAATTGATTTTTCTCTTAACGCAACTTTTTCTTGCTTTTACGGCTTGGGACGTTGCGGTGAGTGGGATCTAGTAATATTTTTTAACAGTGGCTGTGTTTTTTGCCTGCGCGTCCTCGTATAGGTTTGAGAGCGACCGACGCATTTATTTTTTTCCTACCAACAGTGACCAACAGATTTATATTATTTATTATTCTTTTAATTTTTATTGTTTATTTTTTTAATTTTAATAAATATAATAATATTATCTAATTAAACTTAGTTTTTTAAAAAACTAAAATTTTAAAATTTAATGATCAATATTTTAATAATATTATTTGAATAGGTTAAAAAATAAATAAATTACTTAATTATATTATATGTTATATGATCTTTCTAAAATATTTATGTATATTCTTAATTCCAAATTCATTAATTGAATCTTATATAAAAACTCATGCTCTTTTTAGCCATTTTGCATTTTAACTTATTTTTTATTATCCATTCAAACAAATTTCAACTTACATACTGGTTTTTATAAATGTCAATCTAAATATAAATCATATTACACTAACTAAGTTTTACTCCAACTCACGTTTATAAAAGTTAGATGAAATAAAAATCAATTTTGCCACCACGAATCCAAATATATCCTAAGTAGTTGATGATAATTTTTTACTTTTCAGTTTTTATATTTTATGGATACTTTGTTTTGTTACAGAAGGATCCATTTTATTAATTCACAATTTCTTTCGCACGTCATGCCGGGAAGAAGACGAAACTGCACGGTAACTTAAAATTAAATTTGAAGTGGTTAGAATGTTTTTTTTAACCAAAGTCAGAAAAAAAAAATCACATTTTAATACGTGATTAATATATGGTTTTGTAATAATTATTATGACTGGTATTAATACAAGCGGCATAAATCTTAATCTTGTTAGTGTAAATCCCAACAACCACGATGAGAAGGGGCCTATTGTAAAGTTGTTGCGCCTAATTCTACCCAACTAACTTTCACATGGTCTGCCTATTATTATTATTATTTTTTTAATCAAGGGTTTTTCTTTCAATGTTTAGAGTGTAAAAGTTTTTCGCCTCTCCTAATAAGTAGGCTTCTTGGGATATAGTAAGTCTCGCTTGTGATTTGAACTTGTACTCTCCTTCTTACGAGATGAGACCGCTTACTATCTCAACTAACAGCTTGTTGGAAGGTCATGTTATTTTAACATAACACAATTGGCAAGAGAAACTAATTTTCCAATTCCTATTATAAGAAGTGTTTATATTTATTATCCGACAATAGCTCGAACAATATTGCTTCTTATACAAAAAAAATTCTGGTGATTAGAATAAAAACTTAAAGAAAAGAAAATAACGTAACTCAGGTGGAGTTTTGCTTCGGCCCAATAACCATATGGCGGATTCATTCTTCTCACACAGACCATGATGTGAAGTACAATTAAACAAATGAGGTGGGCAATTTGGATGACGATAGGTAGTCTCCTGGGTGCTTCTTAATTATATTACCTTCTGATGTATTTATAAGATCTTATTTATAGATTATAACTAAAGTCTTATAATTAGAATCGTAGATAGTATATAACATAGAAAACAACCAACTTAACAAGGAACCTAACGATTACAACTTAGAAATTAATATTGTAGAATCCGCCAGTCTCGTTCACTTTCCTTTACTTCATTGGTTTCATAAAGTCTTAAATCTAGAACATTAAAATTGAATCCAATAATGACCAAGAAGCTAGAGGAGGGGCAGAAGAGGGGAAATTATCCCAAAATAAAATGGTGCAAATTAAAGAGAAAAGGACGTGTGGCCATAATTAATATCATCAGAAAAGCACTCCCTGCTTCGTCAGTCATTTATGTTGAGAGAGACGAAACATCACGTGTGGGACCTCGTCTGGTTGAAGACAGTGCTTTCGGCACACACACATTCAAGGCTCCATTTTTCTTTTGAGACTTCCCGCGCTAATATTTAGTTTAATACTTAATATTAATATTAGGGCTGTTCATTTGTGTCCCATCTCGATATCCCAGCACTATGCATTCTCTTCCTAAACATTTTTTGAACGAAACAAAAGAGAGACAGGGCAATAATATCTCATGATAGGACATGACACTGGATAAGGTGTTTCATCTCGATTTCGTTTTGGTATATTATTTTTTTAATTTTATAAATTTATGTTATGCGTCATTAATATAATAGTATTATAATTTTTATGATTATATTGTTTACAATTTATAAGTTTTACTATATGGGGTATATGCAATTGATTAGGGGATTTTTTAGGGCATTTTTTAAGTTTATATATTTTCTGTCTTTTAAAAAGAAACATTTTCCTCTAAATGCATTTAATTTTAGAATAAAATAATTTAAAATAATAAATAATACGTCCTCGTCCTGTTTTAGGCTCTCAGTTATGCCCTGTTCTGAATGGAATATGGTGCCGTTAGGACAGGACAAGACAAGACTGGAATGAAACGATCGTCCGACTCCAATTATTGCTATGGGTTTTAGGTGAGGTTATTCTAGTCCCATCCCATTCATGAACACCCGTAATTAGCATAATCTTTTTCATTCCAAAAAATAAATCTTTTAATTTCTAAATTTGATATTGTTTTTTTAAGATTGAATTCGTTTGAATATGTTTAAAGATTTTTTATTCCTAAAATAATGTTTTTATTTTTAAATTTTAGAAGTCAAAAATAATATTAATGCTTAATTTTTTTTCAATTAGAGAGTAGATAGTAATGTTCTAAGATTACACAAATAATTAATTTGTATATGTACTGTTTTTTTGAACTTAACGTTTGACATTCTAAAATTGAAGAATGAATACGGAGAAAAATTACTTGAAAGTGATTCCAATTGAAGCTCTCATATTTTTAACTTGGGTTCCAAAATTTTCGCAACTTTCTAGGATTTGTAACATATATGAAATATATGAAAATATGGGAGTAATATAATCTTTAATCATTTAAGTTTGGCCTTATTTTGGTTTTAGTCTCTTAAATTTTAAATAATAAGTTTTTGGTCTCTCAAGAGACAAAATAATCTAATTTTTAATTAAATTATATAAACTAATATTTTAAATAAAAAGGAACTTGAGGGATAAAGTCTTTGAGGAATCAAAATCAAAATGAGCGTAAACTTAAAGGACCAGGGTTTATATTAACCCGAAAATATATTAACTAAATTATTATGTTATTAAGTAGATCAAGACGCTTAATTAGCATTTTATGATCGTGGCATGCAATCTAAAGTGTTGTTATTATCCTAGTTATTTGGATTTTGTTTTCAAAAAAGTCATTTTCATTTCCAAAATTAGTGTATTTAACTATTTACACAGGGACTGTGTCAGAACTAACTTTTTTTTTCCTTTCAATTCTTTTTTTGGCTTTCCTTCCTCGCCGATGACCCAGGACATTTTGATAAACATCCACTAAAACTTGCTAATATAACGAAGTTGATGGTACTTTAAATAATTTTGCCGTTTCATGGCATTTTTTTGGAATCAGAATTCAATATTTAAAAAAGTAATTTACCTTTTCTATTAGACCAAAATGCAATTTTATCCTTAATTTTTTTAATGGTAAATTTTTATCCCTAATTTTTTTAGTAATGTGATTTACCCATTTTTTGGCGGAATTTTACAGCAGGATCAAAAATAAAATTGTACCAAATAAAACAGGGAGAATTGCAACGAAGTTTCAAGTAAAGAACATAATTACTAAAAATTTTAATAATAATAAAATAGCTTGCAATTAGAGTTAGAAAAATGGTTCGAACCCATCGGACCTGTATGTTTAGGCATGAAAATTGTGAAGACCTGGCTTAAGATTTTCCCATTCAAATAAAAAATGGGTTTTAAAAAGCTAACCCTATAAGGCGAAGGGTTTAAAAAGGTTGGCTCTGCAAGGTCGACCTTTAGGCCTTTTTATTTTTTTAAATTTTTTATATAATGCTAATATTATTATTATTTTTATATTGTTAATAATATTCTAATTATTTATTTATTATTATCATTTTAAAGTTAAATTTTATAAAATGATTTGATTTCTTTGGTTTTGGACAATAATTTGTTTGATTAACTTTTTAAAAGTTGGCTTAATTTAGACATTAATAATAATTTAATTTATATTATATGTGTTGATAGTTTTAAACTATATATATTTGATAGGAGAGTATTTTTATACTTATATAACATGTGATTCTATAATTTGAATTAAAAATTTATGAATTTGAATAATAATATATTTTAAACTAAAGTAAAATAATAGATAGATTGCAAAATTTAAAAGTAAAATTTCTATGACGAAAAATTTAATATTTTTGCCTCTAAAGAAGAGCATATTCATAAAGAAGCGTAATTGATGATAGTGATGACGAAATTTTGAAAAATTGATGATAGTATTTATCTATTATACATTTGCATTGTTGATAGAACTTTTGAATGTTATTGCTTTGTTGATAGATATTTTAGATATTGATGAATATTTATATATGATAATGTTTTGTGTTTGTTACTTAATTTTATTCATATTTATACTTTTTTAGTAATTTTACTGTTTTCTTTTTATTTTTAATAAAACCTATGAGAAATATTAAACATTATATTTTTTTCCTTAAACAAGCCTAAAGTACGCTGGCCTACCCTGAGCGCATCAATTTAAGGGCCGGACCACATAAATTGGAATATTTCTAGAGTTTCAGCCATGTAGGACCAGGTGGGCCTGTACTTCAAGAACTATTTGCATTGACAAATTTTAGAGCAATAAATGATAACTGCTCATTTATTATTAAAATTTTTAATAATTATATTTATTATTTAGAATCTCATTACAATTCTCTTAATAAAATTAAAAGATAAGAAGGGATCATGAACAAAATTACATCTTCACTTTTTCTCTATTTTACCTCTAATAAAAATATTCAGACGACAAAACAAAACACGACTTCCCTTCCTTTTTCTTGTGGTCATTCTTGACTCTAGAGTCCTGACAAAACATTCACTCTTACATGTGGTGGGACTTTTGCTTTTCTACACATGCCAAGGCCTAGGCCTAATTTTTCTACGACCTTTCTTTGACCAATTAATTATTTTTCTCACTTTCTATCCTGTGTGGAAAAACAATCTTTCCTCCCCCTCCTCCCTTTTCAACTTCTCTCAACCAGCTCCTCCATTCAAACTCTACTCGCCCTCAACCTGACAGCATCCTCCTCCCATCATGAAACAAATTAAATTGTGGCTTGACATGAAAAAATTGTTAAAGATTAGGTTAAAATTAGTTAGTTGTTTTTCCTTTCAGTATTCCTTACTATATTGTTATACATAAAAAGGTACTAGCATTATGCAAGTTTCGTACATAGGCTGGTTTAGTTCTTTTTTACCGATAAAATTATTAATAATAATTTTTTTAATTACTATTCTGATTATGTTTACCACGAAGGAGGGAGGGAAAAGGAGCAGCATTTACTATGTAGGGGGGGGGGGGAAGATAAACCGGATGAGCCATAAGTAGCTGCGTAGCTGTCACCTTTTCATGGAAATTTTTTTTTTTGTGTGAAAATCATTTTCATATTTTTTATGAAAAATATTAGGCTTCGATGGTGATCAAAGTCGTCTCATCGAGTCAATATAATGTCTTTGCCTTTCAAAGAAGGTGGCACTATGGTAATCTTCTACTTTATTCATCAATAATGAACATTCCAATATTTTCTTACTTCTTTAATTATTTTATATTATCGCTTTGCTCAATTAATTACTACGAAGCAGGGAGGAAAGAGTGGTGTTAATAATGGAGGAATTATCCTCAGTATCTGCCATGTAATTAATGGAGTTGGTTTATCTTCTTTATCTTTCCCTTTTGTTTTCCTCTCCTTTACATTTTATTCCCATCACCATTAATTATAATTTTAACCATTTAGATTTAAAGTGCTAAAATTTAATCTGAACAAATTGTTAAAATTTGATGTAACTAGGTTTACAATAATAAATTATTATTAAAAAAAATTTTAGTTCATTTATGGATTGTTCAAATCAAATTTGAACATTTTAAATTTATTTATATATTTTTTTAATAAATTTATAATGATAGTTCTACAAAATATTGAATTTCAACCGCTAAAATTATAATCAATAGTAATGAAAATGAAAAAGGAAGGAGAAAAAGAGAAAGAGAAGTCAATTTCATAAGGCCCGTTTGGAATGGTTTATAACCAAAATTTCAATTCTAAGAAGATGAGATGCTTATAAGTAATTTTAAATCTGATGGCGAATGGGCCAATAATTAAGTTGGGTCATCGAAAGGGAAATAACAAATAGATTGAAATAAAAGAAGGCTAAATAGTCCCTCTCGGGCTTATGAATTATCATGTTCAACTTCTTTAATTCAACTAACTTACTTGCAAATGGATATGTTCTTGTTGTTAATATATATATGTTTTGCAAATTTTCTAGTTCAGTTATCAATATGACAGCCACATTTTTGGAACATGAAGTTGTTAAGCAATGTATTTTTGTTGCAAATTTTCTAATTTAATTTGTCAGTAGTATATCTATTTGCATCGCAAGTGCACAGGTTGTGATAAGTAATAAAGTGATAAGTAAAGTATCATTCCCATGAGGATTTGGTTTCAAAACCTAGTTTCAAGTATTAATTACCACACTTTTGTTTAATTTGAGTAATACAAATATCAAGAGTGAAAGCAAACTATTTGTAAAATTAAAAATTAATAAAAAGAAAAAGTGATTCTTTAATTCTAATGATTTAAAGGGACCTAGGATTATTTATCTCCCTTATATTTGAAAAGTACTTAATTAAATTCCCATTGTATGTGTTTCATAATTATAAATTATGTTAGTCAAGGACACTAAATTACCTATAAGTGCTCTCTCAAGTCTCCACATAGGTGTTTATCTCAATCAATTCCTTAATCTCTTAATTAATTAATTAAGCTCCAAATTTTTATTGCAAACTTAATGTGATTATGTGAGGCTAATGAGTATATCTCTATCTCATTAATAAAACCATCCATCCAACTCATAAGCTTTAAGTTCTCACACAATTTTACCCAAGTTCTACACTCAACCTAGCCCTCTCAAGTATCAGTCAAGTAAACCTAACAATTTCATTGGTGGCCATTCGACAAGAAGAATTAAGCATAGAGTAAAATCAACATAATTATATTATTAACCACAAATGTAAAGGGAAAATGAGTACTTAATCCATATAAGAGTTCAAAACAATCCTAGAATCAAATATTTAACCACACATACTTCTAAATTCCATGAGAATACACACACACACACACACACACACACACACACATCAGCACAAAATGGAATAAGAGTAGAGAAAGCAAGATGGAGAGGAAAAAATCAAGGAAAGAAACCCAAATCTCTTCAAAGCTTCAACTCATAGTTCAATTTCCTCTTCAAAGCATCATTCAAGTATTAATTTCAATCAATTTTTAATAATTAAAGACAGTATATGTTTACAGTACAACAGGAATATGTGAATACACAACAAAATACAAGTTTTCACAACATCAAATCATCATTTTCCTGGAGAAGTGGAATTTGCAAATTCACAATACAATTCATGATAGGAACTGAAAGGCTTACTCTCAATACTCAATGGTAAATCTAAAATCAACTCACTGTATAATTTTATCTCAAATCTAAGTAGTAAAAAAATTTCCCACTAGTTCAGAACTTCATAACAGCCCAAATCAAACTCATCAAATTCTACAATAGAAGAAATGGAGGAGGATTTTGCAGTATTATGTGCAGAAACTTTTGAATGGAAGGGCTGTGAAAGAGGTCGTGTACAGAGAGAGAGAGTGGCGACAGCGAAGGCTCTTGTTACCAGAATAGCACCGACAATGAAGGCACCCCATACTAGAATAGTAGTGACAGTAAAGGCTCTTTTTACTAGCACAACGACGACGATTGTAAATATCAAGGTCGTGTGCAGAAATCTCTCTCAATGTACATAGCGGATTTTTTTAGAGAGTGAGAGAGAGGAAAACTTAAGTTATCGACAGTTTTAACAAAGAGACAGGAAAGAGCTTGACCTAATATCAAGGTCACATTTTTGAAGGTATCAATGTCTTTTCTGTTTTTAAATTGATTTCAATTTGCTTTTTTGATCATGTAGTGACATTTTAGAATGTTTTGAGAGCACTTTGAAATAAATTATCTATTGTGTTCCTTAATCAAAATTTTTCCTTTAATAAATGCATGGAGAGGGATAAAATAAATAAGTGAGAGAAAAAAATAAAACATAGTTTAAATACCGTTATTTAATGAGGAAACATGTGAAAAAAAATTATCAATTCAATGCACTTCTTAATTTGCATGTTTAAGACACAAGTGACGTATAATTAGAAATAGAGTGGCATTTTACTATATTACAAGTTTATAGGCACAGAATGTGTGATTTACGAGGTTTTTATTGGCTTGTAGTTTGGCCTATTTTGTATTAAATTGCTGGTTTCCTTTGAAAAGAAATCATAATTGTTTCGGCTTTACCTTTGAAACTAGGGGTATTCAATTTGTCCCGTCCTAATCATCTCATTTTAGTCTCAGTGAGTTTGGGACAGGACGGGACGCGAAACGATGGGACAAAAATAATTTCAAGACGGGACAAGTACGAGACGGGACGAGACAGTAATTGAGATGGGATGGGATGCGGGACTAGGTCGTCCTGTCTCGGAGTATTTTTTTTAAAATTATTTATTAATAATTATTATTAAATTATTCAATTTATTTATTAATAATAATTATTATTTTTATAGTAATTTTTAGTTATTAAGATGTAGTATTATCTCAACAAAATCTCCTTCCTCAATAAAATAATTAATAAAACTATTATATAGTGTTTCTTTTACAGTAATTTTTTTTTACAATATCATTTTTACACTTTTTTATATTATATAATTGAGCTTTCTAAATTCATAGAAAAAAAATGTAGTTTTTTTTTTTAAAAAAGGGAAAAGGGACATCTGGGTCCTGTCCCGGTCATGGGACAAAAATCCCGTCCCATCCCTGTTTAGTAGGAAGGCCTGTTCCGGTCCTATGTCGTCCCATGACTAGCCCTATCTAAAATGATTAATGAGGGTGAAAGGGAATTTGAAATGCAAAGGAAAATGTTGTGACAAAAACTAACTGTAGGTGTAATGTAAATATTTTAATACGAGCGCATCTGTATACTGATAAAGTTGATGTATTGGGATAAACTTAATATTATAAAGTGAATTTATTAAAATAATTAAATTTAATAATTTTCTGTCATCTGTCCGCTCCATAGCCCATCCTTTTCTTTATCACTTTATTTTTCAATATGATCTTTTTTTCCAGCATGAAATTGCAATTGCAAGTTATTAAGTGTCCGCAGAATGGCATGACAGTTAGATCTAAACTTCAATTCAATGATAGTCAGGTCTTGAAAAATTTTGTTAAAAAAAGTCGTAAATCGGAATTCAGAAAATTATAAATATGAGAATCATAGTTGCGATTAATGATATGTAATTATCATTACTTCCTTATTTGCAATGGTATATTATACCGATAATTGTTTTCGAGGGGAGGGGAGGGAAAATGAGCCCCTCCCCTCATTTGGTTAAAAATTTTGGAGGGGAGGGGAGCTAAAATGTCTCCTCCCCTCCCCTCCCTCCCCCCATTTTGGCTCCCCTCCAAATTGGGGGTTTTTAGAGGGGAGCCAAATTTTTGGACCATTATACCCTTATAGTTTTTTCAATATTCCACTTCTAGCCATAAAATATATTATTACAATATTTATTTTAAATAAAAAATATATTATCCTAAGTAAAAAAATAAAAAATATATACATAATTATAATTAAAAATATATATTATAAAAATTTATTTAAAAATAAAAAATTATTTAAATAAAAAATTATAATATTATAAATTATTGTTTTTTATAAATATATTATTTATTAAATAAATTTTAAAGCTGGAAAAAAAGATAGCCTAAAGAGAATAAAATTTCATTTTTCTTAGAGCATATAAAATTTGTTAATTTGATTATTTTAAATATATTATTATATTAATTAGAATAAAAAAATTAGTGTATCAATTTTTTAATACACATATTAACATGATAAGACTGAATTTTTATTAAATTATATGATTTAAATTAAGATGTAAATTAATTTATATAATATATCAATAAAAAACATAAACTAATATGTAAGGGTAAAATGATAAATTGATTATTACTATCCCTCCCCTCCCCTCCTTGAACCAAACAAGGGATTATTAAATATCCTCCCCTCCCCTCCTTTTTAATCAAACCAAACAAGGTGAGGATGAAACCTCCCCTCCCCTCCCTCCCTACCCTCCCCTCAAACCAAACAGACCCTAAAGGACTGGATTGCTCTGAATTTGCAGGAAAATTTGAGCCAAGATGGAAATGTTGATTGGGATCTGTTATGGGGAGTTACAGTATGGAAATTATGGTTGTGGAGAAATGAAGACATTTTTAATCCTAATTTTTTAAAGCCTACCGACCCAGCAAGCATGATTAGATATACATGGAGGAATTTTATGACATTGAAGGATTCAAAGCAGCGAGGCTGTTTAACACAGGAACAGGAAGAGCCTAACACGTGGTCTTGTCCACCACAAGGATGGGTGAAAGTGAATGTCGATGGAGCAGTAGCAAAAAGGTCTAAGAGAGCAGGATGTGGAGGAGTGATCAGGGATCATACTGGAAAATGGATTGTGGGATTCTCAGCTCAGATCGGTGAGTGTAGTGTGGTAGAAGCGGAGACCTGGGCTATTTTCAAAGCCTTGAACTTAGCTTGGGATTTTGGATTCAGACAGGTCATTATAGAGTATGATGCAAAAGATTTAGTGAAGATGCTGATAGATAAAAAGTCTAAAGACTTTGACAGCCTTATGATCTGGCAGATCCACAACTTGCTCCAATATAACTGGGAAGTCAAACTGAGCTACGTGGCAAGGACTAGAAATACCGTGGCTGATGGGCTAGGAAAAAAAGGGATCAATACCTCGGATTATTTTGATGTGTGCCCTGATGATCTGAAGGGCTTTATACACCGTGACAGTTTGGGATTTAGTCCCATCTTGAGTTAATTTTTCTTTTTGGGCTAGGCCCTCTTTTGTACCAAAAACAAGAAAAGAAAAATGAGTCGCCTGTACGTAGTCAATTATGTGGGAGAAATATATTAGCCACCTTACATTACATTACCAATTCAATAATAACCGACTCAAACGATCATTGCCAATACAATACAATACAATACATTTCCTAGTTGGTTTGATATGATTTGCTAGAGATAATAGGTTTTATACAGCCATTTTTAGATCCAATACCAAGCATCCATTTCCCAATTAACTTGTGGCTTTTTGACGTTTCCAACAACAATAATTTTAATGGATCATTGCCAGCAAGATACATTAGGGAGTTTAAAGGAATGACGAGAACAAATAACGTTGAAGCTGAATCGCAATGTATAGGAAGTAAAAATTATTCAGCATATATGGATTCAGTGATGATCACAAGGAAAGGTTATACCAGAGCTTAAAAAGATCTTGACAGTATCCACCATTATTGACTTGTCAAATGATAGATTTGATGGGAAGATTCCCAGAGTCATTGGAAAGCTAAATGCACTAAGGGGGCTTAATTTTTCTCACAATAGAATCTCTGGTTCTGTTCCAAAATCAATTGAAAAATTGACAAGCCTAGAATTATTGGATATGTCATGCAACAAGCTCGAGAGTGAGATTCCTCTAGCATTGACAAATCTCAACCTTGTTGCTTTTTTGAACCTTTCAAAAAATAAGTTTGAAGGGTCACACCAGGAGGTGAATAATTTGATACATTCCAAAGAGATTCATATGAGGGGAATTTAGAATTATATGGTGTTCCATTATCAAAAACTTGCAATAAGGATGAAGGAAAATACTAATGAGAAAGTTGGATTTGGTTGGAAATCAATAACCCTGGGATATGGATGTGGAATGGTATTTAGAATCCTCATGGGGTATATTGCGTTCTCAATTGGGAAACATCAATGGCTTGTAAGAATTTCTGGAGGTCAATCCAAGAAACAAGCCAAAAGCATCGAAAATAGGGTTCATGCAAATTGAAGAATGAATTACTTGAGATTGTAGCTTTGTATTTTATTATAAGTTCTTGGTCTTTATCTTTCTTCTTTTCTTTGTTTGTCTAGTTGTATCATGTCTATTAATTATTATAGCAATACTAAGAGTGTATTATATGTGTTTTGTCTTAAACATAATGGCTTGTTATTCTGTTTTTGTAATTTTAAGTAATTTGTTATCACTGCTTTTATTTGTGTGCGTTGAAGGCAAATAAAGCATAAGTTTGAAGCCCAAAAAAATTGTTTGTTCATGTTAGTACATACGATGTTAATTAATTAATTGTTGATTTTTTATCATTCCAGAAAGGGCTCATTTTAAAATTACGATAAACTTTTTCAAGTTTTGGATGTCCTCTATAAACTCTACAGATACGTTCTATTATTAATAATTAACAGAATTTTCTTTTGAGTAAATTACAATGAATTTTTCTACGTTTTGATTGCAAATAAAAATTTTTTAAGAAGAATTTTTGCAAGTTTTGTAAAAACCAAAGAAATTAAACTCCTGCTAGTTTCCTTTATTTTTAAAATGCATAATGATTCCCGAAAAGCGTGCACATCATTGTTCTTCGGATGGTCCATATAAGGCACTGCATTGAAAAGATGTCATTGCTAACTGACATTTTAATATGGGACCCATTTTAAAAATTCTTTATAACATGACTTTGCAAACCTTTATTCACGCCACATCAATTCATATATGGTACATATCACAAAGTGTTATTCACTTACAGAGTTGGAATTCTATAAAGAAAACAAATGTGGAAAATTTGCACCCAATCTCAAGATACACGCAAGAAAGTTCTCCTCCATTGAGCTAATTTGGAAATTAGTTTTATTTTAAATATGAAATCTTAGTTTACTATTTTTTTTATCTTTATCATTTTTTTTAAGCTAATTTACCTAACTTTAGCGATGTAACGTTATATTTCTTATAATTAACTTATTTATTTAGTTTCGTTAATTTATCCAAATTAGTTATGCAGCTTATAAATAAATGATAGAAGGCGAAAAAGATTTTATGTGATATATGCAGGATATAATTTTGTTTCAAAATGTTAAATTGTTGAAATTTTTTTGGGATAAATAGTCTTGGTTGCCGCATATTCAAATTTTGGGCCTACTGATCGCAAGAGAAAGGGGGGAAAAGAAACTTGTGGGATCAATTCATATATTAGATCTCCGTGATCTCCGTGTGTGGTCCACTGACTTTTGCGTATTTTTTGTCATTAAAGTAATAAAATATGGAAAAAATATCATAACAACTGATCCTACAGTCATAAAGAATGCTTCTAAGTAATTCTAAGTCAAATAAAGAAAAGTGAATTTATATGCAATTATTTGCAGTATTCGCCATTATTGACTTGTCAAATAATAGATTTGATGGGAAGATTCCCAAAGTCATTGGAGAGCTACATGCACTAAGAGGACTTCATTTTTCTCACAATAGAATCTTTGGTAATTCTATTCCAAATTGGAAAATTGACTAAGTCTAGAATTGTTAGATATATCATCAACAAGCTTGAGAGGGTGAGATTCTTCTGGCATTGACAAATCTCAACTTTCTTACATTTTTGAACCTTTCATAGAATAAGTTTGGAGGGGTCATGCCAAGAGGTGAACAATTTGATACATTCAATGGAGATTCATATGAAGGGAATTTAGGATTATGTAGTGTTCCATTATAAAAAACTTGCAATAAGGATGAAGGAGAATACTAATGAGAAAGTTGGGTTTGGCTGGAAAGCAACAACCTTGGGATATGTATGTCAAATGGTATTTGAAATCCTCATAGGGTATATTGTGTTTTCAATTAGGAAACTCAATTGCTTGTAAGGATTTTTAAAGGTCATTCCAATAAACAAGCTAAAAGGCTGAGAAATAGAGCTAGTGTAAATTGAAGAATGAATTACCTAAGAATGTAACTTTGTAATCTGTTACAACTTTTTGATCTTTATGTTTCTTCTTTTGTTTGTTTGTCTGTCTAGTTGTATCATGTCTGTCAAGTATTCTAGCAATATAAGAGTGAATTATATATGTTTTGTTTTAAATATAATGACTTGTTATTCTATTTTTGTACTTTTAAGTGACTAGTTATTACTGCTTTCTTTTGTGTACATTGAAGGTAGATGAAGCATAAGTTTGAGGCCAAAAAAAAAAAATTGTTTGCTTATGTTAGCACATACGACGTTAATTAATTAGTTTTTGATTTTCCATTACTCCAAAAAGGCCCCATTTTAAAATCATAATAAGCTTTTTCAAGTTTTGAAAGTCTTCTGTAAACTTATTTACTGACTCTATCTATTGATCTTCTTAATTTAATATATTTGAGTGTTGTAATGATATGTGTTTATCTACTGATCTTCTATTACATTGCATTTGGTTAAATATCAAGTTGCATTGGATGAAACATGTGGAACTGAAAGGGTATTATTAATTAATTTAATTTATTAATATGTAGTCTACAGAGGAGTTGTAATGTTCACGTTTTGAGTCTTTCGAGTTTTAGTAAGTAATATTTTGATATTTTGATTTGGTGATTAAAAATTGAAAAGAGTAAATGTATAGAGAAAAAGTGTTAATGATTTTAGTTATTGATTTGTGTGACGGTTTGTGTCTCTAAAGTTCTTCTTGAAAAAATAATTAGCCTCCATGTATTCAGCTAGACTAGCCCGATTCAAATTATAGATTAATTTTAACTTTTGTCCATAACAATAAAAATCCACTTACAAATTCTTTGCACTGATTTTGTTTTTGTTGTCAACCTGTTTAAAAGGATCATTATTGGGCATCCTTCACTTGTAGTTAATCACTTAAAGTTATCTGTTTCAAATATTATTTTGTTATTTGTAAAGGCAGTTTGATTTTTATGTTGGAGGTATTATAAATATGTCATATTATACAATAACGTACTTCAAGATGTTTTCACTTTATTCTAGGTTTTCATTCACTGATGGAAAAAAAGTTTTTGTAAACAACTTATTAATTGGATGATGTGAGAAAAGATTACGATTACTAAAAGGTTTTTACAAATTCTAGGGAGGATTGTACCATATTTTCCCTATTTACACGTGTTGTAATTTTTGTTTTTTGTTGAAGGAGATGTTGAACAATTAGCTTGGGGTGGGATTGATCAATTTTAAATCAACTATTAGATATTTTAGGATGCTAAATGCTAGATATACCTTGAAAAATATTTTAGGGTGCTGACTTTGGCCCTTGTAATTATCTTATTTCACATAGTAATTAAATTCTAATAACCTAATATTTAGCGCTTTATTAATTTTTCAATCAAATGGTTTGTTGAAATTCAGATTATCACAATTTTTTAAGGGATTCAAAACTTAAGGATTTTTATCCCTAAGCATTTTCTAGATGCTAATTTAATCAAAGATCTTCTGAGATTGCTAGAATTGCTGAGCATTGTCTTCTTTGATATTTAGAATCTCTTATCAATTCATTTTATCATTTAACTATTCACAAGCAAGGAAGAATATATGAACATTATCGACTTAATAATGTTGAAAGATATATATCTTTGCGTTGCCTAAATTTTTCACTCAAAAGCATTAGGCACCTAAAATTTTTTGGTACAAATTTGCCTTGAAAATTTAAAGTCATATCAACATTGACTATTAATATTTTTAATAGTAGGAGACAAAATTGTTATGATTTTAAATTTTTAGGACAAATTTGAATCTAGAAAACTTCTAGATGCCCAGCGCTCCTAAATGAAAATTTTTAGAATAAATTCACATCTTAGTCATTTTATTTTCTTGATTGATTTTATAAATATAAGAATGGAATCATCAAAGTCAGCTCAAGTCTTCCTTGACCTGTTTTTTGCCGTCTTCCTTTGGGCAAACATAAAAGCGTGGCTATATATATATATATATATATATATATATATGACATTTCGTTTATAATTTATTTTTATAAAACTAGATTAGATTCATGGATCCGCTTAATTGTTAATCATATTATCAACCAACTTAAATTCAATTCTTCATAAATTTGTGTTAATATGGCCATAGATAAAACTTAACACTGATATATACTGTGATGCTGAATTGGATCTAACCTACAATGTCCTCGGTGATTGCAGTATTTTTTACATCTCCTTTTAGAGATACGCAAATTTTGGAAGTGAAAATCACGTTGTTTAAAAAAAAAAAAAAACTAAGATAACAACTTGGTGTCAGATAACCAAAAAATATACTTTTTAAAGTTAAAAAAAATAAATTAAAATCTTGTCTAAAAATAAAGTATCAAATTAACGTATACTTTAGTCAATCTCAATTAAATGACTCTTTTTATCAATTCGACCACCCAAGGCAATGCGCAGAACTGAAGAGAAGTAATGAAGGGTTTTTTTTTCAGACCATGCTGGCTAGTTGCCATTAGTTGTTCAAACATAAGTTCGAAGATAAATATTAATTTTCAATTAAATGTTTCGTATTTATTCTTTAATTTTAAAAGTACCCAAAGTTAAGTTAAAAAAATAGTGTATATAAAATGAAATTTTCAAAAATTAAAATTTTTGCAGTGTTCCTTCCCCCCCCTCCTTATAGAAAATTGTGTTGACCCTACTAACTTTTGAATTGTTAAGATTGTCCCGTTGTATTAAAAGAGAAATTCAAATTTCCTTCTTTGCTTATTTTCTATAATATTGATTATTTTATTTTTCTTGATTGCTTTTATAAATAATAAGAATGAAGTAATCAACGTCAGCTCAAGTCTTCCTTTATCCGTTCCAACCACGTTGCCGTGTTCCTCTGGGGTCTGGGCCACCGGTACACTTAATTAAAGTAATTGACTTTTTTGAAAATTAAGTTAAAATAGAGGGAGATTAATGTTTTCTTAGTTTTTTCTGAGATAATTATGCACAACTTAGTTGTTTTTAGTTTAGAGCATGTTTGGTTAAGTGGTAGGATCTTAAATAAACCCATTTAAATCCAAATAAGTGATTATAAAGTATGTTTGTCTTATTTGGGTAATTTTTATAAAATCCCGATAAATCGTGATTTTATCCTTCTACTGCACTTTTAGGATAAGCAACAAGGAGTAGTTTATGCATTTGAAAAATCTCAATCAATGTTCAGCAACTAAATTTTATTCAATCTATCCTCCCACACTCTTCCAAAAATCTCTCATCAAATATTAACTTCATGCTTTTTTTAGTAATTATACATTCATAAGTGATTTTAATAAGTGAAAACCAAACATAATCACAATTCTTAAAATCATCTATGAAAAAAATATCCAAACAGAAATCACGATTAACCAATGTCATTTATAGCCAGAGTCACTTATAAAATTCACAATTATTCACTGCTAATCCAAATGGGCACTTAATTTTCATCATTGCGTACTCTTATATATTTGAACTTATTATCTGCCATATCTTTCTGCATTTTGATAGAAGACATAGATAAAATATTAACCATTCTCCTAACAATTTAAGTTGTTTTCATTTTCTTAAGCATATACTAATTTATTGTAAATAATATATAAAATGGATCACACAGTTATTAGATTACGACATGCTAGCGTTTGAAATGGCCTACATGAATCTTCGTTAGGTCCTATTCATTCTCTTTATCAGATTTGAATTCCTCAGATTAAATTGGGACAATTTGGTTTTTTTTTTTACTTAATTGGAAAATTGTCATTTGAATTTATGAATGTGTAATTTTTAAGTGATAAATTTAATTTGTTTTAGAACAATTGAAAATTATAAAATTTTCTCTGTTTTGAATTTGACAGCTGTGAAAATAAAATTATTCAAAATGTTAAGACGAAATTAAATTTATTTATTTTTCCCCCAAAAAGGAGTCAATTTTATTTTTCACAAAAAAGAAAAGCAAGTTACACATACAAAATTAAATTTACTTTGAAATGCCTAAATCAGCACCTGATTCTGGCCCAAAAAACAAAAAAAAATCAGCACCTGATTGGTCTTCCTCATGTCAAGCCTTAATTAAGACGGCCGTGTTAATATGGGCTCCAATCAAATTGTTGGTAGTTACATTTATAAAATAAGCACTAATACATTTACTTAGCAAATCTCCAAGTCAAGTGGGGAAAAAAGTTTCCGTGAGCGCGCTTTTGTCCAATCCAATTCTCCAAGTCATTTTAAATAAATTATGCATTTACTTCTCCAACAAATCAGTAGAAGTCAAACTCACTACTATAACTATAGAAAAGATGAAATACAGACTATGAAACTGTTGGTTAAGATAGTAAGCGGTTTTATTTTTGTAAAGAAGAAAATACAAGTTTGAATTGCGGAAAGCACACTTGTTGGAAAGGTTTTGATCTTAATACTTTTAGCCCGATGGAGATTAATCTTAAATTTAAAGCGACTTGAGGATATTTTGAATAATATAAAAAAAAAAATAAAGACAGAATAAAAAAATAAATAAATAACAGATAATAGAGGAAGAAAGAGGGATGTGACTCAGTTATTTTTATTTATTTATCTTGTTTCGCCAGTCATAATTAATCATCCACACAGGCCGGTTCGGTCATAAAGAATGCTTTCGTTATTACAAATATGATTTTTTTTCACTGATCTGTGATTTATTAGTTTTTTTTTTATAATTAAAGAGGTAGGCACTAAGGCAAGAACCCACGACCTCCCATTTTAAAACTGTTTTTACCACTTTGTTCCAATTTATAACTTACTTATAGGAAAAAAATTTATTTCTACATATATGTCACGTGTAAGGTAATTATTGAGCATTTTTCAATTTTAGCCCTATTGATTTAATAAATGCATAGAGAGAGATAAAATAAATAGATGAGAGAAAATATGAAATGTAGTTTTAATACCCCGTTATTTAACAAGGGTACATGTGAAAAAAAATTATTAATTCAATGTATTTTTTGATTTGCTAGCTTAAGATACAAGTGCTTATAAATAAGAACAGAGTGGCATTTTACTAGATTGCAAGTTCGTGGGTACAAACTGTGCGATTTACGAGGGTTTTATTAGCTTCTGATTTGGCCTATTTTGTACTCTCTCCAGTCCTATATATAAGCTTCAAATTTAGATAGAGGTTTAGTCCATTTTATAAGCTTCAATTTAAATTTGTCTTAACATTTAATATATTTTTTTCAATGTTACCCATAATTATTTCTCTTTTATCATATTTCTTCACATATTCTCTTTTATTTTTTTCTCATTTATTATAAGGCATATTTAGAAACAAAAATATATTTGTAACATATTTACTGTTTTTAACTAATTTCAACTACTTCTGTTGTTCCTAAACTAGTTATTTAAAACTTATAATAAGGATATGAAAGAGTATTAAACTGTTGGTTTCCTTTGAAAAAATCATAAATGTTTCGGCTCTGCCTCTGAAACAATTAATGAGCGTGAAAGGGAATTTGAAATGCAGAGGAAAATGTTGGGGCAAAAACTAACTATGGGTGTAATGTAAATATTTTAATACGTGTACATCTGTATAGTGATAAAGGTGATGTATTTGGATAAACTAAATATTATAAAATGAATTTATTAAAATAATTAAATTTAATAATTTTCCGTCATCTGCCCACTCCATAGCCCATCCTTTTCTTTATCACTTTGTTTTTCAATATGATCTTTTTTTTCAGCATGGAATTGCAATTGCAAGTAATTAAGTGTCCGCAAAGTGGCATGATTGTTAGATCTGAACCTCAATTCAATGATAGTCGGGTCTTGAAAAATTTCGTTAAAAAATAAGAATTCAGAAAATTATAAATATGAGAATCATAGTTGCGATAATGATACCTAATTATCATTACTTCCGTATTTGCAATGGTATATTATACCAACGATTGTTTTCGAACAAAAAAAATAAACTGATAATTATAATTTATCTTTCTTAAAAACAATTTCAAGGACCTAAGTACTGTTGTTAAATAGAAGTTTTGTAGCTCTTTTTTGCGAAGGCATATGCAATGTTTTGGTCTAATCAATATCTGGGAAACAGGTGAGGCTGCGTTGGATTTTAGTGAAATAAGCATGAGCCTAAAACAAAGATCTAAAGCATGAGCTTGATCCTAATCCTAATTCTATATAGATTTTTTTAAACTCAAGCATGATCTTTCAAAAGGACTCAGAAGAACTAAACCTTTTTAAAAGTCTGCTTAAAATGCATGCCTCTAAAGCCTATACTTTGAAGCCCATAATCCTTCAAGCGAATTGAAAAACCTAGTGGTGACAATTACATGAATAAGTAGGAATTAGAAAAACCAATCATTGTTTTACTAAGGAGATTTTTAAAAAAAAAAAAAAAACTAAGCACAACAAGCAGCGTGTAAAATTGGATTTTACCTCTTTGATTTTCTTGCATAAATTAAGACAAACTCATCCTATTGATATTATAATGTTTCATTTGAACATCACAAAAATAAACTTACAACACTTATTGTGCTTTAGTAAACCATGCAAATCAGGGGTGATGGAGTGGGCAAGCATTCCCTTGTTGAGTGGGAAGACAGTTAGCAGCTGCTAAAGTAAACAGTTGAAGTTGTGTAAATAACGGGATGTGAAACTTATTGTTAATTAAGGCTGAGTTTGTAATTCTATAAATAATTTATAAAATTGATTTAGATTATATCAGATACAGTAATATATAATAATAATACAAATTAAAAAATATATATAGGTCAGGCCTATAAGCTTATAGGCTAAGACTATTGGACATAGAACTTACTTATTTACTGAATAAATTAAGCTAAACTCAAAATAGGTTAGACCATAGGTTTCTTATAAGTGCTATGTCTAATTCCACCCCTAATGACTATGATTAGAATCTTCATTATGAGGCCCACTAAATATATCTCTCACTTAAGCAACTTGGTAGCCTATTACTTCTGAATTTAAGTGGGCTCGTGTTTCACAGATTCTTCATTCTAAGCCTAAACAGAGTCGCCTGTGGTCAATTATATGGGAGAAATATATTAGCCAATACAATACATTTCCTACTTGGATTGATATGATTTGCTAGAGAGAATAAGTTTTATGGAGCCATTTCTAGTTCCAATACCAATCATCCATTTCCCAATTAACTTAAGGATTTCTGACATTTCCAAGAACAATAATTTTAATGGATCGTTGCCTGCAAGGTACATCAAGGAGTTTAAAGGAATGGTGAGAACAAATAATGTTGAAGCTAATTCACAATATATGGGAAGTAAAGATTATTCAGCATATATGGATTCAATGATGATCGCAAGGAGAGGTTATACCATAGAGCTTAAAATGATCTTGACAATATCCACCACTATTGACTTGTTAAGTAATAGATTTGATGGGAAGATATTCTCAAAGTCATTGGAGAGCTACATGTACTAATAGGGCTAATCTTTCTCACAATATAATCTTTGCTTCTGTTCTACAAATCAATTGGAAAATTGACAAGTCCAAAATGGTTAGATTTGTCATGCAACAAGCTCGAAGGTGAGAATCCTCTAGCATTGACGAATATATCTCAACTTTCTTGCTCTTTTGAGCCATTCACAAAATAAGCTTGAAGGGTTCGGCAAATAATTTTCATATAAAGGGAATTTAGGATTATGTGGTGTTCTATTATCAAAACTTTGCAATAAGGATGAAGGAAAATCACCAACACCAATCTTTGATGCTGATGAAAAATTTGGACTTGGTTGGAAACCAGTAGCTCGGGGATATGGATGTGGAATGGTATTAGGAATCCTCACAGTATATGTGGTGTTCTCAATTGGAAAATCTCAGTGGCTTGTAAGGACTTTTGGAGGCCATTCCAGGTGAGAAAGAGAGCTTGTGCAAATTGAAGAATGAATTACTTGAGAATGTGGCTTTGTAATCTGTCACAAGTTGTTGGTCTTTATCTTTCTTCTTCTTCTTTTTTGTTTGTTTGTTTGTTTGTTTAGTTGTATCATGCCTGTCAAGTATTCTAGCAACACTAAGAGTATATTATGTTTTGTTTTAAATGTATGAGCTTGCTTTGGCCAAAAGAAAAACTGTAAGAGCTTGTGATTCTGTTTAGGTAATTTTAAGTGATTTGTTATCACTGCTTTTATTTGTGTGTGTTGAAAGTGAATGAAGTATGAGTTTGAAGCCCCAAAAAAAATTGTTTGTTCATGTTAACACATATGATGTTAATTAATTAGTTGTTGATTTTCCATCATTTCAAAATAGAAGGGCCCATTTTAAAATCACAATCAACTTTTTCAAGTTTTGAAAGTCCTCCATAAAGTCTACAACCCCATATTCACGGTAAATGATATTATTAATAATTAACAGAATTTTCTTTCGAGTAGATTACAATGAACTTTTCTACTTTTTGATGGCAAATTTTCTTTTTTAAGAAGAGTTTTTGCAAGTTTTGTTAAAACTAAATAAATTAAACTCCTGCTGGTTTGCTTGATTTTTAAAATGCATAACGATTCTCCCAAAAAAAAAAAAAAAACTCCTAATAGCTTATTATAGGCGCTATCTGCGCATCATTGTTCTTTGGATGGTCCATATATTTCACTGCATTGAAGAGATGTCATTGCTAATTTACTACATTGTACATAAGTGGTTTATAATTTATTAATATGGGATCCATTGTGGAAATTCTTTATAATATGATTTTGCAAACCTTTATTCACGCCACACCAATTCATCTATAGTACAAATCATAAAGTGTCGTTCACTTACAGAGTTGAAATTCTACCAAAAAAGCAAATGTGGAAAATTTGCACTCAATCTAAAGATACACGCAAGAAAGATTCCCTTCAGTTATTAATATAAAAGCTAATTTAAGAGTTTGATTTTATTTTAAATATACTATCTTAATTTACTTTTTCTTTTATTTTTATCATTTTTTTCTCCAAACTAATTTAACTAACATAAAAATAAATGTATAATCTCATGTTATAAAGGGGTATTTTAGGAAGGTCATGTTCTATTTCTCATGATTAACTTATTTATTTAACTTGATTAATCTATCTGAATTAGTTATGCAGCTCATAAATGAGTAATCGAAGGCGATAAAGATTTTATGTTATATATATAGGATATAATTTTATTTTAAAATGTTAAACTTTTGAATTTTTTTGGGGATAAATAGCCTTAGTTGCCGAATATTTAAATTTACGGTCTATTGATAGCAAGAGAAGGGGGGAAAGAAACTCGTGGGATCAATTCATCTATTAGCTTTCCGTGCACAGTCCACTGAGTTTTACCTATTTTTTGTCATTAAAGTAATAAAATGTAGAAAAAAAAATATTATAAGAACTGATCCTATAGTCATAAAGCCTGTTTCTAAGTATTTCTAAGTCAAAATAAAGAAAAGTGAGTTTATATGCAATTATTTATAGTCATATAGATATATGTTTGAGTTATTTAAATTTTCATTGGTTGGTACGCACGTTCCACAATTGATTTTTCAGTTTGTGTGTGTATACTGACATAATGCTTTGCATATAAATTAACTAAATAATCATAGACGGGTGGCTTATCAAAATTACAATATAACTTGAAATTTTTCTTATATAATTTGTCTCATTTTTGAATTACACAAAAAATAAGGAAAGGAGAGAAAATAATATCAATATTTCGAAGATGACATTAACCAGTTTCATGAACATAGCAAAATAAAGCTTCATATATACATTCAGTTAGTAGATTCTATTACTAATTCACGGAATTTTCTTTTGAATGAATTACAATGAATTTTTCTGTTTTGATGGTAAACAAATTTTTTAAGAAGAAATTTTCAAAGTTTTGTTAAATCTAAAGCCCCTGCTATTTGAGTCAGAGTAACCCGTAATGCAAATTACCATTTTCATAGAATATTATAGAGTCTGGAATTCTGCCAAAAAAATCAGAATAATTTGCATCTAATCTAAGACGTGCAAAAAATTAAAAGTATATAACAGTGATAAAGATATTCAGGATATATATATATATATATATATAGGATAAACTGTTTTATTCTTAAATGTTAAACTGTTGGAATTTTTCATGACAAAAAAGCACTCTTAGTTGCCAAGAATTTAAATTTTGGGGTCTACTGGCCAAAAAGAAAAGGAAAAGAAGAGGAAATTTGGGGGTCAATTGGTCAATTGGCACTCCTTGCACGGCGTTTCATTTTTAGATGAAGTTTCAACTTGTGACCGGAAAAAAAACAAGAAGAAGAAGAAGAAATTTCCCCTGCATTTTACGAATTTTTTTAGAATCATACAAATAATAAAATAGAGAAAAAGGATTATAAGGATTGATTTCGGTCATAAAGCAAGCTACTAAATTAATTTTACGTCAAATAAAGACAAATGAGTCTTCTTTAGGATTATTTACAATTATATATAGAGAGATATTTACAAGGTTAAAGTGCGAATCCACCCATAAAATATTCTGCTGGAACATCAAATACCATAAATTTTTTCTGATTACAAAAGTACATATGAAGTTTTCAAAATGGTACAAAAATATAAATATGAAGTTTTCAACAACCATGGCATTTTTGTATCATTTTGAAAACTTCAAATATATTTTTGCACCATTTTAATTTTGACATGCATATTTGGTAAACAATTAATGTTAGTTGACTAAATGCCATGACATTTTTGCATCATTTTAAAAACTTCACCTGTACTTTTATACCTAGAAAAAGTTTACGGTGTCTGGTGCTCATGAAGTAATATTTTATGGATAAATTTGCATCTTAACCTTATTTAAAATTTTGGACAATAACAAAAAATATCTGTTGAATTTCAAAATGATAAAAAGGTGATTTTGGCATGTCAAAACCATTATAAGAATAAATTATTATATAAATAGTTAGTATGATTTATTTATCTTTTTGAAATTAAATTCTTGTTGTCATTTTCCCTTTCAATTTTCATTGGTTGGTATTCAATTATCTTTTAACTTGTCTGAAATAGTTAAGACACATAAATATAGCTAGTTGTAGAGAGATTAATACAATCAATTTGGTTTGGTTCCCTAAACCTATGTAAAGTCACTTTGAAACTTCCTATGGATTTTCCTATGTTATGCAAACAAATTCTGTTTTTTTTTTAAAACAAGAAATTATGTAAACAAATTCAATTCTTTATATTGATAAGTACTTTACATGTGATGTGAGTCTAGTTATGAACAAAAAGTCTGTGTGTGTTTGCTCACCACATGAAGTTCTCCTTGACTCACTATAAACCCTTACTCGCGTTAGATTATCAATTCACAGAATTTTCTTTCAAATAAATTACAATGAATATTTCTAAATTTTGATGGAGAAAAAATTCTATCAAGAAGAAATTTTCTAAGTTTTGTTCAAATAAACTAAAGAAACTCCTGCTAACTTACTACTGTTAATTTCCATCGAATAATAAGGAGTTTGTAATAATAAAGATTTTCGTTATAAGTTTTCTTTATATAAAGTTAGGGTCAAGGTAGATCTAACACCCTAAAATAGGTTTTTAGTTATATTCAGTATTCTGAAATATTTTTCTAAGTACTTTCAGCACCGTAAAGTATTTTTTGATGCATCTATTTATTTTCTCCTCCCTACCATAATGTACATGTGGTCAATATAATTTGTTAAAATGGGACCATTTTTTAAATTCTTTTATAAGATGACTCTGCAAGCCTTTATTCACGGCACATCTTGAATAATTCATCTATATAAATCGTTCACAAACTCCATTTTTCAAAAAAATAATTGCAATAAATTTTTGAAGGTTTCCCCCCCTTTTAGAGCTAGAGAAACCTGTCATGCAAATTGGTATTTGCATAGAAATAACATTAGAGTTTGGAATTCTGCCCCAAAAATATCCGGAAAATTTGCACTTAATCTAAGACATATGCAAGAAAGTATATAATGGCGATAAAGATTTAGATTATATATATAAGATAAACTTTTTGATTTTTAAACCTTAAATTGTTGAATTTTTTCTGAAAAATATTCTAAGTTGCCGATTTCAATTTAAGGATCTACTGATCAAAAGGAAAAAAAAAAAAAAACGTTGTGGGATCAATTGGCCTATTGGCGCGACGTTCCTCTTTTGATGGTCCCCTGACTTTTACAAATTTTTTAGTCAAAAAAATAATAAAATAGTTTTCACCAAAAATAATAATAAAATGGAGGGCAAAAATATTGTAAGCATTGCTTCTAAAATATTGTGTGTGTGTGTGTTTTAGTTATTCAAATTTTTTTTGGTTGGCATTCTTTTATCTTCTGTAAGTAGTAGTTAAAACCCAAAACCCATAAATTCATGTTAATCTCCTATCGATTTTATTGCTTTTTCTAATTATTCTTTTATGAATATATCAGACTATTCGTTATGTGTATCGGGTGCATGATACTAGTTTCTCATTCATTGGCTTGTTTTCTAATCACTTTTTCAAAGGAAAACTTTGAGGAGATGAAATCATGTTAAAATAGGAACTAATTTTAATTGCGATGACTGTTCCATACAAGAGTTTGCATATGGAAATAATGCTATAAATATAAATAAACTGAATAATCGCACGCAGATAGCTTAGTTAGTACCAATATAACCGGAAAAGTTTTTGTATAATTTGTCTCTTTTGATTTTTTTTAATTAGACAAAAAATAACAAAAGGAGTAAAAAAATACCATTGCATATTTTGAAGTTGACTTTAGTCAATTTTATAAACAGCGTAGAATAAGCTTCATATATAAATATGCGACAGGTATTTCCATTGCATATTTGTAATAGAAAAATAAATATATCGATGATGAAGGTTAGCGCCAGTAATGGGTTGAGCCTGCCAACTTATTATAAGATGATGGGTTAGGTGGAAGAAAATAGGAACGTTTTGATGAGGTCTTTTTCAACCAGCAACCCACCATAAGCTAGCTTGCCGATTTTTTTTTACAATTTTTATTTTAATTTTAATAAGAAAAAGTTTTATCATTTTCACTTAATCTACATGTAATGTTGTAATTTATTAGAGACTTTGATTCTAAATTTGATTTCTCATTTTCTTTATTGTTTTACTATTTTTATAGTAACAAAATAACTATTAACAATAAATTATATGTTTATATTTTAACTTTTGAGATTAATTTAATTATATAATTATATGAAAATATAAGAATAAAAAGAATTTGGTGTATAAAAATTTATAATTTAATTTAAAAATTTAAATATATATGTAAAAAAATTTTACAAAAAAAGGATGGAGGTTGAAGAGTTGGCGGGGTAGGTTGGCCAACTGGGAGCCTGCCAGGAGGCTGTCCTTTTAAGATCGGCCCGTATGGTCTTGAGTCCATGGCGGGTCGGCCTATAACCGATGGGTCCGCCCATTTTACCACCTCTAATGAATGTGACTATATCACATGATTTGAATATAAGAATATATTAAATTTTTTGGTTTACAAAAAGCTTGTATATATTCTAAAAATGGAAAAGAAAATATCTATGTAAATGTCTTACTATTTTTCAAAATTTTCAATTCAACAAAAATTACGAGAGGAGTGGGAAAAGATAATGTCGGTCCTTATAAGTCGTGCAACAGTGGATTCTGTTTAATTAATTGTGGAGAAGAAAATTATTATATTATATTCAATTTGTTGTAATCAAATTTATAATTATATTATGATTTTTCTATTACTATATTTGTCAATTCTTGACTAATTCTTGTCGGTATAAATTATGATCATCAACGAACAATTAACATGTATCTATTTTAACCTTTAATTGTATATTATACCTCTTTTTAATTATTTTGATGATAATGATGAATTAAGTTCTCTTATTTATAAATTATAATTTCTCATCTTACTATATGATGTAATTTCTAAAAATAATTTTTTTTAATATTGTTAACATAGATTATACCACTGTTTGTAATATTTAAACCTTTTATTTTAATATATCATCTTATCGTAGTTAAAAAAAAAAAAGTCTATCTGTATACGTTTACTTTGAATGGACTGAGATGATGATATTTCCATGGTATATTTTTATGCCCATCATATTATAAGGACAAGTCTTCTTAGATATCAATTACACAAAAAGAAATACGACCAGCTTTTCAAATTTGTTTACAATATTTGCCCATATTGTAGAACTATCAATAGCGAAGTCTAGTAAGAAACAACCACCGAATTTCGTTCGTTATATTTTTTTCCGTGATTATATTTTCTTTTATGGACCAAGTCAAATAAGAAAGCATTAGCAAAGTTCCATGTTCTTCTTCTTGTTTCGAGCATCAACTAAAAGTGGACCCTGCAGACCAAAACTTTTGCTTCTCCTTTTTTGAAGAACAATTACTAATTTATATTTTTGGTTTTGGGGTTCAATTGGTAATAAAAATCTTGAGTTTGCATGTGCATCACCCATTTGTAGTGTAGGTACCACTATAAATATAGCCTCTTCTGTTAAAATCCATATCAATCTTTCGCTTGTTCCTAGCCTTCTAACTTCACTCATGGCATTTCCAATCGTCATCTCTTTCTACATGTTCCTTCTTTCTCCTTCCGTTTCTTCTTCTCTCAACCTACCATTATGTAATTCTCATGACTCCTTTGCACTTCTTCATTTCAAAAACTCTTTCTCTCTTGATCATTCTGCTTCAGCAGAGTGTGATGAGTTTTATGATGATGATGATGATGAGTTTTACGACTACGCCTATACTATACAGTTTAAGAACTCATCTTACCCAAAGACAACTTCGTGGGGAAATGATTCAAACTGTTGCTTGTGGGATATGGGATCACTTGTGACACTATGTCTGGTCATGTGATTGGCCTTGACCGTAGTTGTAGTTGGCTCCAAGGTCAACTCCATCCAAACAATAGCCTCTTCCAACTTTCTCACCTCCAAACACTCAACTTGGCTCACAACAATTTTAGGTGGTCTTTCATATCATCTCAATTTGGTCATCTTTCCATTCTCATGCATCTAAACTTAAGCAATTCTGTTTTTGTTGGTAAAATTCCTCCTAAAATTGCAGAATTATCTAAATTGGTCTCTCTTGATTTGTCTCTGAATGGATTTTTCCTATATGACTCCACATGGGAGAAGCTCATTCTAAACATAACTGATCTACGAGAACTTGTTTTAAATGATGTAAGTATGTCTTCCATTGCCCTAAGCTCCTTGTCTTTGCTCATGAATTTGTCATCCTCATTGGTCTCTCTTAGACTTTCTTATATTGAGTTGTAGGGAAATATTACAAGTGACATTCTTTGCTTAGAAAGCCTTCAACAACTAGATTTGTCAGGTAATGAAAATCTCAACGGTCAACTTTCAAAGTCCAATTGGAGCTCTCCTTTATCATTTTTAGATCTCAGTAACACAACTTTCTTAGGAGAAGTGCCTGATTCTATTGGCCACTTGAAATATCTTAATCATTTGGACCTACACTCCTGTAATTTTGAAGGGTGGATTCCTCTTGGTTTAAGCAATCTCACTCAACTGACTCATTTAAACCTTGGTTTAAACAAGTTTAGTGGTGAGATCTTATTCCTTTCAAACCTAGAACATCTCACATCCTTAGACATTTCTGGCAATAATTTTTTTCGTGAAATCCACTCTGAAATCTCACAATTGTCTAAATTGGTCTCACTTGACTTGTCTTTCAATTCTTACATGAAGGAGAGTTCATCACTAAGACTTGAACCATCTACTTGGGAAAAGCTAATTCTAAACACAACTAATTTAAGAGTGCTTGATTTACGTTATGTGAACATGTCCTCTGTTACACCAAACTCCTTGTCTTTACTCAGAAATTTGTCATCCTCTTTGATCTCTCTTTCACTTGCAGAAACTTCTTTGCAAGGCAATATACCAGATATCGTTTTGTATTTAGAAAATCTTAAATTTCTAAATTTGGGATTGAATACAAATATTCAGGTTCAACTTCCAAAGCTCAACTAGAGCTCTCCTTTAGTGGCTTTGATTCTAGATTCCATACCTTTCTTCAAAGAAGTACCAGTTCCATAGGCCATTTGAAGTCTCTTGAAATGTTATATCTAAGAGATGGTCAATTTGAAGGGCCTATTCCTCCGAGTTTCAAGAATCTCACTCCACTTACCAAGTTAGACCTTTCCTCCAACAAATTTAGTGGTGGGGTCTCATTTCTTTCAACACTTGTAAATCTCACTTACTTATCTCTTTCCAATAATAGTTTTAGTGGTCAAATCCCATCATCACTTTCAAACTTTGAACATCTCCAAAGCTTAGATCTTTCAATGAATAATTTTAGTGGTGAAATACCGGATGTGTTTAGAAACCTCAGTGACTTCTATTATTTGGCACTAAACAATAATAATTTCAGTGGTCAAGTCCCTTCATCCCTTTTAAATACAAGTGTCACATTTCTTGATCTTAGATTCAACTTGTTACATGGAATCCTCCCGAATCCATTCTTTGGAGCAAATTATTTTTTAGTCTCAAACAATAAATTCAGTAGGAATATCTTCTCACTATTACAATGAAGACTTTTTACTTCTGTTTTGCATGACTTTTTACGTTTGTTTTGCAGGGGACATGAAAAGAAGGGACATAAAAAGTACCCCCTTTTTACTTCTGTTTGGAACGGACGAGAATTCACGTCTGTTTCTCAAAAACAGACGAGAATTCACTTCTGTTTCTCCAAAACAGACGTGAATTCACGTCTGTTTTAAAAGAAACAGACGTGAATTCTCGTCTGTTTTCGAGAAATTTCGCTGAATAGACGTGAATGTCCTCTGTTTTTTTTTTAAAAAAAAGATTCAGTTCGTATATACTACTTCTCCTACAGCCACAACAGCCACTTTCTAGCAAGTTGAAATAGTATGAACCAGTCAATATTTTCAGCCAAGACATATCAACATCATAACTTCATCTATATAGACACATTAATTAACTAACTAGTCAAAAAAGAAGAACAAATTACAAAAGTCAATATTGATCCTATTGTCTCTAAACATAAACTTGCTCAATCCCTGGACCACAATTCTTGAAGCAGTTGCTGTGCCAAAAGGTCTCGGATGAAGTTAATGTCATCAATAGTATATGAACAATCATTATCAAAAATCTATAAATTGACAAATGAACAAATTTAAACATAGGAAGAAAATAAAATAAGTAACAATTCAATTTAAAAATTCAACTATTACAAAACTAAAATTATATTTACTTACCTCATCAAATTTTGTAATACATCCGCTCTCAATAATCTCAAACATATAACGGATAATGTAATATCCGCACTCTGTTGGCAAATGATTTCAACCTTCAAATCTATTGCCCAATCAATGTAAACAAATTTTAACTTATCTAAATGCAATTTTTTCATTAATCATTTAATGTATACCCAATCCTTAATCTAAATTCAATACATATAGCAAACTATCTAATGCAATCCCTCTTAGGCATTTTGACAAACACCTTGTATGCATTATTTTTCTAACAAGATTAACAAGGCTTGAAATCATTAAAATTTCTACCCAATCAATATATACAAATTTAAAACTATCTAAACACAATTCTTCAGTAAAAATTTAAACAGCAACCTCAGAAACCAATTCAAAACTCCTCAAGCTACTCAAACCCACGTACAACACACTAAACCCACAATGCAACGGTTGAATAAACTTACCTTCACTGTTCGAGCGTGCCTTCAAATCAACGGCCTACAGTGCGTGTGAGCTTCACAGCTTCAACGGCGAGATAGCTGCGAGCTGGAGGTTCTTCGCGGTACACGCAGATCTTCACGCCGGCTTCAACTATGAGCTACTGCAACACGGCTACTGCAGAACGCGCGACGCAATGGAGGGAGGGCTACGGCCTTGAAGAGCTAAAACCAGAAGGAGAGACCGAAACAAGTTGAAATAGCTCATGGCTACTTCACGGACAAGAGGAAAATGAGAGGGAGAGACCGAAAATGAAAGTTCGGCGCGAGATAGCTGCGAGCTGGCGGAGGTTCTTCACGCACGGTACATGCAGATCTGATAGATAACTGATGCGAGCTGCTGTGGGCAAATTTTTTTTAAAAATGAAGCCCCTTCACGTCTGTTTCTTGGAAACAGACGTGAATTAACGTCTGTTATATAGAAACAGACGTGAATTCACGTTTGTTTTGGGTCAACGGATGTGAATTCACGTCTGTTTTGTTTAAAACAGACATGAAGTCTCTTCTGTTTTGGAAAACAGACATAAATGAGGGAGGTAAATAACACATTTTGTTGTAGTGTCTTTCTCTTTTGCAATGCAAGCTCACTTGAGATACTCAACTTGTCTCACAATATCTTGTCAGGACCTATTCCACAATGCCTCGTTGGCCTTCCTAATCTCTCAATTCTAGATCTACAGATGAATGGTTTTTCTGGAACTTTACCAAACAAATTTTCCAAGAGTAATGTCTTGCAAACCTTGCATTTCAATAGCAATCGACTTAAGGGATCACTACCTTTGTCTTTGGCTCATTGTACTGAGCTAGAAATTTTTGATGTTGGACATGAGATCAGAGATACCTTCCCTATTTGGCTTGATGATTTCCAAGAGTTACAAGTGCTAGTTTTAAGAGAGAATGAGTTTTATGGGGCCATTTCTAGTTCCAATACTAGGCATCCATTTCCCAAGTTAAGGATTTTTGACATTTCCAGCAACCATTTTAATGGATCTTTGCCAGCAACTTACATCAAGCAGTTTAAAGGAATGATGAAAACAGATTATGTTGAAGGAGGTTCCCAATATATGGGAAGCAAAAATTATTCAACATATAAGGATTCAGTGATGATCACATGGAAAGGCAATATCATGGAGCTAGAAAGGATTTTGACAATATTCAGTACTATTGACTTGTCAAATAATAGATTTGATGGGGAGATTCCAAAAGCCATTGGAGAACTGCATGCACTGATAGGGCTTAATCTTTCCCATAATAGAATATCTGGTTCTATTCCAAAATCAATTGAAAAATTGACAAGTCTAGAATGGTTAGATCTGTCTTGCAACAAGCTCAAGGGCGAGATTCCTCAAACATTGAGGAATCTCAACTTTCTTGCTATTTTGAACCTTTCACAAAATCAGCTTGAGGGGATGATACCAAGAGGTGAACAATTTGATACATTCCAAAGAGATTCATATGAGGGGAATTCAGGATTATGCGGTGTTTCATTGTCAAAATCCTGCAAGAAGGTTGAAGGAGAATTGCCAACACCAATCTTTGATGCTAATGAGAAATTTGGATTTGGTTGGAAACCAGTAGCCTGGGGATATGGATGCGGAATGGTATTTGGGATCCTCATGGGGTATGCTGTGTTCTCAATTGGGAAACTTCAATGGCTTGTAAGGAATTTTGGAGGTCAATCCAAGAAATATAGGCCAAAACAATGAGAAATAGAGCTCATGCAAATTGAAGAATGAATTACCTCAGAATGTGGGTTTGTAATATGTTATAAGTTCGTAGTCTTTAACTTTCTTCTTTTCTTTGTTTGTTTTAAATGTAATAGCTTGTTGTTCTGTTTATATAATTTTAGGTGATTGGTTATCACCGCTTTGTTTTGTGTGTTTTGAAGTTGAATGAAGTATATGTTTGAGACTCCAGAAACATTGCTTTTCCATGTTAGCACATACGACGTTAATTAGTTGTTGATTATTCATTATTTCATTTGAATTAGCATGCCATATACGAAAAGTTAAAATAATTCGGAAGATTCAATTAAAAAAGATTACATTTACATTAAAATCCATTAAAGGGTTTAGATTTATGGCAACACAGTTTATTATAAATCTTTTTTCCTCAACTTTACATTTAATTAATCCATCTGCGGTTAAAATAATTGAAGGATATCATAGTGAAACAACTTAAATAATGCATCTTTTTCAACTGGACATTGCTGAGTTATCATTTTAAAATGTTAAGTCAGTATTTTCCATTAATAAAGTTATTAATGATGTTGAGTTTAATGGACTACTAGAAATATGCTTTTTAAAGGCTGAGCAACGGAGCAAATGGTCAATTGGATTATTTGGATCTTTCACACAATAATTTGGCTTAGTTGAGTGGTTTTCAATTATAACTGCAGTAAGGTATCTTGATATCAACTTCAACATGTTGCTGGTCGGTATGCGGCCCCAAGGGAGCACTCTCTACATTGTACGTTTATATAACTGATGTACTCCGGTTCTTAATATAAAACTTAATTAACTAATTTTAGTAAATTAAGGATGCTAGTTAAATTAATTAATATAATATATTTTTTCTTCAAAAATACTCTAAGTATCTTTCTCAATTCTCTCCCTTCTTCTTTTACTTAATCATTGTTGAGAGCATATCAATAAGATTAATTTGAGAAAAAATTGATAAGTATGTAAAATAAGTTTTACATATAGACCAACATCAACTCTGCAATTAGGTTCTATATTAAAGGCTGAAGGAGTACCTTTTATTTTATAAACCCTACATTTTACATCAGTTTTTTTTTTTTTTGTAACCAAATGTACAAAAATTAACTTTGTAAACCGCTTGTAATTTGACCGACGTAAAAAATAAGTGTAAACTCGGGGTTTTTTAAGATTATAGATGATTAATCACTTTAAATCAGGAAAATAAAAACAACACCCTATTTTTTCTTTTTAAAAAAGATAAATAGAAACCTAAAAAATTTTCAAAATTTTTTTAATGATATGAATTGCAATGCTTTTACAACGCAAGCAATCGGAATATATCACGTTCGCAATAATCATACTGCATCAGCATCTATATAATCATCGCAACTATATAATCCTCCTAGAAAATAATCAGCTTAAGCTTATGCATTAATCTCACAATTTGCAGCAATGGCAGGTTCTACATTCATCTCATCGTCATCCTCTTGCAACCCGTAACAAAATCACTTAGTGTAATCAATGAGAAAAAAAGCCAAAACTAAGTGATATTATGTGAAATAATTAAAGACAATATAGTACATATGATTTTGGCATAGTTATATATATATATATATATATATATATATTTTCCTACTTCGTTATAATTTTGGTTATTCGGGCTAGTAACTAAGAAGAGAAATATTTGCAAAATTGGTTCCCTTGAGCATAATTTTTTTTTTTATGCATTTTCACGCATGGGTCACAGTTGTTGATGATTTTTCAATTTTCAGTTATTATATTTTATAATTTTCTTTTGCACGTCATGCCGAGTAGGAGACAAAAGCGCACAGTCACTTAAAATTAAATTTGAAGTGGTTAGAAAACCAATTCACATTTTAAGATGTAATTGGCATATGATTTTGCAATAATTATTACGACTTGTATTAATGCAAGCGGGTATAAATTCTTAAACTAGTTAGTGTAAGTCCTAAATACGACTATTAGGAATGGTTTTTAGGAGATGTCCAGAAACATGCTGATCTGCGCCAATTTTGCGAAGGGAGGAAGACGATGCTGGCAATAAAAATCATGAATAATAATATTGAATGTGTGAAACTGTAAATGAGCCATCAGGATTCGTTCAGTAATCAAACGACATCGTTTTGCACTCAGGGATTGCGGCGACAAGCACCGGGTGTCTATTCTTTAAGGTTTATTTGGGCCTATTGTAAAGTTGTTGGGCTTTCCATCGGAGATGTGCTCACATTTATTAGGGTGCAAATAAAAAACAAAAGGACGTCGGCCATAATTAAGATCATCAGAAAAGCACTCCCTCTTTCGTCTGCCACTTTGGTTTCATTCGGTAGGAAGCACTAAAAATTAGACATAGAGATTATGATTTGGATTGAGAAATATATTTAAAAAGTACTTGATATAAGAGATTATTTGTTATATGGGATTAGTCAAACCCATGTATGTGAAATTGGGAAATATATAGGAGAAAGTAGTATTCCTTAATCCCATCTATATGATCGAACCTCTCCTGGCTGTTACGGCACTTTCCGCACGCACACATTCAAGGCTTCATTTTCTATGGGACACACATTCAAGGCTCCATTTTCTTTGAGACTTCCGCGCGTTAATATTTAGTTTAATACTTAATATTAGTATTAGGGCTATTCATTTGTGTCCCATCTCGACATCATTTTCGGATGGGATAATCCGTTCCTAAAAATTTAGACGAAATAAAAGAGAGATGAGACAAAAGTACCTCAGAGTTGGGGCATGACACTGGACGAGGTGTTTCATCTTGATTTCTGTATTATTTTTTAATTTTATAAATTTATTTTACATGTATTAATATAACAATATTATAATTTTTAATTCTAAACGTCTTTGATTTTTTCAGCGTTGGATTTTTAATTCCTTTTTGGCTTTCCATCCTCACTATAACTCAGGACGCTTTGATAACGTACACTAAAACTTATTTATATAACGAAGTGATGGTACTTCAAATAATTTTGTGCGTTCATGGCATTTTTCTGGAATTAGAATTCAGTATTTTAAAAGTATTTAGTTTTCTATTAGACCAAAATGTAATTTTACCCTCAATTTTTTTAATGGTGCAATTTTTATCCCTAATTTTTTCAGTAATATGATTTATCCATATTTTTTTCATGAAATTTTACAGCTGCAATTAAAGATTAAGAATAAAATTACATCAAATAAAATAGGGAGAATTGCAATGAAATTTCAAGTAAGGAACATAATTATTAAAAAATTTAAATAACAAGAGAGTAATTTGTAATTAGAACCAGAAAAACAGGCGGAACTCATTTGACTGGCACATCTAGACTCAAAAATTGTGAGAGTCTAGCTTAGAATTTTCCTATTAAAATAAAAAATAGGCTTACAATGGTTGGCCCTGTAGGCTCTGAAGGCTTAAAAAGATAGTTTTAGATCAATAAATAATAAGTGTCTATCCTGTGTCCCAAAAAAAAAAAAAAATCTTTCCTCTCCTCTCCCCATCTTTCAACTTCTCTCAGTCGGCTCCTCCAATCTTCTACTAGCCCTCAGCCGCAATCCTCCTCCCATTATGAGACAAATTGAATTGTGGCTCGACGTGGAGAAGTTGTTAAAGATTAGGTTAAAATTGGTTCATTGCTTTTCCTTTTAATATTCCTTAATATATTTTTATACATAAAAAGGTACTAGCATTATACAAATTTTGTACACACACAGTACTGACACTCTGATTTAATTCTTTTTACTGACAAAATTGTTAACGAGAGAGTTTTTTTTTTTTTTTTGGAATGTTAATTTCCATACTTTATGTGGTAACTTTTTTTAAAAAAAAAATTATCATTCTGATTATGCTTATGACGACAAAGGAGGGAGGAAAGCGTGGAGCCATAAGCAGCTGCAAAACAGTCACCTTTTTATTAAAAGTACTACCTCTTGTCCTTAACATAAGACATTATTTGATTTTTATTTGGATCCTAATCTACTTTATTTCTCATATTTATACATTTTTTCTCAAGGTAGTTTGTAACAATGATAGTTTTAACCAATACATTTGACTAGCAAGGATATTTTAGAAAAGGAAACACCTATTTATTACAAATAACTAACTTAACTTCTTTCTTTAATCTCCTCAAATTAATCAACTAGCTCTTATAATTAGGACCGGGGGTAGTATTTTTTTTTAGTGTAAAAATTATTTTCATACTTTTTTATGAAAAATATTAGGCTTTCCATTGGAATCCTAAATTTTGATAGCGGTCAAAGTCATCTCATGGGGTCAATATAATGTCTTTGCCTTTCGAAAAAGGTGGGGCACTTTCTATGGCAATCTTTTACTTTATTTATCAATAATGGCCATTCCATCTCAAAGTATATTTTGAGTATATCTAACATTTTAAATTATTTATAATACAGTTAACATTTTAAAAATATTTTTTTAGGTGCATTAATTACCGTAAAGTATTTTTTTATGTATCTACCACCTCAAAATATTTTTTTTAGGTGTGTCCACAACACTCAAAAATATTTTTTGATGTATCAAGCATCAAGGCAAAAAAATATTTCAGAGTGCTGAATACGCTTAAAAAATGTTTCGGGGTTCTAAATGTACCACAAAATATTTTGGGATGTTGAGTATACTTGAAAAAATATTTCAAAGGTGTTGGTGTGCATCTTAACCCTCTCTATTATTGCCTTGCTTAATTACCGAGGAAAGAGTGGTGTTAATAATGGAGGAATTATCCTCAGTGCCTGCCATGTAATTAAGGGACCTGATTTATCTTCTTTATCTTATAATATTTTGTCTTCCTCTCCTTTACCTTTCATTCTCATCACCATTAATTATAATTTTAACTATTTAGCTTTGAACTATTAAAATTTAATCTGAACAAATTGTTAAAATTTGATGTAACTAGATCTACAACAATAAATTATTATTAAAAGTTTTTTTATGTTTATGTATGGATTGTTTAAATCAAACTTTACCAGCTTAAATTCATTTATATATTATCTTATCAATTTATAATGATAGTTCTACAAAATATTGAATTTGAGCCGTTAACAGTACAGTCAATAGTAAAAGGAAGAAGAAAAGGAGTAAGGTTAAAAAAGAGAAGCCGTTTCCGTAATTAAGTAGGGTCATCCAAGGGGAAATAATGTTACATCCCGGAAGATTTTACCTAGATATAGGAAATTAAAAATTGGGATGAGGGCCAATGTAGGAACTAGAGGGAGGGATGAAACAACTTTTGGTGTGAAACCCTGATAAGGTCCGGGTTGACATTTTCGTAATTATCGGTCCAAGAAGGACAAAACAGGAAAATTTGAGAAAAATTCTAAAAAAATTCCTAAAAAATATAAAAAGTGTAATATAGAGGTTTTGGAAACTCAATTAAGGTCCAAAAAGTGAAATTATTGTGAAGATAAATTATTATGGAATTTCCCGTAAACAGAGGTTTTTGGAAAAAATATTAAAAAATCAGAAGAAAATAATTATTTTAATTAGTTAGAGGCCTCAATAAACTTGTAAAAAATATGGATAAATTATATAAATATTATTTGAATTTATAAAATTGGTTTTAGACCTTGTAAGTTCAGGAATTAATTTTAGAGAATTTATTTTCTCGCAGTGACACCGAGAAAGGCCTAATCGGAGAAAATTCAAAATAAATACCTAGAGGTGGAGAAAAATTCTGAAAATTTTCAGATCATGTTCCCGTATTAAAATTTGAATTATAATATAGAGAAATAAATTTTTTGAGGTCTGAAAAAATTATAAAATGTTACTAGTGAATAGTAACCGATAAAGCTTCAAATTGGTTTGGGATTTTGTTTTAGATTGTGGGCCAAATTTTTGGATCAGAAAAAGCCATTTTTGGGGCCCACATTGAGCCCAATAAGGGCCACTTTCTTTGCTTGCTGGCCACTCCACATAATTAAAAAATAAATGCAAAATTAAGAGATAATTGTTGGAAAATTCTGGAGTTGGGACACATGGTTTAATCTGAAGCTAAGTGGCACTTGATGGCTGCCAACTCACTCCATTTTTCTTCCATTTATGCGTCCAAAATTCATAGAAAAGTGGCAATTTATTTGCCTATAAATAATCCCCCCAAAATACAAATAAATGTTGGAAAATTGGAAAAACAAGGGGAGACTCTGCCACTGTAGCTCCATCTCCATTTGGCCAAAATTCTCAAGTGTTTTAGGCAAGGAATTACTCAACTTACATCAAGGAAGCATCAAGGTATGTTTAAGCATCCCTATTCCTAAGTTTCAAGCTTAGTTAGTTGAGGTTTTTGGCTTGACAAATTAAGGAAAATATTGCCAAAATTTCATTGGACCATGTAAGGTTTAGGAAAGGATAGAAACCCTAAATACCAAGTGAAATAAGTAAGATTAAGTGGTGTATGGTTTGGTTTTTGGAAGAAAACCAAGTTAGGGTATTAAAGGAGCAATTCGGCCAGCTACTGTTCATGCTGAAGGAAATTGTTTTAGCTTGATTTGATGATTATAATGGGTTTAGAATGTCTTTTTGTGTAGTAATATGTTGTTGGGAAGTGTTTAAAATCATTGGAATAAAAAATGAAATTTTTGAAAATAAATACCCCCTATTTGGCTAGCTACTGTTCATGGAAAAGGAGTTTGATTTTTGAAAATATGATTCCATATTTGAATTCCTCATGAAAAATTGTGTAGAAATGAGTCATGAGGTTATTGATTCTAAAGGAGGAATCATTTTATTAAAATCAAAGGAAAGGGGGAGAAAATGTTAAGTTAAAGTTTAAGGATTATGTTTAAGTTGTTGGGTTATTAATATAGCCTATATTTATGCTTGATTTAATAGGCTTTGTGAGGAGAAGTTAAGGAGGATCGCTATCCCTTAAGGAGAACAAGTTAATCAAGTGATAAAAGGTAGCTTTGAATTATAATTTGATTGTATATCTTGCTTGTTTAATGTGATTTGTTGTTTGCTTGGATTGAGGAACTTGTGTTGTGATTCTGTTTGGTTGAATAACCTTGGTTTATGCTTTGGCCAAATGCATTGAATTGTGTTAATTTGGTAGTGTTCATGTTCCTCTCCTAGCATGAGACTAAGCATAATTTTATGTGACTTGAGGATGCCTTGAAGCTCTATAACATGTCACATTGTAACTTGCTTGATTTGCATGATAATTGTAATTCAATTGCTACTGAGATTTCTATGAAATCTCATTTCCCCTATGTCAATTTATTTATCATTTAGAAAGTGGCCCACCTATGGATCAAGGCAAGGAGTTGGTATTGGGATGAAGAAGCTTAATGATCATGATGTTATTTTGAAATGTTATATGATGCTTTAATGAACTTTACATTAAGTTGTGATGAATTATGGATGGTAGTATAATGTAAATTATATCCCTATGACATATCCTAATGTTGAATCTTGGAGTGGCAGAATGCCTAAATGGTATGGAAAAGGGAAATAAATTCAAGAAAATGGAATTAGGGTATAGAAATACCCTAAAAGAGGCTAATCTTGTGACACGTAAAATAATAAGCAAATGAGGGAATCTAGACCTGAGATTTTGTAGGAAAATAGATCTCATTTTTATCTTTAAATCAAGAAGTAAACCATCAAATTTGGAGTTTTGTGCTAAGAGTTATGCCCTTCCAAAGTTGGGTTAAAATACTAGAAATTTGAAAATTGACCATATGAACAGTGCATCTTGTTGAATTTTCTGGTGCTTTTCTGAATGGAATTAAGTCCAATGAATATTTTTCTTCTATAGAAATCTTAGCAAGCTTTGTTTGAAAATTGGAATCACCTCGTTTGAATTTTTTTAGAATTAGTTATGAATTTTCAAATTTGGCCCAATTTCAGATGAACAGTATACGAACAGATTTAAATGTGAAATTTTGAAATTGAAAATTTTTATTAGGAAACATTGGGAAACACGTTATAATGGTTTCAATTGACGTATCATGGGGTAATAAAGGAGGTGTTACAAATTGACGTATCATGGGGTAATAAAGGCCCAGGTGGAAAAGAAGGAGAGAGATGAACAAAGCCTATTTAATGGACCTAGCAGTGTAAATAGATAGCCCAAAGGAAGGGTGGGCAGGAGAGAACATGTGATAGTGGAAGGCAACTTAAGGCAATTAGGCCCAAGCCCAATTTCTTCATCCAAGCATGACGCCCCTGACACCATCAATGGGCTTCTATTATTAGAGGGTCCAGCGAACCCCTCAACGCCATCAACTTCAGTTATTGTGGGCCAAGTTGGGAACCATAATGAATCACAAGTCCAAACTCTACAGATTACCTCAGGGTTGGTAATAGAGAGGGTCACAGAAATGGAAAGAAAGGGAATTGATAAGATGGAAGTTAATAATACGTGGGATGATGATGACCCCATTGAAGAGTAAGTTTTCGCTTTTTCCTTTCTCTTGTGTTATAATGATTATTGCCTGTTAGAATTGTAGAGTTGTTGGAAACAAGACCTTTCCATGCATCATCAAAGATATTGTTAGAGAAAATAACATTGATGTTCTGTGTCTACTGGAGACTAGGATCAGTGGTAACCGGGCTGAGGGTGCCATTAGAAAGTTGGGGTTCACCAATTGGATAAGATTGGAAGCGTCAGGCTTTGTAGGGTTATTTGGGTCCTTTGGAATGAAACAAACACTCAGGTTAATTAAATTTCCTCCACTACCCAACTCATCCACTGTCAAGTGGCGTTTGTCAATTCTGTCGAATAATTTGCTATAACCTTCGTCTACGGAGGGATGGTAGCTATAAGAAGAGTTGATTTGTGGCATTCTATTCGACACATAGCACAGGATATGCTTGATGATTGGATAGTAATTGGTGACTTTAACTCTTTTATGGACTCGGTTGATAAACTGGGAGGAGCATCGCCGTCTTCTCATACTATGAAACAATTTTCAGATTGTATCTTAGAAACTGGGCTGATTGAAATTCCGATTGTGGGTGAACGCTTTACCTGGGAAAAGCAAGCAGTGAAGGAGAGACTGGATTGGGCTTTCAGCAACATCTCTTGGGAGTTGAGCCATCCTAACCATAAATCTCACTACAAGCTTAGATACAATTCTGACCACAGGCTTATTGTTGTTACCAGTGGAAACTCTGATGCGGGAGCCAAAAAGAAAGGTCAATTCAAATACTACTCAGCTTGGGCAATAGAAGATAGCTTCTTTGAAGTGGTTAAGAGTGCTTGGGAAAATGAGGAGTGGTGCATTGGAACTATCAAATTTAAGGAGGAGGCTACCGAATGGAACAAAAATTTCATAGGTAGTATTCCTAAACGGAAGCGTGCTATTCTGAAAAGAATTGAAGGCATCAATTGGGCAAGGAAAAATAATAATTCCAATGGATTGTTTTGTCTGGAGAAAGAGCTCTGGTAGGATTATACTAAATTAGTAGCCCAAGAAGAACTCATCTAGTGCTAGAAATCTAGGTGTAAATGGCTGCAATGGGGAGACAAAAATACATGATTCTTTCATGCTTCAACAATTATGAGAAGAAAAAGAAAGTGTATAGATGCCATACAAGATGAGAATGGAGACTGGATCACTAACTATAAGGCTATAAAGAAAATAGCTTATGATTTTTTCTGGACCTTATATACAAAAGATTGCCCTGTAAGAGACTCCTCAAGATGGATTGCCCAATTCCCCCCAATCACCCCCTCTGATCTTGCTAACCTACATAAGGAGGTGACTGACATCGAGATAAAAAATGCTGCTTTCATGATGGGGGCATTCAAAGCCCCAGGACCAGATGGATTACAAGCTCATTTCTTTCAGACACAATGGAATCTCATAGGCCACAGGGTGTGTGCGTTCATCAAAGAAGCTTGGAAAGACCCAAGTAAGATCAGAGATATCAATCACTCCCACATTGTACTGATCCTGAAAATTGACAAACGGATAACCATGAAAGACTTCCCCCCCATCTCACTCTATAATGTTAGCCTCAAGATGATAACAAAGATCATAGCTAATAGACTCAAGGGTATAATGTGCTACCTTATCCAACCACAACAATGTAGCTTCATTGTTGGAAGACAAAGTGGAGACAACACTATCATTGCCCAAGAAGCTACTCATACTATGAGGAAGAAGAGTGGTAAGAATGATTTGTGGCCCTGAAGGTAGATATGGAAAAGGCATATGATCACCTGGACTGGTCCTTTCTAAAAAGTACTTTGTCAACCATGGGTATGAAGAAAGAGATGATTGATCGAATCATGGCTTGCACCACTTCAACATCTATGAAGATCCTGTGGAATGGAGAGGAATGTGAGACCTTCTCCCCAACTAGAGGAGTCCGGCAAGGTGACCCTTTAAGTCCTTATCTTTTCATACTTTGTATGGAAAGACTAGGACACTTAATCAACAAAGAGTTCTTAAATGGAAACTGGAAAGGGCTAATGTTCAACAAGAAGAGCCCCCCTATTTCACATCTCTTTTTTGTGGACGATCTGCTCCTCTTTGGTAAAACTTCCACTGAACAAATGGATGTGATGCGAAATACCATGAAAGAATTCTGTGAGGCGTCTGGACATAGAATCAGTCTAGCTATATCCACGGCCTTTTTCTCCTGAAATGTACACTTCAATAGAGCTAGGGATTTGAGCCAGAGAGTAGGAATTGGGATTACAGGGGACCTTGACAAATACTTGGGCGTTCCTCTATTGCATTAAAGAGCTACAAAATTCTCTTTCCTCCCAATTATCAATAATGCACAAAAGCGGTTGATAAATTGGAAGAGCAAACATCTCACCATGGCAAGGAGAACAATCTTGATTAAATCAATTCTCTCGGCCATCCCAAGTTACCAGATACAAACTATGATGCTTCCAAAAAATGTACTCAAGGAACTAGAGAAGATTTGTTGCTACTTCTTGTGGAACCAGGATCAAGATAGAAAAAAGATGCACCTTATTTCTTGGGATCAAATCAAACGGTGCAAGAAAGAAGGAGGACTTGGCATCAAGGATCTGCAGAACCAAAATATAGCCTTCATCGTGAAACTTTGCTGGGGCCTACTTACCAAGCTTGAAGCCTTATGGGTGAGATGTCTTAAAGGGAAATATGGTTGTGGTGATGAAACCTATCCAAGGGTATGCAAGAAACAAAATTCATTAAGAGTTTGGCATGGCATCACCTCAATTTGGGACAAATTTTATAAAGGAATTGGACAAGCCATTAAAGATGGGAAGACAACCAGCTCTGGTGGGACCTTTAGTCCCCTTTTGATAAGCCTCTCATACACTATGCTGAACACAAGCTCCATACCTTGGAGCCTTGTGATAAGGTGAAAGACTTTTTACTTCCCAATGGTATGTGGAATGTCGATAAGTGGAGAAAATTCTTACCTCCCTGGATCACCAACACCCTTGCCAAACTACACACCCCTTCAGATAGCAAAGAAAACAGATTTACCTGGAGAACTGCCTCGGATGGTAACTTTAGTATTCGGGTAGCCTATAAATTTGTCTCTGCACAAGTGGAACATTCAGTGACAGTCCCTTGCAGAAAAGTGTGGAAACTCCCTGTACTAGAGAAAGTTAAATTCTTCTTTTGGCAAGTCTTTCATGATAGACTCCCCACAAATGCACTCAGAGCTAAGAGAGGTTTAACAAATAGTGCAGAGTGCCCTTTTGAGTGTCTAAGAGAGGAAAACACTTTACACATCCTTCGTGACTGTGAGGTAGCCAGAATGAGTGGATTGAAATTATTAACCCTAACCGTCTTTTCAGTTTCTTTTGCTCCTATTTGCAGGTATGGCTCAGGAGATGCATGTCCCATAACCTGGGAAATGCACGGTTCAGCAGGTGGATATGGACTCGTGTGTTTTGTATGGTCTGCTGGCTTATTTGGAAAAACAAATAGAGGGGAGTTATGGAAAATATGAGACATCAAGTGAAGGAAATTATCCATAATGGATTAGCTCACCTGATGGAATCTACTATATATGGACAGTTAAAGCACTAGGTCTTCAAGCTCGATGAATTGGATGACTACAACTGGAAACCACCACCAGAGGGATATGTTCGACTGGATACAGATGGATCAGTTAACAACAACAGAGAGGCTGCTAGTGGAGGAATAATTAGAGATGTTGCGGGCCAATGGATCTTTGGATTTCAACTCCAACTAGGCTTCATGCAACCCATGGTTGCAGAAATTCTAGCTCTACTTAGTGGACTCCAAATTTGCAAACAGCAGAAGCTCAACAAGATAATTGCCTACATTGATTCAATGGAAGCATTCAATCTAATCTACAAAGATGGATGGCATGGACACCCTCTCAGATTAGAAATCAACGAGATCAAAGACCTTTTCTTCTCTGACTGGGAGATCGAATTGTGTTATGTACCACGTGAAGCCCTTAGATGTGCAGACTTCCTTGCCAAAGATGCTCAATACCTGAGAAGTAACTTGCAACTTTTGCCGAATGCACATCCAAGATGTCTCTCACTCATGAGAGATGATATTTCCCAACAACTCGCTCTTGGAGTCTTTTCTGAATTTCACAAGTTGTCTTAACTTGCCTGTTGTATTCGAAAAAAAAGGAGGCATTACAAATAACAAAAAGATAGAAATAAAAGAAGGCAAAAAATAAAGGCAAACCGTGAGGAGCCGATTGAATTAAGTTTATTTAAATAAATATAAAAACCACAACTTTTTTTATCATACATGATGGTGAGAACGGATCCAAAAAAGAGGTAAGAACAGAGTTCATGCATATACTGCATAGATATAGACAGAAAACACCGCTGCCTTGCCTGTACGCATTAGCTAAGTTTAGAAGATTCCACTTTATATTAATTAACGAGGACACTGCTGTTGTCATTTGTCATGTACCTTCATCTTTTTCCTTCTTCTAGGGCATCAAATCATCGCTGTTTCTTGCTTTCTTGAGTAGGAGTATTTTCCTAGTGTCGAAGGCTTTGAAGTCCTTATAGTCCTTTCATTAGGCATTTTGGGATTTTACGACTTTCTTTGAATTTGTGCAAGAGGCTATATATTCCATCTAAAAGATTGGTTTAAAATTGGTTCACTTTCTTTCCTCTTCAGTATCCTGTTCTAATCGCTCTACGCGATTTGCTAAAGTTCCTCATTTAATTTCCTTTTTTGTTTTTTTTCCTTTCTAGCCTTGCACTTTGATTTTTATTTCGCATACCTACAAATGCTGATGGTTGTATTTATATTTTGAATCGTTCAGCTTCTTAATTCTCACAAATAGCACTTGATGATCAAGAAGTTGGGTGCTCTTCAACAGGTTCTCATTCAATTTGCAGACAGAGGAAATATGATGTGTTTGTGAGTTTTCAAAGAGAAGACACTCGTAAAAATTTTACAGACCACTTGTATGCTGCTTTAGAGCACAAGGACATAACAACTTTTAGAGATGAGGAAGACCTTGAAAGGGGAGAAGTTATCAAACCAAGTCTACTCGAAGCAATTGAACAATCTTTCTTTGCAATTGTTATTCTCTCTAAAAACTATGCTACTTCCACATGGTGCTTGGATGAACTCCGAGAGATCCTTGATTCTAAGAAAGCATTGGGCCTTCATGTATTTCCAATCTTTTATGATGTAAATCCATCTGATGTTTAGCATCAGAAAGGAAGCTTTGCAGAAGCCTTTGAAAAGCATGAACAGAAATTTGCACATGACAAGGGAAGGTGCAAAGATGGAGGCATGCTTTAGCAAAAGTTGTTGACTTGGCTGGCTGGAGCTCTGAAAATTGGTAAATTTTATGACTTTAGGCTGCCCTTAATTAGAACTTTTTTTTCCCACAAGAATTGAAATTGTTTAGCTGCAGTAATATTAATTGTTTGGTGGTATGTTTCACAACTGTGTTCAATCTGTGATGATATCGTTAAAATGGTTAACTAGTTTGGCGGTCATATCTTGGATTGAACCATGTATTGGACATTGAAGTGAGACAACGATAATGTTATAAGATAGGAATAGATACATTGACCTTTATATAAGAAACAAAACGTGCCTAGAGAAAAGGTTAATTGATATATGTATAGACATAAAGTTTTTCCCCCTCAAAGGATAGATGCAATGTTGTAAACATACATACTGTGCAGCGGAAATTAGTATCATAAAGATTCAGTCCTCGATCTTTGGCCAAAATGTAAAACAAGAAAAGTAAAATTATCATTTTGCATAAAGATAATGCATCTTCACCAATTAGCGTTTTCCTTTAGAAAAGTGAAAGTCACATCTATATTTAACTGCTATATGAACAACATGAATATCAAATTACTTTTATTTTCGATTATTCTATGAGAAAAAGTTTTGCAAAATATATGAAACATTTAATAAATTACGTGTAGCCTTGTTAAATTTTTTTAAGCCAATGCACGTTTATGAATAATGCATTTTGTAAAATAAATTATTATATATATTAACCTCCATTTTAGTAATAAAACATCCTCTTTTTTTTTGGTAACCATAAAAAAAAAAATTCTTTAATGGAGCTTGTTCCCCTCTCCTTGACTCTTCGAAAGCATCTTTTGAGTTTTGAGCAATCTATGGTTAAATTAATTCTATGCAATGACTAGAAGGCTAAGTCTGCCAGTAAAAATATCTTGTAATTAATACTGATCACTAATAGTAAGGAATCCAGGTTTGAATATAGGTGATGGCTCACTGGTATAAATCAAACTTGAGGGAAAGTAATTTGAAGTTCAAAACACACGTATGCAATTTTAAAATTCATTTCACTTAAAATGATGATGTTATTATTCTGTTTTCTTTTGTAGGTATGAAACAAAACTCATTGAAATTGTTGTTGAAATGGTGAGGTCAAAGTTAGATGTTGAACCGCCCTTTGACTTAAATCATGTTGGTGTGGTCAAAACTCATTTAAATGATGATAAACTTGTTGGGATTGAAGAAAAATTAGCAGAATTTGATTCATTTGTTGCAAGTAGGTTGGAGGATGAAGATCAATTTATAGGAATATGGGGAATGGGAGGGTTAGGGAAAACTACTCTTGCTAAAGTATTTTATGAGAGAAAACAGAAAGACTTTGTTTTCATTGCTTTCTTCAAAATGTTAGAGAGTTATCTACAAAAGATGATGGTTTGATTTCTTTGCAAAGAGAACTTCTTTCACGTTTGAAAAAGCAAAACAGTGGGAAAGTGTGTAATTGTTATGAAGGAAGCCAGCTGATAAGAAGAATGTTATGCCATAAAAAAGTTCTACTTGTCCTTGATGATGTGAGTGACATAAGCCAACTTGAGAATTTGGCTGGAAAAAGATGGTTTGGCATAGGGAGTAGAATAATAATAACGACTAGAGATCAGCATCTGTTACTTGAGTATGGTGTTTCTCAGTATAAGATGAATTTATTAAATCAAGTTGAGTCCTGTCAACTTTTTCTTCAAAAAGCATTTAAGGGAGATCAGCCAAATGGAGATTTTTTGGAGTTTTCTAAAATTTTGGTCAATGCTGCCAACGGACTTCCATTGGCAGTCAAAGTGCTTGGCTCATTTCTTTGTGGAAGAAATATACCAGAATGGAAGGAAGTACTCAAGAAGATTCCTTCAAATGGCATTTTTGATATATTAAAAGTGAGCTTTGATGGATATTGCAATATAATGAGAAGAATACATTCTTAGATATTGCTTGCTTTTTCAATGGGATGACCGAGTATGAAATCATAGAAATTTTGGAAAATAGTGGTCTATGCCCAAAAATTGGAATAGGTGTTCTTATTGAGAAATCATTAGTAACTAAAGTGAAAGGGTACTTGAGGGTGCATGACATGCTTCAAGAAATGGCTCACGAAATTGTTATTCATGAATCACCTGATGATGCCGAAAAGCATAGTAGTACTAGGTTTATGGTCCTTGGAAGATGCTAATCATGTGTTGGCAAATAAGATGGTAACATTCCCTCCCTTTTTTGTGACTGCCATCTTAATGTAGTAATATATTCCATGCATTTTTCATGTTATTAGCTTAACTTATTGTTTTATATGTAGGGAACTGAAGCACTCTATGGTATAGTGGTAAATTTTTACAAAGCATGTGTCATACAATTGGATCCTGAAGCCTTCTTTAGTATGAGCTATCTCAAGTTACTTATCATATTAAATTCTTCATGTGGCCAATTAAATCTTCATAGACTTAGCTACCTTTCCAACTCACTGGTAGTCATAGAATGGGAGGAGTATCCTTTAGATTTCCGGCCAAGTCAAACTCAATTAAATGGACTTGTTCATCTTAAAATGCAACACAGCAAATTAAAAAAACTTTGGAGAGGAACTCATGTAATTAAGGTCATTTGCTTAAATTTCTTTGTCTACAATTGATGCGTGTATCACTAGCTAATTGCTGTTTCACTACAAAAAAAACATGCTATTAGTGACAGAATTAGTGACGGAATCTGTTCTGTCGCTAACTCGATTTTTGAAAAAAAATTAAAATGCCACGTGGCACCTCTACTAGTCACCACGTCATTACTGGCAACCACCTCCACATGTCCCTACCACCTCGATGATGACTGCCACATGTCGCTGCCACTTCACCTCTGCCTCCCACATGTCGCCACCACATAATTCCTTCCTCAAAGTGACTTCTTCATGACTCGAACCCAGGACCTCATTTGAGCGTGTGTGCGGCTTTACCAGTTGAGCTGTAATGAACTTGTTAACTTATTATGTAAAATTAAATATATAATATTATTTTACACAAACAATTATATATACATATATATTATTAAAAACTAAAAATATACTATATGATAATTTTAATCATAACTAATTTTTAAATATTTGTTTTACTATTTTTTTAATATGTTTTATTTTTTAAAAAATATTTTTAATATAATTTTAATTTCTAGGGACACTAATTTTGAATTTTAAATCATAGATAATTTTTTATAAATATTTTTAAAATTTATTTTTTAATTAACATTGATAAAATATACAATTTAATTATGTATGTATTATATTACATTATATTATATTATCTCTATGTGTTTTATATATTTGACGAAAATCATTTACAATTAGTCAAAAAATCTTGTTATTCAAAAAATAACTACTATAATAAAATCTAATAAATTATTCTATATGAAAAATTAAATGATTTGAATAGATTATGATAAACAATATTCTCCTACCTGTATATATATCCTATGTAATTTATTTTCTTAAAATTCTTTGTATATACCATTTGTTTTTGTATTGAAGACCAAAATCAATCTATATATGGGTATTAATTATATCATGATTAAATTTTATTGTTTAATGATTTAAATTTAAAATTCACTTCAATATTAGTTTGCGTTCATATAAATTCATTTTTTGATTTTAAATTTCTATCATATATTATATCTTTCAATATATTGTACATATGATAAAATTATTTCTTTCTTATATCAGTTTATATAAGAAAGTTATTAATATTCTTATTATATTTTTAAATTATTATTAATAATCAAGAGGAATTTATTTTAATGAAATATAAACAAGTTTTCTAAGAAATTGCCTTCATATTTTCAGTATATACCCAATGATGACATGAATGATGATGATATCTTCATTAACACCAACTCCACAAATATATCAATTTATTTTATAATTAAAAATGTTTTTAAATCATTATATTCTTAATTGTTATTATATAAATTGTTGTAAGATTATAATTTAAAATTAGTGATGGATTAGCGATGAAATAGAATTAGTGGCGGAATTAGTGACGAAAACTTCTGTGACAAACAATTTAGCGACAAAATTAGCAACGAAAATTTTTTACAGAAAAAATTCCATCACTAAATATTTATTGACGGATTTTCTGATCGATTAGCAACAGACAAAAATTTCATCGCTAATTTGTCACTAATATTGGCGACGGAAAAATTCCGTCACTAAGCCATCAGAAAAATTAGCAATGGAATTTTCATTAGAAATTAGCAATGGAATTTGTTTCCGTCATAAATTTCATCACGAATCAACTGTTTTTTGAAGCCTTTTTTTTTTGTTCTTTTAGTTTCTACAAAGTTTGAAGTTCATTGATTTGAGTCATTCAACAACCTTAATCGGAACACCAAATTTCGATGATACTCCTAATCTTCAAAGTTTAATTCTTGAAGGGTGTACAAAACTTGTTGAAATTTACTACTCTCTCGAGTAACACAAGAATCTTGTCATTGTTGATTTGAAAAGTTGCAAAAGTATTAAAACTCTTCCAACCAAATTGGAGATGAAGTGCTTAGAGAAATTTATTCTCTCTGGTTGTTCAAAAGTTAAAAGGCTTCCTGAGTTTGGTAAATGTATGGAATGCTTATTGGAGCTTGATCTAGAAGGGACTGCTATATCCAAACTACCTGAATCATTGGTCAATTTGAGTGATCTTGTTGTGTTGAATTTCAGGTATTGCACGAGTCTGGTATGCCTTCCAAGAGATTTTCAAAAATTGAAAGCTATAATGAAAATCAATCTTCAGGGTTGCTCGAAGTTTTCAAGGCTTCCAAAGAATTCCAATAAAAATGAGGCATTGGAAGAGCTTTATATGGGTAGAACTGCTATAAAAGAAGTCCCTTCATGCCCAGATAGTTTAAAAGTATTATGTTTTTCTGGATGCAATAATTATGCACAACCTTCATTATCATGGAATCACTACCGTTGCCTTCTCAAGCGGGCATTTAGGCTTCGAAGGCCTTCAAGTTCAATAACGTTACTGTGGTCTCCTTTTTCAAATCTATCATGTTCTCTGGCTATGTTAAATTTGAGTTATTGCAATCTTCATGATGGATCACTACTATTCAATGAAATCAACAATTTATCATCATTGGCAGAGTTAGAGTTGAGCGGAAACTATTTTGTTGAGTTTCCTTCGCTCCTCTTTTCCGAACTTCGAAAGCTTGAATTTATTGCTCTCAATGACTGCCCAAGGCTTCCACCAAACATATCATTTATGCAAGCTGGTGATTATCCATTGTTGAAACATTATGTACGTTCACACCAACTATGGAAATTCATTGAGCAATTTGAATGTCAGGTTAATTTCATTTCTCGTCACTATTATTTCTTGCATATTAGTCATTATAATTATATATCATGCCACTTTTTTTACTACAGATTCAACACCGACGCGAAGTCTTGCAGAAAAAGAAAAGAAGAAAATTTACTTTTTTAAGTGACTACTTATCTGGAATTGTAACTTCGGAATTCCAAGTTGAGTTATTTGAATTCTCTTGAATTTGTAGCTTATTTGGTTTTCTTATTTGACTATTTCTGACTCATTAATTATTATACATCTAACATGAATAATTTTTCATCAGTCTCCTGATGCCTACTCGCTCATTGACTATTCTTGGTAGTAACATGCCACCATGGTTTCATAATCAAAACTACTTTTGTGAGGAAGATTTGCCTTATTGGCATACCACAAATGTATCGTTCATAGTAGACACGCCTGATTTACGCCGTTCAAGTGAATGGTGGGGCATAGCCTTATGTCTAGTGCTAGAAAATGATACGGAATATGCAAACGTTGATGATTTTGCCGACCTTTGTTGGACTTATAGAATTTCTAATAGCAATATTCAGATTCGTACCGTGTCTGTCCAATGCTTTTGTAGTCTAGATGTAGTTATCAACGATGTATCATCCACATTCGTTTTTCCTCGTTTGCTGGGAAACAACTTCAAATGGTATTTTTCGCTAAGGTATGTGAGGATGGGAAGTCATTTTTTAAAATAGGGCAATGTGGATGGCGTGTGGTGTGTAAAGAAGATGTTGATGAGAGATGGCGAAACACAAGAGATGAAGGTTGCGGCATCAATAATAATGATCAGTTTATTGTTGAAGATGAATCCATCTATGATGTAAAGACCAACCCCTCTAAAAGATGGATAAAGGTGAATCAACTTCCTCAAGGTAATAAGCTTAAATAAATGGACACATGCACTTGGTATTACAAATTAAATCTTCTTGTTTTTTTTATCTTTTTAAATTTAATCAGTGGATGAATAAAATATATGTAGCATTTCACTATACATAGTTATATTGTTATTACTTTCTCATTCTTAATTGGTTTGTAAAAAGGAGAATTACAATAAAGTCTCAAGAAAGAAATATAACTACCAAAAGGACTCAATGACAAGTTAAAAATTATCATTTCTTACTTTAGAACATGTCATTATTATAGGTTGCTGAATTATTATTGAGATCTTTAGTAATTTTTTTTATTGAGATTTTTCAGAACTTGTCATTACATTTTTGTTTTGCACTTTGTTGCAATTCTCCTTTTGTTAAATTATTATTCTCATGCTTATGTAGAAGTTATGCTTTGAACCGTGGAGATGGGGGGTGATTGTGGCAAGTGGGGCATCTTTTTGTATTATACCAGTCTCCTAACCTTTAAAAGTTTATGCCGTTCAAAAAATTTTCATTGAGGTTTTACTTTTATTATATATTACTTGTGGTCCTTAATATAAAATATAGTTAACTAATTTAAGTAGATTAAGGAAGTTTATTAAGTTAGTTATTTGTAATAATTAGGTATTGTCTTTCCTAAAATACCTTTGCTAATTAATAATATGTAGTAGCTAGAACTATCATTTGATAAAATTTTTATCATAAACAACTATTACAAGGACTTTTTTTTAAAAAAAAAAGGTAAATATGAGAAATTAAACAAAATGGATTGACGTTTTATACTGAGAATCAAATTTAATGTCAAAATAGTTTTTATATTAAAAATCGGAAATTGTATTTGTATATAGCATATAGAAAATACTTCTCCAGTAAAATTTGTGCTTTAAATGTGCATATTACATAGTCATGATTTTACTCAATTTATAGCTTATATATAAATTATTGACAAATCGCCATTTTGTTATGTATTTTAATTTTTATATCTGATTTGGAGATTTTATGTTACTGAGCTTAAAATGCAAATATTATGATTATTTGGGATTGGGAGTCGTTGCATAGATAGAACTAATGCTTAAATGGGATAAAAGGGTCATATTTTATGATTTCTCCTAAGTATTTGACTTTTGGGTTTGTTTTTGTAGGCAACTTGGGAGAAGATAGAAATTCAAAGGTGGATGGTGATCATAGCAATCAATGATTAGAATGAATGACAAATGGGGACCTAAATCGAAGAAAATGCAAAGAAAGCAGTGTAGATAAAACGAACCGTTTGGACGTGGGATTGGATTTTCTACTTCTCGCTGGCATCTTCATTCAGATTCACAATCCCAGAAATCATCCATCCACCATCGCAATCTCCATCTCTCCACACTTGGGTTTCTCCGCCTTCTCCATTCCATCTCTCGATTTGGCCCGATTCTTCCGCTGATTCCACGTCCTCCGTCGCGTTCTGCCATGGCGGCTGTGACTATGAAAGCATTCTACGAAGCTTCCACGGAGCAGAGGCGGGGCTAGGCGTTCGATGTCTCAGGGCAGTGGGCTAGTGGCTGGAGCTCGGAGCTTATAGGGGAGTTCATTGCATCTATTATCCCTGTTCTTCATTGCATTTCTGATTCGAGTCTTAGATGTTAGTTGTGTGATGTTGAAGGAATGTTGTGACTACTGTCTTAGGAATTTGAATGCAACTGATTCGTATTTTGATTTGTTTCTGATTCTTGATTTAGAGTATGATTGGTCTCTTGCATTAAACTGGTTTCATATTGGCTGCGTTAGAGTCAGATCCATATGGCAATCTGCTGTCATAGTTGAGCTTAATGAATTCGGTCCTGAGCATCAAATTAGGAATAGATTGTCCCATTTCTATTTCCCTCTTCATTTCAGTTGACAAAAAGTGTGGTTTTCAGCTTGAATCTGTCAGGGCTGCTACCAATCCGAAATGTTTTGTTCTGTTAGAAGTTGTTTGAGTTTTTGGGGAGTATATATATTGAACCTTCATCCTCGTTCTAACATGGATTTTAATTGGCGGATTTACTATGTAAATTTTTTAATATATGAAGATGGAATATAATGGGTTATATTATGGGCCTTTTGATGGTACAACGAGTTATGGGTAATCCATTTTGTATTTTCGGAATTTCTTGAACTTTTGAGAAGTGTCGAATAACGACACCTTATTGAATGTGTTTTGGGCTATTTGGTTTTTCATTAGTTTCAAATTTGATCTCGTATTATGGGAGACTCATAGTTCAAAAATCTAACTGCTAGAATTGGGGAACCCTATACCTCATCTAAGGCCCCTCATTGCAAGGCAATCTTATTCAAACTTACACAAAGAATGTAACATCCTTTGCTAAAACATAACAACAAAGCACAAAATCATCATATTAAACAACAACATTGAAAAACACACTACTAGAAAAAAAAGGTCATTTTCATCTGTTCTAGAGGCCCTTTTTCGTTTATTTAAAGGGGGACGTGGATAAAAGAGACGTAGATAGAAATTAGATGCACGTTTGTTATTAACAGACAAATAGAGGACATCATATTTGTCTATTCAATCTAAACAGACGAATATGTGAATTCATATTCGTCTGTTGAAGAACAGACAAATATGATAGACACATATTCATTTGTTCTTCAACAGACGAATATGTGGCCATCATATTCATCTGTTCAAGATAAACAAACGAATATGTTAAGCAAAAAAAAAAAAATTTCTGCACGCAAAATTGCCTGTTTTCCTTACAGAAAACCCTAAAAGATGGAAGAACCAAAACAGAGTACAAGCTGAATTCAACCAAAATAACAGTAATCCAATAGAATTAGATCCATTCCATACAAAAAGAATCCACAGTCCTATAACATTCTAACCATATGTTTTAACTATCAAAATAACCCTACACATGCATGATACAAGAAACTTCAGTACCATCTAACCCTTTTAATCTCAGGTATCATTTTGAGAATAAACTTCTTCAAGAAATTGTCCTGCCAAACGATCTCGAATAGCATCAATCTCTTCATCAGTGTAGTAGTTGTCATCATCAAAAATCTGTAAGTAATAAGAAGATTGAATTCATCAAGATTCTGAATTAAAGAAAAACAATAATTTAGTAAAAAAACAAACAATCATAATTAAACTAATTATTACCATCTCAAAATTTTTAATACATTCAAACTCAATAATTTCGTACATAAAATGGATAATATAATGTCTGCACTCTGTACTTCTTGGTTGTAGATGACACTGTAAATTCAAAGTGAGTAGGATAGATGAATATGTATATATATAGTTGACAACATTAAAGAATTGAAAAAAGAAAACACTTACTTTTGGTTTGTACCAAACAGTCTTGCCATTTTTTCCCTTGCGCTTCCCACCCCATTATAATATGTTTTCAAAGACATATGACAAAACAAAAATGACCAAACATTAAAACAGCTTAATAAAGTAGGAAAACACTAAATATATGCTGACAAAACTTATGTGGTGAAGACACATTTCATTTCGCCACTTAGGGGACACCCCAATGAATCAAACCAATAAATGATATTATCTCTAGGTCAAGGAATGCACAACGACCAATGTCCACTGAAATATTAAAAGAAAGGAAGCTAGTAAAAATTCATTGAAAATTAAATATATAAATATACAAATATAGATATAAGCTACTTACTTTTCAATTATTGGAGCAAAATAACAAGGTAAAATAGTGTTTGCAATGGTATTATCCACGTATCTCATCCGCCTATCAATGATATTCTTCAAAGGTTGCAAAGGGGCTGGACACATGAATACATACAAATGTCCCTTTCCCGTAGAAGCACACAAGTTGTGAAAGTAGCTATCATCATCAATTTGGTATGAAACAAAAATTAGTTCATAAATATAAGTTAAAAATGAGCAATTAGAAAATATAAATAATAAAATAGAATCACATTATTAGTAGTTGAATCCATGCAATATCTAGCTTATCCATGGATAGAAAGTCCTTGAGATCCTTCTGGTCCAATCCAAAATGATATGTCCTTTGCTTCCCTGCAATCCCAATTGGCATTTGTATATTGACTTTGTTAACTGATTCGTAAATGTCATACAATTGTGCCAAATAGGAAAATTTAGTAGCATCTTTAACGTCATGATAGAAAGATAGAATAAAGATAAGTAACATAAGTAGTATATGAAAGAGAAATCAGAAAATGCTAGTGTGTTTTGTACCATGAGAGATATGACGTCAATAAGTCTTTTAGGCCATAAAATGAAATATCCTTTTGCTTGGCCTAGCTTGCCAATCTCGTTACTAGGGAATGGCACATCTGCATCTACCTCCTCCTTTCGAACAGCCATAACTGTCACCTTGATCGAGTTCGCTAGAATTTTTTGATGATGAATTTTAGACCCTTGTGTGTATTTAATGGCATTGGCAACAACACGCACATTTGGGTCATCTAAATAAAGAACAAAAGGTTCTCCATCATTTGGTGTGGGACTAGGGTTAAACGGAGCTGACAGCACTTGTGGATTGAAGCTCCCTTTCGTGCTTCCATAGGCTGGAGAATTCTGAGTATATGGTACAAATGAAAGAATGGAATTAAATGGAAATAATGTTGGTAAAATTCAAAACAAATTAATTAAGTTGTGATTAATTTTATACCTAAGGTATATGTTCTTGTTGAAATTGCCCAATTTGCATGCTTGAGACCAAAGATCGCATCTTCTCCTAAATCTCGGACATAAGCTCATTTTTGAAGAATTGACGAAACTCATCACTTGTCATAATCTCTTGGCAAACTTGTTCTTGAACTTTGTCCATCAGGTCAGCAATTGGGACATTTCTTCCTGTAGAGCTTTGTGAATTGGAACCAAAGAATTGGATTAAACTATCTTTGATAACCCTCTCACTTGACTAGGATGGTCTAACTTCCCAGTTGCAGTTGCCAGAATATCCATCTTTCCACTTGGAGTAAAAGAACCTTGACTGCTCTATTCCTCAAGTGCATTCTATAACGTACAAGTAATAAATGATAAGTAATTATAATTTCAACAGAATGTGAACACTATTTTAATTTAATTGTTTTAGTTTAACTACTTAAAATTTTTTCAGGAATGTCAGCAACAGTCTGATTGATATATTCACCTTTCTTCATCCTTGCATGCTTCCATGTTCTATGTCGAGAAGGAGGAGGGGGGCTTGAACAATAATGCTAGGGTCTAACTTTACAACTTCTTGCATTCTTTTCAAATCAGCTTTCATAATCTCTTGTTGTGCCTTTCTGTAACCCCTACGAGACATGCAATGCTGGTATAAATTTTTAGATTATTTGTCTTTATTTTGAGCACTTAATTTATACAAAAACAAATAAAAATGAAGTTAGTTCAATGAAATGAAACTAATTTATATGGACATATTCATTGAGTAGAAGTTTACCTGAAATTCAAGATCTAGCCGTGACGCCACCAATTTTCTCCAAGTATTTTCATCAAAAAATGAGTAAATATCACATGGGTTTTCATCCTTTTTAGCCCCTCGAATGTAAGTACGAGTGAGAATTGTCTTAAAATCTTTTCATTGCTCGCGTACTTGGTCTCGCCAATGCTTTTCATCTCAGCAATGGGAGGGATATCATAGGTTTGCTGCAAAGTTCAAGTGTAATGAATGAAATTAGAATATTTAACAGTAAGAACTATTATTTAAAAGTATAAAGGTCAAAAAGTTACATACCAACATATCTTGCCAAATCGCATCCTTCGTTTTAGGTGGTACTTCTTTCCAGTTAGAATACAGAATGTTCACTTTGCTTCAACCCAGAAGGCCTACGTAGCTTATGAACCTATCTGCCTCTGGACCAACTGGATTCATATCATCATCAAAGTCTACATGCTTCTTCTGAATTTGCCTATGACGTACTACTAGCTTTAGTATTCTTGTGGTGCCTCTACCTTTTTTTCTAATAGGTTCATCTTTCACTTGATTTTCACTAGAATTGTCCATGTTTCTATCATCATCCTCTATGTCCTGTTAGTAAACCAGAGTGAAATAGGTGAGTAACTATAACGAAATTAATGAAAAAATTAACAAAGGTGAACACAAAATTTTATTATAGTGCATAATTTTTCATTAGGGTCTTACATTATGCATTGTCCTATATTCTTTTATAGTGATAATCCCTAACAGCATATTTGTCACCATCTACCAATTCTACTTTATTCGTTAAAGGTGGATTTGTAGTGATAGGTGGTGTCTCATCAATGTTCAAGGTTGGATCACCATCTTTTTGTTTTTTGCCTTGAAGTATAATTGACAATTTGGTATTTGCAGGATCTGTGACATAAAATACTTGTTTTGCTTGGCTGGCTAAAATAAATGGCTCATCTATATAACTAACCCTATAAAGATCAATTAAGGTAAATCCAAATTTTTGATCTATTTGAACACTATTATTGTTGACCCACTTACACTTGAAGATAGAAACCTTGAAGTTAGTATAACTTACGTCCCATATCTCTTAAATAACAATATAATAGGCCACGGATGCTAATTTAGGGTTTTTATCTTTGGCGCTAGATAAATGCATCGCTTCAGCTACTCCTATTACCCTACTATTCTGCATAGTACTTTTCTTATCTTGAGCTTTTGTGTAGAAAGAATACCCATTTATATCTTATCCACTCTAGATGGTGACATCAAATTGAGGCCCCCAAGCTAACAATCTTATTATGTCAAAAACATTTGTCTCTCTCCAAACCTTTTCCTTGAACCAGACAATAAATGTCTTGTTATGTTCATTAGCTATATGTCTATTGCTTTTCTTTGGATATTTGTCCTTCAAAATCTGCTTATGGTTATCTAAATATGGTTGAACTTCTTTCATATTATTTAAAATGTATAAGTGCTCTTGGAACAGTTCTTCAGGGCCAATACTCTTCACTTTGAGCCCTCGAGTTCCCTTACCTATACCATTATCATATGGAGCTTGTATCTCCACCCTAGATAAGTATCCTTTGCAAAAGTCCATGGCCTCTTCAGCTACATATCTTTCAACAATTAATGTTTCAGGTCGATAAGAATTCTTAGAATAACCTTTTAAGACTTTCATGTATCTCTCAAATGGATAAATCCATCTTAGATATACAGGGCCACAGAGCCTTACCTCTCTTACTAAATGCACTATCAAATGTACTATGATATCAAAAATGCTGGAGGAAAATGCATTTCTAGTTGACACAGAATAACATACTCCTTGTTTTCCAATTCATCTAATTTTTCTGTGTCAATGACTTTGCTGCAGATAATATTGAAAAAATACATAGTCTAGTTATCGTGTTTCTCACATCATCTTTCATAATACCTCGAATAGCCACTGGTAATAGTTGCTGCATCAATACATGGTAATCATGAGATTTTATTCCAACTAACTTTAAATCGTCCATCAAGACAAGCTTTTTCACATTAGAAGAATAACCCTGTGGCACCTTAATGTTATGCAAACATCGACACAAACTAGTTTTCTTTGCTTTTGACAATGCGTGTACCGCTGGCTCCAAATAAGCCCTCTTACCACCATCTTTTAGTTGTGGATGTAACTGTTCTCTTATTCTCATTTCAGCTAAGTCTAGTCTCGCATTGATTCCATTCTTAGTTTTTCCTGGTATGTGCAAAAAAGTACCAATAAGGCTATCACAAACGTTTTTCTCCATATGCATCATATCAAGACTGTGTCTAAAATCAAGATTACACCAATATGGAAGATCAAAGAATATGGACCTTTTTTTCCAAATGTTCTTCTCACTTGCAATCCTCTTATTCTTACCAAACACAACATCAATTCTTTCCACCTTACGATAAACTTCCTCTCTAGTTAATGGCTTCGAAGCCAACCCATGTTTTGGTGAACCATTAAAAACCTTTTTCAATCTATGGTATGGGAGGAACTAATCAAGAAACCTTATATGACCAAGATAAACTGTTTTCCTTCCATGTTTAAGCTGGTAGTAATGTGTGTTCGCTTTACATATAGGACACGCTTTATGTCCCTTTATATTGTATCCTAACAAGTTTCCATAGGCAAGAAAGTCATTTATTGTCATGAAGATCATTGCATGCAGCTTAAAGGACTCTTGCTTATGTGCATCAAATACATCCACGCCTTCCTCCCACAATTTCTTTAAGTCTTTAATAAAGGTGTCAAGTAGACGTCGATATTATTCCCTGGCTATTTTGGTCCCAAAATCATCAAAGACAACATCATATACTTGCACTTCATGCATAACCAGGGAGGTAAGTTGTAAATCACAAGCAAAACTGGCCATGCACTATGTGTGCTATTGAGAGTACCACAAGGATTAATTCCATCTGTACAAAGCCCAAGACGAAGGTTTCTTGGCTCACTAACAAATTCTGGATATATTTCATCTATTTTCTTCCATTGAGGAGAATCAGCAGGGTGCCTAAGATGTTTTTAATATGATATTTTCTCATCAAAATGTCATGTCAACTTTTTTGCCTCTGTTGCATTAGCAAAAAAACATTTGAATCGTGGTATTATCGGAAGATACCATAGTACTTTCAAAGGTGCACTTTAGTTGTCTCATTAGCATTACCATCACTACGTATATTCTTCTTCACTTTATATTGTAAAGATCTGCATTTTGGACACTCACTAAGATCAACATACTCTTCCCTGTATAATATGCAATCATTAAGACATACATGTATCTTTTGATAGCCCATTCCCATATGAGACAAGATTTTCTTTGCCTCATAGACACTATTTGGAAGAATATTATCAACTAGAAGCATATCACCCAACAATTAAAGAAACACTATAAAACTTTTATTTTTCTACCCATTAGTTGCCTTCAAATTGAATAATTTCAATACAGCTGTCAATTGTGTATACATAGAGTACCTAGGGTATAAAGCTATTTCTGCATCACTTTGCAAGCTATCATTTATATGCGATCATGTGGAAAACCCCAATCCAACATCATGAATCATATCACGCATTCTATCATTGAAGCCACCCGCAACTTCCTCTTCTTCAACCAATGGCATTGTTCTTTTTTTGCTATGCCATATCCATCTTGTATATCGAAGATTTATCCCCTCACAACATAAGTGATCCCTTATACCATCAATAGTCAATCGTCTCCCATTTAAACAATTAACATAGAGGTAAAAATACTTTCCACTTTTCTCATAAACATTCCTTTTAGTAAATTCAATAAATTCTTCTACCCCATTCTCATACTCCTTAGATGTTCTCAAAGCACTCATCCAACTACGATACATTCTGTTAATATATAAGTAATTCTAAATAATTTAATTTAATTCAAGACCAAAATCAACAATACTTTAATTCCATTCAACTTAACTCCAAGAAAATTAAAGCAACTCAACTAATTTCAACAATTTAAAATGCAAATTAAGCAATTTAGAAAATTTACAAATAAGGAACATAAATTAAAACCTTTTACAAGAAAGAAAATATTCTCTAATATTAAGCATTTTATTTACCATTGAAAATAAATTTTATTAATTACATAGTCAGTATTTTAACATAAACATTTATTTTATACATTAATAATATTGATAATGTTTGCATGATGATTTATCTAAAGATGAACAATTTGTTGCTTATGAAATTTTGCATGACACCATAAGCAAATTTTATTCATTTTCAACAAATAAAATTTATCATCCAAAAATTTTTTTGCAATAAATAAAAGATGTCTTTTTTATTTAAACTCACCAATTTATTTAATCTAATCATTATTAATTGTTTCTAGTGCAACTTCATATAATTCATTCAAATAGCCATTTCATCAAATACCATAACTATAACAATAAAATATTTAAAACCACTCCTTCTTCATAATTCATGAATATAATGAAAACAAAAAACCAAATAACATAAAATCTGAAACTCAATTCCATTCCACTAGTTATTTATGGAGACATTCATCAAAAATCTAAATTACAGTACAATCACAAACCTCCTAATTCCAACAAGTTCATCAAACAGCAACATAAGCAATATATATGATCAATTAATCCTTCAATCTAGAAAAGATATCTAACTTACCTATGAAGTGAAGAATGAAAATGAAGGAGGAGCTGTAGACTACCCATGACGAACTGAGCTGGAAACACACAAGGGAATAAAATGTGAGGGAAAAAGGAGAAGAAAGAGAGAAAGAAAATGTGAAATGGGGGTGGGAGGAGTCGATCTTCAGCTGAAAACTGAGGGGGGGAAGAAGCTGCCACGTTGGGGGGTGATGTTTGGGGGCAGTTGGAGGTTTTCTAGGAGGGGGAGCGTAAGGGGTTAGGGTGCCGGGGGGGTACCGGGGATGTGGGTTGGGGGAGACGGGGTGTGCCAAGACCAAGGGGGGAGTGGGGTTGGGGACCAGGAGGTGGGGGGTAGGGGGTACTGGGGGTGTTGTGATGTGCGGGAACCGAGATGGGGGTGGGTACCGGGGGTTTGGGGGGCCGAGAGGGGGTATGGAAGTGGGAAAGACGAGGGGATGGGGGAGACGAGGGGACGAAGGGGGAGTAGGAGCTGAAGGGGAAGTGGGAGATGGAGTTAAAAGGTTGAGAGAGCTGAAGGGGAAGTAGGAAAGGAGCTGAAAGTTGAGTAGGAATGGAGCTAAAGGTTGGTTGAGCTGAAGGAGGGCAAAAATGGAGGTGGTGAGCTGAAGGAGGGAGCATAGTGTTTTTCGAAGGGGTGAGGGGGCAAGAATCAGCAAAAAAGGGGTAGGGAAGGCGAAATGGGCCCTAAAACAGGACCCATATTCATACGATCCGTTGGACCAGACGAATATGAGGCATCATATTCATCTGGTCTGTGGACTAGATGAATATATTCAGCATATACTTGTCTCGTCCATTGGACAAGACGAGTATGTGTCCCAATACTCATCTGTTGGGCCAAAACAGACGAGTATTGGGCCATATACTCATCTATTTAGTTTAACTAGACAAATATATAACCTTTTTTTCATCTGTTTTCAGTTTCAGACGAAAATAGGGGACGATAATGGACCTTTTTGTGGTAGTGACAAAAGGTAAAGGTGCATCTAGCACCATGATCTTATTTTGTATGGTGCATTCGGCACCCCAATCTTATTTTTTGTGCATCTAACACCCTAATCTTACTTTTTTAGTGCATTCAGTACCCTAAAAATTAGGTGTAAATTTTATCGGTAAGTTGGAGCTAATAAATTTATATATACTAAAAATAGTTAAAGTACTGATATTATGTAAATTTTATAATGCAAAGCACGGTAAGTTTGATTTAGGTCATTTTTTCTGATAAAATTTTCAAAGGGAGGACTATGTCCTCAATTTTCCCTGCTTTATTCCACACTATTTTTTTTTTGGTTTTTACTATTCCGTCTATGCTTACTAGTTACCACAAATGAGGGAGAAAAGAGGGGTAATTTTTACCATGTAAGTTGGGTATAAGAGAAGGAAATAGAAAAATAATGGGAATAAAAAAGAAGGTACTCCTCCGGTCCTTAATATAAGACTTATTTAACTAATTTAATTAGATTAAATAAGTTAGGTAAGTTAGTTAATTATAAAAAATATGCCATGTTTTCCCTAAAACACCATAATCATCTTCTTTAATATCTTCTTTCCCTATTCTACTTGATTATGGTTGAGGGAGTATCCATAGGAGTAATTTAGAAAAAATTGATAAATATGAGAAATAAATCTTATATTTAGAATCAAAATCAACTCAACAATTAGGTCATATATTAAGGACCGGAGGAGTACTGAAAGATAAACTGTGTGGAGCCACTAGGATCTATAAAGCAATCACTTTTTGTTATTTGGCCTTGCCATCCTTGGTAGGTAAAAATAATTCACATGGAGACATTGTAAGTTGTGTACCAAACATGCACACACACAAAAAAAAATCAATCAAGAAAGGGGTTTGTGTGTAAGCCACTCACTTCTCGTGTTATTGAAAGGCATGTATTTAAATGTGTGTGTGTCTATATTAAAATTTGGATTTTTCCAGGTCAAAATATGCCTCAAATATTTTTCAGAAGGACAAAACATCCTATGCTTTTCAGGGGAAAAAAAAAATACTTGATCGCCATCGATGAATCATTACATATGGTTGCTCCCAGAGGGCTAAATTTAAATGCTTTTTATTAAAAAAAAAATTCAGTCATATCCCTCTTTCTCTGTATCTGTTTTTTATCCTTTTATTCTCTATCTCCATAATCTTTGATATAGCTATTCTTGCTTAGCACTTTCTTTTACAAAAAGGAATGACGTGAATTTTTTTTTTTTGAATTTTCCTATTCGTGTAAATTAAAAAAAATTAGAAAATAGGAATGGAAGACTTTTTGTTTAATTTGTTAGAGAAGTAAATGCATAATTGATTTGAAATGACTCGGAAAATTGGATAGAAACGCAAATTACCCCGAAAATTGAAACTTTTTCTCCGCGTCACTTGGAGATTTGCTTTGTGAATGCATTATTTTCTACACATAACTCCCCACTACGAAGGATTATTTTTCATAGAAAAAGCATGTAAGGCTAAAAAGGCTAGTCCCTTTCAACTTTGAAACAACAAAAATATGAAACTTTTGATTCCCTAATATTTTTTTTTTCATATAAAAATTATTTTTTTACATTTTTTATGAAAAATATTAGGCTTTATACTGGAATCCTAAATTTTTCAAAGCGGTCAAAGTCGTCTCATGGAGTCAATGACTTTGCCTTTCTAAGAAGGTGGCACCATGGCGTTCTTTTAATTTACTTGACTGTATTCATCAATGGCCATTCTAATATATTTTCTCTTTTACTTCTTTTAATTATTTTCCATATCGCTTTGCTTAACTTCTACGAAGCAGGGAGGAAATAGTAGTGGCGATCGAGGAAATATCGACTGTGTCTGCCGTGTGATTGATGGAATTAGCTTTTCTCTTTTATCTTAATTTTGCTTTTCTCTTTTTGACCTTTATCGTTCACCATTGATCTAATTTGATTAAAATTTGATGTAAATAGCTTACAACATAAATTATTATTAAATTTTTTTATTTTTTTCGCTTTATGAATGGTTGAAATCATATTTTAACAATTTAAATTTATCATATATTTTTCATATAAATTTATATTAATAGTTTTATAAAATATTAAATTTAAACAGTTAAAATTATAATTAATGGCAATGAAAAAGAAAAAGGAGAGGGTAAAAAGACTAAGATAAAGAAGAGAATTCACTTTTATAGTTAAGTCGGGTTATACAGAAGGAGCTAAAAAAAATGACAATAAAAGAAGGTGAAAAATAAATATAAACCGTGTGGAGCCAATTAAGACTTTTAGATTTATCTTTATCTAAATAGATACAAAAACTACAACTTTTGCAAGATCTTTAATTAGATAATCATTGATTCGTTTCCATGCATTTCATGTCATTCCAAATTTAATTGTAAACATAAATATATGATACCGAATGCCCTAAAAACATTAAAGCCATGCTTGGATGTAGGAAAAGCTAGCCACTGGGCTTTAACATGGGTTCCCTTTGAGTAACTGGAGGACTGAAAGAAAATAGTGTTAGAAGAACATTTCCGTAAACACTTTCTATGCAGGGAAGGTTCCATGAGATGGTTTAACACTCTTCCACCACCTGTTAGTAATATATACAAATAATACAACTGTTACTTTCACCTTTTGATGTGAAGTGCATGGTGCCAGGAAGAAGATAGTCTCTAACCGGTTGATCCAAAGAAAGGAAACCTATGGTTTGATGTAAATTTTGTAACTTTTGGCCGAATTATACCTCATTATTAAAGAGCTTGATGTAATCATGTTAAATAGATGAATCCCGTTATTTGTGACTAGTCAATGGGTTCTAAGGAGGTTATAAAGATTGTTGATGGAGTTTCATGCATTCAAATTACATCTTGAATTATTATATTTTTTTTTTATAAAACTGCTTAAACTATGTTATACAAATTTATATTTTATCTGCTTAACTATCTTATAATCACTCCTTGTATGTTTGTTGAATTGGAATTGTAGTTATTGTGTCTACTTGACTCATCCTGTGGTTATTTATTATTTTCAGGTAAAGGTTCAGATGTTGGTTCTAAGAGAAAGTTATCCAAGGCTTGAGTTTTCATTTTACTCTATATAAACTCCTTTTGTTTTACATGTGTTGATCGATGTATATTGCTAAACTTTAGGGCCTTTTTATTATATATATACTTAACATATTTTGAATATTCTATTGCATATTGAGACTTGTATTGTTAGGCGAAGCCCCCTTTTGGATACATGTGACTTTTATTTTAGTTGTGCTTTTTAATTATAATATATTGCAGTGGTTGTTATTATGTGTGCTTCAAATGCCCTCGCCCATATATGACTTGTTTTGGTTATAATTCTCAGATTTAGAGTTTTATAATGAATTTGATGATTTGATTATTCCTTATTATGGTAAATATTTTGCTACCATGAAAAAGTTGTTAGTGCTTTGCTATAGATGTGAAATTTTAATAATTATGGTAGACTTCTACTTGATTTGTTTTGCTTTTTTTACCATAGTTGACTTTTCAAAATGATTAACAAAGTCTTTTATAACTATGATAGTTTTTAATTATATGATTTATTTTTTTTCTACCATAGTTATTATTTTAAAGGTTTTGGGTTAACTCTTTTTTTTCCTACTATAATAGCCATTAAAAATTTAATCACTTGTTAATAAGCAAGTAATTGTACGGTTATAAGGAGTTGTTACACAAAGTAAGCTCAAATACATGGATACATGCACTTGGCAGTACAAATTAAATCTTTTATTTGTTTATGTTTTTAAATTTAATCAGTGGCTGAATATAGGTAACTTCTTGTTACACACACACGCTTTCTTGTAGCTATAGGGAACTTTTGAAAGGAGATTAGGATCAGGTCATAAAATGGAAATTCAAAGCACAGCCGCTCGACTTCGGGCTTCAGGAAATTGAATGGAATGAAACAAGATTAGGAGATTTACATTTGACTTTCTTCCATTTAATTTCCCTGTTGTTCTTTTTCCAGCTAAATATATTTCGAATTTGATAAGCATTTATGACTGTGTTCTAAACATGTGTGTGGATTAGAATTATTTTGAACTTTTTTTTAATTGGATGAAACATGAAATAATTCTCAATATTTTTGTGATTATATAGTATACTTCCTTTCATTTTTCTCTATCTATATGTGCATACACAAACTGCTACGCTGGTGCATTGTGACTAATTATATATTTGCATAACTATATGGGATTTGATATGTACGATAAATATGTAACAAAAATCCAAAACACCATTATTTATAGACAAAAGTGAGTAGAAAAAAGAATGAGTAAAAAAATAGAAAAATAAGTGAAAAAAATATAATTAATTAAACATCTATAGAGCGTAGACTATAAAAAGGAACATATCCATTCAAAAAATTGTCCCTTACAAAAAGTAATGAAGGGAGTAGATTTTCTGTAACTTGAATTGAATAGCCTATCTATGCTGATTCATTATTACTACAATTTTTTTAAAAAAAAAAAAGAAGATAAACTTTTGTTCCCCAAGCCTATAGTCATTACCGCACGTTTCAGTTTTTTCCTTTGCCGAAACGAGAGTTCCCCAAACAAAAGGGTCAGCCAACATCATCAATTCCATTTTGTTAAGACAAACAAACTTGGCAACCATGAATATAAAAATTTGGTAACTTGGTATAAAAAAGACTAGTATTTCATAACATGGTGAATTAAGATTTAATTTTTATTGGGAGAAGTACCCATATTTAATACGCGATAGTATTTTAGATAGAATTGTCTCTTTTTTTTTTTTTATGAAACATCAGGGTATCCACTGGCGGACCCGGTGACTAATCCCTTCGTTGGCTTGTAGGCACCTCGGATAGAATTATCTCTAATAAAATGATATTTATGCATAACAAAAAAAAAGATAATATAAAAATTAAATTTTTTTCTAGATTTTTAATTAGGTACCAAACAAATTCATGGTAACCACTGCTCCGTTGCCATGAATAACACGTCATTCCATTTTTAATTGCCATTGACAATTCCACTAACCAAAAGGGTCCATTTAGCTACAAGAAAGTCCTCTACATTTTACACCAGTTGCTTTTGTAACCAAATGTTAAAAATTAACTTTGTGAACCGGTTGTGATTTGACCCATGTAAAAAGTAAGTGTAAAAAGGAGGTTTTTAAGATTATAAGTGATTAATCACTTTGAATCACGAAAAACAACCCCATTTTTTCTTTAAAAAAAGATAAATAGAAACCTAAAAAATTAAAAAAAAAATTTATGAAATGCATTCAATTATATCACATTCGCCATAATCATACTGTATCATCATCACCACTATAAAATCCTCCTCTGAGCTTAAGCTTATGCATTAATCTCACAATTCAAAGCTTGATGTGTTTCTGCAGCGACAATGGCAGTTTCTACATTCATCTCATCATCATCCTCTTGCAAACCCGTAACACAATCACTTAGTATAACAATTAATGAGAAAAAAAGCCAAAACTAAGTGGTATTATATGAAATAATTAAACAGAATCTCGTACATATGATTTTGGCATAGTTATACTTTCGTACTTCGTTATAATTTTGGATATTCAGGGTAGTACCTAAGAAGAGAAACATTTACAAGATTGGTTTCTCTTGAGGATAATTTTTTCTTCTTTTTTAATGCATTTTCACGCATGTGTCACAGCACAAGGAGAAGACTAACTGCCTGTTTGGAGCAGCATTTTATGGGCCAAAAATAGCTTATTTTTAGATTAAGCCCGTTTGGAAAATGATGGCCTGCTTGGGAGAGCTGTTGAGACATCTGACTTTGGGAACAAAAGGCAAATCAAAACGTACGTTTTGATAAGTTAATCTGAGGGAACTTAGGGCCTGTTTGGGATCACGTTTGGTCCTCCAAACGTGTGTACCCACCGGAAAAGCAACAGGCAAGCTGAAAATGGGTGTTTGGGTTCATATTTACGCAATCTGACTTCTGCAACCGAAATACACTTTTGCCATAAGTTGAAAGAAGCTACTTTTCAGTGAGGGTGTGTGTTGCAGAATGCCGTTGGAGGATTTGGGTGTTAATTTATTGATTTTGTGCGGCACACGTAGCCCGACATCTTGCTTTCAGCAAGTATTAAAATATTAACATACTGATGTTGGTGGACTCTTTCTTTAATACTCCTCTGGTCCTATTTATAAGGCACTTCCAACAAGTTTCACACAGACCAAAAAAAACCTTAAACTGCATTAACTCTTCATTAAAATATAGCAACTTTCCAACTTTACCCCTATTTAATACATACCCTTTTCAAAAAAATAACTATCTACACTATAATAAATGAAGGACAACATGGTAATGTCATAGTAAAAATTTAATGAGGTAACTTATAAATAGGATCAAGAAAGACCTTCTCTCTCTGCCCTATAAATAGGACCAGAGGAGTATATTACAGGTGTAACTTCATGAATTTTGTGAGAAATATCAAATGTCTTGAGTGCGAGGAGGCAAGGTCAAAGAGGCAACTAAATTAAATTTCCTTATTTTTAGTAATTTTATTTTCATTACTTCTTTAAAAATGATCACCTTATATATAAAATTTCTTTCTAATAATAAATTAATTTTTTTTACTTTTAATAATTTTATTTTCCTTACTTCTTAAAAAATAGTCACATTATATATATATATATTTAAATGTACTATTTAATAAAATTCATGTCCTTTTAAGTCATTTTATATCCAAACTTACTTTTACATTTATCATTCAAACAAGTTTCAGCTTCTCAAAATGACTTTTTCACAAAACCCAATCCAAATATAAATTACATTACACTATCTGACTTTTACTCAATCTGACTTCTATAAAAGTAAGATTAAAAAAAAGTTATTTCTGCCACTGCTATCTCAAACACACCCTTATTTAAATAGAAACTGTGCTTATGGACCGATAGGGTTTCTTTGGTTGGACGGGAGGGGAGGGAATATGAGACCCTCCCCTCATTTGGTTAAAAATTTTGAGGGGGGGAAGCCAAAATGTCCCCTCCTCTCCCTCCCCTCCTCTCATTTTAGCTCCCCTCCAAATTGGGGGTTTTTGGAGGAGAGCTAAATTTTTGGACCATCATACCCTTATGGTATTTTTAATATTCCACTACTACCCATAAAATATATTATTATAAGATTTATTTCAAAAAAAAATATATATCCTAAAAAAAAAAAAAATATAAATTATTATAATTAAAAAATATATTATAACAAAAATTAATTAAAAATAAAAAATATATAATATTATAAAATTAATTGTTTTTTATAAATTTATTATTTATTAAATATATTTTAAAGCTAAAAAAAAGGATAGCTCAAAGAGAATAAAATTTCATTTTTCTTAGAGCATATAAAATTTGTTAATTTGATTATTTCAAATATATTATCATATTAATTAGAATCAAAAATTACTATACCAATTTTTTAATGCATATATTAACATGATAAGACTGAATTTTCATTAAATTATATAATTTAAATTAAGATGTAAATTAATTTATATAATATATCAATAAAAAAAAAACTAATATGTAAAGGTAAAATAGTAAATTGATTATTCATATCCCTCCCCTCCTCTTCTTGAACCAAATAAGGGATCATTAAATATCTTTTCTTCCCTTCCTTTTTAATCAAACCAAATAAGGTGAGGATAAACCCCACCCTCCCCTCAAACCAAACAAGCCCTTAGAGAATTTGTCGGATGAGTAGTTTTCCCTCACTCCTCCTCATTTATTATCTCGTAATTCTCTCATATTTCTTCATTCATTCCTCACATGCTGAAAGGGCCGCCACTAGACAAAGCTTGAACCGTCGCCGCCACGCTAGCTCCGTCCACTCTCCGCCATGAGGTTCGTCTGGTGTTGAGTCTGGTTTGGGTATATCTTCCTCCTTCATCGCTTCTCCAAACGTCTTCGCCCGTCCGATTTGCAGTCACCCCCTTGAAGTTGTGGTCGCCGCCATCTCAGCTCTGCATTTGAGTTGTGCGTGGAGATATTGCGCTCCTAGTAGAACACACTCTCCGATCTACCTCCATCACGCTTCATTGTCACTGATTTGGTACAAGTAGGCAGGATCTTTGTTTTCTCCTATTGGTGCTATTTGCACGTAATGGCCGATGAACTCTTGATTTTTATTGGTTATGTGGAGTTGATCTGATGTAATCGAAGTATGGATTTCCTTAGTAGAAACCGTAGTTGTTGGGATTTTGTCTGAGTTTGGTTTTGTCGACATTCTTCCCTGTGTTCTTCCCCGCTTTTTTTCTTCTCTGTTCTTCCCTATGTATTTTCTTTCCTGTTCCCATTTCTAACAAAATGATAACTGTGAGCATCGACCACATTTTTGTGCTAAAGTTTTATTTATTGCTAAATTCTCGATTTAAAATCCAGCACTTATTATTCATTGTTAATCTTAATCATGCTTCATCAGCATTTATTATATGCTCTAAAAAAATTGAAATTTTATTCTCTTTAGGCTATGCCTTTTTCAGCTTTAAAATATTTAATAAATAATATCTTTATAAAAAAATTAATTTTATAATATTATATTTTTTATTTAAATAATGTTTTTTTATTTTTATAATAATTTATAATAAATTTTATTATAATATATTTTTTAATTATAATATTTTTTATTTTTTACTTAGGATAATATATTTTTTATTTAAAATAAATATTATAATAATATATTTTATGGGTAGTTGTGGAATATCAAAAAAATCATAAGGGCATAATGGACCAAAAATTTAGCTCCCCTCTAAAAACTCCAATTTGGAGGGGAGCTAAAATGGGGGAAGGAAGGGGAGGGGAGGGAACATTTTGGCTTCCCTCCCCTCTACCAAATGAGGGGAGGGCCTCCCCTCCCCTCCCCTCCCCTCCAACCAAACACACCCTTAATGAGACATGGTGCCGTCAAGACAAAATAAGACATGGGATGAAAGGATGGTCCGGCTCCAATTACTGCGATGGGTTTTGGATGAGGTTATTCTGGTCCCATTCCATCCATGAACACCCATAATTAGCATAATTTTTTTCATTGCAAAAAATAAATTTTTTAATTTCTAAAATTTAATATTGTTTTTTTAAAATGGAATTCATTCTAATACGTTTAAAGATTTTTTATTCTTTTTTATTTTTAAATTTTAGAAGTCAAAAATAATATTAATTCTTTTTTTGCAATTAGAGAGTAGATATTAATGTTTTAAGATTACAAAAATAATTAATTTATATATGTACTATTTTTTTGAACTTAATGTTTGACATTGTAAAATTGAAGAATGAATACGGAAAAAAAAAAGGGAAAAAGACATTAAAATACTCTCAAAATTACTAAATGACAAAAGAGGGTATCTGAATTTCAAAATCTCAATTCAGACCCCAGGTACTATTTTAGAATTTTCAAATCTTGTAAAATTACACAAATTCCCTTTACTTCTTTTTTTTTTAACCTTTTTTTAAATACTGCCACATCAGCAATTCCGGCTGCCGGAGCTCTGACACCGGCGACCCTGCCGGTGACCAACCACCGGAGCTCCGGTGACCGGTTGTCAGAGTTCTGATGACTACTCTTTCTTATATATTGACTACTATTTTTTAGATATTGACTACACTTATTTTTAAACTTTGATGACACATTATCGGAACTCTGATAACTGGTCAGCGGAGCTCCAATGACTACTGTTTCTTATGTATTGACTACTCTTTTTTAGCTATTGACTATATTTATTTTTAAATTCTAATGACTATTCTTGCTAAGCTATTGACTATTCTAGTAATGCGATTTACTGCTCTTGTGTAGTCAATAGCTATATAAAAATATTCATCAGAACTTTAAAAACAAAAGTTGTCAATAGTTAAAATAGAGTAGTCAATAGCTATATGGAAGTAGTCACCGACAGTAAGGACAATGTTGTCATTTTACAAGATTTGAAAATTCCAAAATGGTACCTAGAGTCTGAATTGGGATTTTGAAATTTATCTACCTTAATTTGTCATTTAGTAATTTTGAGGGTATTTTACTGTCTTTTTTCCAAAAAAAATTACTTGAAAATGATTCCAATTGAAGCTCTCATATTTCTAACTTGGGTTCCAAAATTTGCGCAACTTTCTAGGATTTGTAACATATATGAAAATACAAGATAAATATAATTTTTGATCCCTCAAGTTTCAATCTATAGGTTTTGATCTCTCAAAATGCAAAATAGTCCAAATTTTATTAGATTATAGGAATTAACATTTAAATGAAAAGAAACTTGAGGGATCAAAATCAAAATAAGAGTAAACTTGAAGAACTAAAGTTTGTATTGACCCGAAAATATATTAACTAAATTATGATGTATTAAGTAGATCAAGACGCTTATTAGCATTTTATAATCATGGCATGCGATCTAAAGTGTTGTTATTATCCTAGTTATTTGACTTTTGTTTTTAAAAAAGTCATTTTCATTTCCAAAATTAGTGTATTTAACTATTTACACTGGGGCTGTGGTAGAACCAACTTTTTCCCTTTCAATTTTTTTTTTGGCTTTCCATCCTCGCCTATGACACAGGAGATTTTGATAAACGTATGCTAAAACTTATTTATATAACAAAGTTGATGTACTTCAAATAATTTTGTTCATTTCATGGCATTTTTCTAAAATCAAAATTCAGTATTTAAAAAGTAATTTACCTTTTTTATCAGAGAAAAATGCAATTTCACCCTTAATTTTTTAATGGTACATTTTTTTCCCCTAAGTTTTTAGTAATGTGATTTACCCTTTTTTTTTGTGGAATTCTACAGCTGCATTCAAAAATCAAAAATAAAATTGCACCAAATAACATAGGAAGAATTGCAATGAAGTTTTAAGTAAAGAACATAATTACTAAAAAAATCTTAATAACAACATAACAGTTTACAATTAGAGCCGAAAAATGAGTCAAGCCCATCAAACCGGCCCATTTAGGCCCAAAAATTGTGAGGGCCTGGTTTAAGATTTTCCCATTCAAATAAAAAACGGGTTTTAAAAAGGCTGACTTTGTAAGATAGAGAGTTTAAAAAGGCTGGCCTTATAGAGCCGAGAGCCAAGGCCCAGCCCCTTTAAGCCTTTTTTGTTTTTTTAAATCTTTTTATATAATGCCAATATTATTAAAAAAATTTACATTGTTAATAATATTTTAATTATTTAGTTATTATTATCGTTTTTAACATTACATTTCATAAATAATTTGATTTATTTAGTTTTGGACAATAATTTGTTTAATTAAATTTATAAAAATTGGGTTAATTTAGACTTTAATAATGATTTAATTTATATTATATTTGTTGATAGTTTTAAACTATATATTTGATAAGAGAATATGTTTATACTTATATAGCATATGAGTCTATAATTTGAATTAGAAATTTATGAATTTGAACAATAATGTATTTTAAACTAAAGTAAAATAATAGATAAATTACAAGATTTAAATGTGAAATTTCTATGAAGAAAAATTTAATATTTTTGCCTCTAAAGAAGATCATATTCGTAAAGAAGTGCAAATGATGATCATGACGATGAAATTTCAAAAAATTTAATAGTAGTATTTATCTATTGCATATTTGCATTGTTGATGAAACTTTTGAATATTATTGTTTTGTTGATAGATATTTTAGATGTTGATGAATATTTAGATATGATAATGTTTTGTATTTATTACTTAATTTTATTCATATTTATGCTTTTTTTAGTAATTTTATTGTTTTATTTTTATTTTTAATAAAACCTATGAGAAATATTAAACATTGTATTTTTTTTTTCCCTTAAAACGGTTTAAAGCACACCAGCCTATCCTAAACTTGTTAATTTAAGGGTCAAGCATCACAAATTGGGACATTTCTAAAATTTTAACCATGTAGGACCAGGTAGACCTATACTCTAAGTACTACTTGTAGTGACAAGTTTTAGAGCAGTAAATAATAAATGCTCACTTATTATTAAAATTTTTAGTAATTATATTTATTATTTGGAATCTTGTTACAATCCTCTTAATAAAATAAAAAGATTAGAAGGGGTTATGGATAAAATATTTTACCTCCAATAAAAATATTCAGATGATAAAACAAAACGCGGCTTCCCTTCTTTTTCCTTATGGTCAGTCTTGACTCTGGAGTCCTGACAAAACATTCACTCTTGCATGCGGTGGGACCTTTGTTTTTCTACACATGCCGAGGCCTAGGCCTGGTTTTTCTACAACTGTTTTTTGACCAATTAATTTTTCTTACTTTCTATCCGGTGTGGAAAAACAATCTTTCCTCCCCCTCCCCCCTTTTCAACTTCTCTCAACCAGCTCCTCCATTCAAACTCTACTCGCCCTCAACCTGCCGCCATCCTCCTCCCATCATGGAACAAATTAAATTGTGGCTCGACACGGAAAAATTGTTAAAGATTAGGTTAAAATTAGTTAGTTGTTTGTCCTTTCAGTATTCCTTACTATATTTTTATACATAAAAAGGTACTAGCATTATGCAAATTTCGTACACAGACTGGTTTAGTTCTTTTTTACCGATAAAATTGTTAATAAGAATTTTTTTTAATTATTATTCCGATTATGCTTACCACGAAGAAGGGAGGGAAAAGGAGCGGCATTTACCATGTAAAAGGGAAAAAAAGATAAACCGGATGAGCCATAAGTAGCTGCATAGCTGTCACCTTTTCATGGAAAATATTTAACAGTTTAAATTTATTTATATATTTATTTATATATTTTTTTATATAAACGTATAATGATAGTTCTACAAAATATGGAATTTCAACCGCTAAAATTATAATCAATAGTAATGAAAATGAAAAAGGGAGGAGAAAAAGAGAAAGGTAAAAAAAAGAAGTCAATTTCATAAGGCCCGTCTGGAATAGTTTATAACCAAATTTTCAATTCTAAGAAAATAAGATTCTTATAAGTAATTTTAAATGTGATGTTGAAGGGGCCAATAATTAAGTTGGGTCATAGAAAGGGAAATAACAAATAGATTGAAATAAAAGAAGGCTAAATAGTCCCTCTCAGGCTTATGAATTATCATGTTCAACTTTTTTAATTCAACTAAGTTACTTGTAAATAGAAGTGTTATTGTTGTTAATATATATATGTTTTGCAAATTTTTTAAGTTTAGTTGTTAATATGACAGCCACATTTTCGAAATATGAAGTTATTAAGCAATATATTTTTGTTGCAAATTTCCTAATTTAATTTGTCAGTTGTATATCTGTTTGCATCACAAGTGCACGGGTTGTAACAAGTAATAAAATAATAAGTAAAATATCATTCCCACGAGGATTTGGTTTCAGAACCTGGTTTCAAGTATTGATTACCACACTTTTGTTTAATTTGAGTAATACAAATATCAAGAGTGAAAGCAAACTATTTGTAAAATTAAAAATTAATTAAAAAAAAAAGTGATTCTTTAATTCCAATGATTCAAAGAGACCTGGGATTATTTATCTCCCTTATATTTTAAAAGTACTCAATTAAATTCCCATTGTATTTGCTTCATAATTATAGATTATGTTAGCGAAGGACACTAAATTACCCATAAGTGCTCTCTCAAGTCTCCACATAGATGTTTATCTCAATCAATTCCTTAATTTCTTAATTAATTAATTAAGTCCCAAATTTTTATTGCAAACCTAATGTGATTATGTAAGGCTAATGAGTATATCTCTATCTCATTAACAAAACCATCCATCCAACTCACAAGTTTCAAGTTCTCACACAATTTTACCCAAGTTCTACACTCAACCTAATCCTCTCAAGCATCAGTCAAGTGAATCCAACAATCTCATTGGTGGCCATTCAAAAAGAAGAATTAAGCATAGAGTAAAATCAACATAATCATATTATTAACCACAAATATAAAGGAAAAATGAGTACTTAATCCATACAATAGTTCAAAACAATCCTAGAATCAAAGTATTTAACCACACATATTTCGAAATTCCATAAGAATATATATATACACACACATCAGCACAAAATGGAATAAGAGTAGAGAAAGCAAGATGGAGAGGAAAAAATCAAGAAAAGAAGCCCAAATCTCTTCAAAGCTTCAACTCCTAGTTCAATTTCCTCCAGGAAACAAGCTTTAGCATAGCACAATACTCTCAAGAACCACCTAGAACTAAAGAATGACGACCAAGCTCAAAATGTGGCCTTAAAATCTAAAGTTTTCTAGCTTAGTTGAGCTGTGCGTCTTGCTATCAGCGACTACACCCGGCCTAAAAATTTTACGCCTCTACCAAGTTTGCTTCGGTTTCAATTGGGCCGCAGTTAGGTTAGAGTATGTTGTAGCTTATTTTGCCTCTAGAAAATTTTGTACTTCTAGCTCAAATGAAGAGTTCTACATGTGATTTGGCCTCTATTTGTTTTTTTTTATCACCATAATGTAATTCTTAAGAAATCTTGATCTTCGACTCCTTCCGAATTACTTCCAAGTGGCTTGAAACTTTAATTCTTAGACCAAAATAACCTTGCAAACTTTATAAGCTCAAAAATAATAAGGATAAATGCCAAAATATGAATAAATACATCTAAGAGTGCATAAAACTCAAGGAAAAGGTGCTGAAATGACATGAAATTTTAGAAATTAATAATATCATATACTTGTAAACTAGTGGGGATAAGTAGAAGATTAGAATTAATTGACATGAAACATACTCATAATATATATTGCCTGAAACTGAAATCGTACAAATTCTCTATACACAAATTTGAACACATTCTAAAGTAGCTTAAATTACATCTCAAATAAAAAAATAACAATTGCTATGTCATCGCTTTGTTTTTTTGTTGTGTTTTTATCCATTGAAGTAGTTTCATAACAGCGCCTGAATTCATATTTTTTCTGTAAGTAATGAGCCACCACAACAACTCAGACCTTAATACAGTGTGTTATTCTTATAGCATAAAGACAAGAACCATCAATATATTCACACAAGTGTAACAATAAAAACTCAAAATAACCAATGAACTCATAAACATTTAATTTTACTGCCGCATCCATATATAATATATTGCTGCACATTATTCAAGTATTAATTTTAATCAATTTTTAATAATTAAAAATAGTATATGTTTACAACAGGAATATGCGAGTACAAAACAAAAATACGAGTTTTCACAATATCAAATCATCATTTTCCTAGGGAAGTGGAGTTTGCAAATTCACAATATAGTTCATGATAGGAACTGAAAGGCTTACTCTTAACACTTAACAGTATGAATCTAAAATCAACCCACTGTATAATTTTATCTCAAATCTGAGTAGTAAAAAAAATTTCTCACTGGTTCAAAACTTCATAACAGCCCAAACCAAACTCATAAAATCTACAGTAGAAGAAATGGAGAAGGATTTTGCAGTATTATGTGCAGAAACTTTTGAATGGAAAGGCAGTAAAAGAGGTCGTGTATAAAGAGAGAGTGGCTACAGCAAAGGCTCTTGTTACCAGAACAGCACTGACAGTGAAGGCACTCCATACTAGAATAGTAGTGACAGTGAAGGCTCTTCTTACTAGCACAACGACAATGGCGAATGATCTCTCTCAATGCATATAGCAGATTTTTTTAGAGTAAGAGAGAGAAAAGCTTAACTTATCGACAGTTTTAAGAAAAAGAAAAGGAAGAGCTTGACCTAATATCAAGGTCACAATTTTGAAGGTAACAATGTCTCTTCTGTTTTTAAATTGATTTCAATTTGCTTCTTCGATCCTGTAGTGACATTTCAGAATATTTTGGGAGCTATTTGAAATAAATGGTCTACTGTGGTCCTTAATCAAAATTTTTCCTTTAAGAAATGCATGGATAGGGATAAAATAAATAAGTGAGAGAAAATTTAAAACATAGTTTTAATACCGTTATTTAATAAGGACACATGTGAAAAAAATTATTAATTCAACGCTCTTCTTAATTTACGTGTTTGAGATACAAGTGACGTATAATTAGAAATAGAGTGGCATTTTACTATATTACCAGTTCATAGGCACAAAATGTGTGATTTACGAGGGTTTTATTGGCTTGTAGTTTGGCCTATTTTGTATTAAATTGCTGGTTTCCTTTGAAAAGAAATCATAATTGTTTTGGCTCTGCCTCTAAAACCAGGGGTGCTCAATTTGTCCCTTCATGATCGTCCTGTTTTAGTTCTGGTGAGTTCGGGACGAGACGCAATGCAACATGATGGGACAAAAATAATTTCAAGACAGGACAAGTACAAGACAGGACGGGGCAGTAATCGGGATGGGATGGGATGCGGGATGAGGTCGTCCCGTCCTGGAGTATTTTTTAAAATTATTATTAAATTATTCAATTTATTTATTAATAATAATAATTATTTTTATAGTAATTTTTAGCTCTTAAGTTATGGTATTATCTCAACAAAATCTCCTTCCTCAATAAAATAATTCATAAAGCCATTATATAGTGTTTCTTTTACGGTATTTTTTTACAATATCATTTTTACACCTTTTTTATATTATATAATTGAACTTTCTAAATTCATACAAAAAATGTAGTCTTTTTTTTTAAAAAAGGGAAAAAGGGACATACGGGTCCTGTCCCGGTCATGGAACAAAAATCCCCTCCTGTCCCTGTTTATCGGGAAGGGCCTGTCCCAATCCCATCCCGTCCCGTGAATAGCCCTATTTGAAACGATTAATGAGGGTGAAAGGGAATTTGAAATGCAGAGGAAAATGTTGCGACAAAAACTAACTGCAGGTGTAATGTAAATATTTTAATACGAGCACATCTGTATACTGATAAAGTTGATGTATTTGGATAAACTTAATATTATAAAATGAATTTATTAAAATAATTAAATTTAATAATTTTCTGTCATCTGTCCGCTCCATAGCCCATCCTTTTCTTTATCACTTCGTTTTTCAATATGATCTTTTTTCCCAGCATGGAATTGCAATTGCAAGTTATTAGTGTCCGCAAAATGGCATGACAATTAGATCTAAACTTCAATTCAATGATAGTCAGGTCTTGAAAAATTTTGTTAAAAAATAAGTTGTAAATAGGAAATCAGAAAACTATAAATATGAGAATCATAGCCGCGATTAATGATACGTAATTATCAGTACTTCCTTATTTGCAATGGTATATTATACCGATAATTGTTTTCGAACAAAAAAAATATTAAACCGATAATTATAATTTATTTTTCTAAAAAAGAATTTTAAGGACCTAAGTACTGTTATCACATAGAAGTTTTGTAACTCCTTTTTGTGAAGGCACATGCAATGTTTTGGTCGAATCAATATCTGGGAAACGGGTTAGGCTGTGTTGGATTTTAGTGAAATAAGCATGAGCCTAAAACAAAGATCTAAAGCATGAGCTTGATCCTAATCCTAAGTCCATATATAGATTTTTCTAAACTCAAGCATGATGTTTCAAAAGGACTCACATGAACTACACCTTTTTAAAAGTCTGATTAAAATGCATGCCTCTAAAGCCCATACTTTGAAGACCATAGTCCTTCAAGCCAATTGTAAAACCTAGTAATGACAATTATATAAGTAGGGATAAGAAAAACCAATCATTATTTGACTAAGGAGATATATGTATTTTTTTTTTTAAATCAACCAAGCACAATAAGTGTGGCATGTAAAATTGGATTTTACCTCTTTTCTTTTCTCACATAAATTAGGACAAACTCCTCCTATTAATATTATAATGTTTCATTTGAGCATCATTAAAAATAAACTTACAACACCTATCACTACAAAAAAATTGACTTTCAGCGGCGACTTAAAAGTAATGCCTAAGAAGAATTGACTTTACTAATGCCACGTCATCACCGCCGGTGCCACGTCATCGTCTCCGGCCGCCACGTCATCACCGTCGACCTCCACGTCATCGCCATCGGCGGCCACGTCATCACCGCCGACTGCCACATCATCACTAGCCACCTCCACGTCATTGCCACGTCACTCCTCCTCGCCACGTCATCGTCTAAATATTTTCACCTTAAATGTGTCTTCTTCCAGGTTCGAACTCGTGACCGCCTCCTTTCGTGTCCAACCTTCTTGCCGCTGAGCCAGATTGAATTTGTTTATTAATATTGTAAAATAAAATATATATTATTATATTATATTTTCAGCGGCGACTAAAAAAGTCACCGCTGAAAGTCCACTTTCAGCGGCGACAAAAAAAGTCGCCGCTGAAGGTCCACTTTCAGCGGTGACACTTTTGTCGCCGCTGAAAGTCTTGGTTTCAATGGCGAACTTTCAGCGGCGACTAAAAAAGTCGCCGCTGAAAGTCCACTTTCGGCGGCGACAAAAGAAGTCGCCCCTGAAGGTCCACTTTCGGCAGCGACACTTTTGTCGTCGCTAAAAGTCTTAGTTTCAATGGCGAACTTTCAGTGGCGACTAAAAAAGTCGCCATTTTCGGCGGCGACAAAAAAAGTCGCCATTGAAGGTCCACTTTCGGCGGTGACACTTTTGTCGCCGCTGAAAGTCTTGTTTTCAGCGGCGACTTTTTGGTGTCGCCGCTGAAAGTGGACTTTCAGCGGCGACTTTTTTGTCGCTGCCAAAAGTCGTCGCCTAAAGTCTATTTTTTTGTAGTGTATTATGCTTTAGTAAACCATGCAAATCAGGGGTGATGGAGTGAGTAAGCATTCCCTTGTTGAGTGGGAAGATAGGGAGAGGGTAGCAACTTGATAAATTAAAGGGTTGAAGTTGTGTATCAATAATGAGATGTGAAACTTATGGTTAATTAAGGCTAAGTTTGTGATTTTATAAATAATTTACAAAATCGATTTAGATTATATCAGATATAGTTATATATTATTATTGTAATAATAAAATTAAAAAAAAGGTCAGTCTTGTGAGCTTATAGGTTAGGCCTTTTGGACATAGAACTTACTTATTTACTAAGTAAATTAAGCTAAACTAAAAATAGGTCAGACTGGAGGTTTTTTATGAGTGCTATGTCTACTTCCACCCCTAATGACTAGTATTAGAAGCTTCATCGATTTCTCATCATTAATTACTTATTTGTGGAATAAGGCCCATGTCGTGTGGATTCCATATCATTATGACGCCCACTAAATATATCTCTCATTTAAGTGACCTAGTAGCCTATTACATCCGAGTTTAAGTGGGCTCGAATTTTACAGATTCTTTATTCTAAGCCTAAAACAGAGTCGCCTGTAGTTGTAACCAAAAGAAAAATGAGTCACCTGTAGTCAATTATGTGGGAGAAATACATTAGCCACCTCACAATACCAATTCAATAATAACCGACTCAAACGATCATTGCCAATACAATACAATACATTTCCTAATTGGTTTGATATGATTTGCTAGAGATAATAGGTTTTATGCAGCCATTTCTAGTTCCAATACCAAGCATCCATTTCCCAATTACCTTAAGGATTTTTGACGTTTCCAATAACAATAATTTTAATGGATCATTGCCAGCAAGATACATTAGGGAGTTTAAAGGAATGATGAGAACAAATAACGTTGAAGCTGAATGGCAATGTATAGAAAGTAAAAATTATTCAGCATATATGGATTCAATGATGATCACAAGGAAAGATTTTACTAGAGCGTAAAAAGATCTTGACAGTATCCACCATTATTGACTTGTGAAATCATAGATTTGATGGGAAGATTCTTAGAGTCATTGGAAAGCTACATGCACTAAAGAGGGCTTAATTTTTCTCACAATAGAATCTCTAGTTCTGTTCCAAAATCAATTGAAAAATTGACAAGCCTAGAATTATTGGATATGTCATGCAACGAGCTCGAGAGTGAGATTCCTCTAGCATTGACAAATCTCAACTTTGTTGCATTTTTGAACCTTTCAAAAAATAAGTTTGAAGGGGTCATACCGGAGGTGAATATTTGATACATTCCAAAGAGTTTCATATGAGGGGAATTTAGAATTATGTGGTGTTCTATTATCAAAAAGTTGCAATAAGGATGAAGGAAAATACTAATGAGAAAGTTGGGTTTGGTTGGAAATCAATAACCCTGGGATATGGATGTGGAATGGTATTTGGAATCCTTATGGGGTATATTGCGTTCTCAATTGGGAAACATCAATGGCTTGTAAGAATTTCTGGAGGTCAATCCAAGAAACAAGCCAAAAGCATCGAAAATAGGATTCATGCAAATTGAAGAATGACTTACTTGAGATTGTAGCTTTGTATTTTATTATAAGTTCTTGGTCTTTATCTTTCTTCTTTTCTTTGTTTGTCTAGTTGTCTCATGTCTATTAATTATTATAGCAATAGTAAGAGTGTATTATATGTGTTTTGTCTTAAACGTAATGGCTTGTTATTCTGTTTTTGCAATTTTAATTGATTTGTTATCACTGCTTTGTGCAAATGAAGCATAAGTTTGAAGCCCAAAAAAATTGTTTGTTCATGTTAGTACAGACGATGTTAATTAATTAATTGTTGATTTTTTATTATTTCAGAAAGGGCTAAACTTTTTCAAGTTTTGGATGTCCTCTATAAACTCTACAGATATGTTATATTATTAATAATTAACAGAATTTTCTTTTGAGTAAATTACAATGAATTTTTCTACGTTTTGATTGCAAATAAAAAGATTTTAAGAAGAATTTTTGCAAATTTTGTTAAAACCAAAGAAATTAAACTCCTGCTAGTTTCCTTTATTTTTAAAATGCATAATGATTCCCGAAAAGCGTGCACGTCATTGTTCTTCGAATGGTTCATATATGGCACTGCATTGAAAAGATGTCATTGCTAATTGACATTTTAATATGGGACCCATTTTGAAAATTCTTTATAATACAACTCTACAAACCTTTATTCACGCCACGTCAATTCATCTATGGTACATATCACAAAGTGTCATTCACTTACAGAGTTGGAATTCTACAAAGAAAACAAATGTGGAAAATTTGCACCCAATCTCAAGATAGACGCAAGAAAGTTCTCCTACATTGAGCTAATTTGGAAATTAGATTTTATTTTAAATATGAAATCTTAATTTACTTTGTTTTTTATTTTTATCATTTTTTCAAGCTAATTTACCTAACATATAAACAAATATATAATCTCATGTTACAAAGGGGTACTTTAGCGATGTAACATTATGTTTCTTATAATTAACTTATTTATTTAGTTTGTTAATCTATCTAAATTAGTTATGCAGCTTATAAATAAATGATGGAAGGGGATAAAGATTTTATGTTATATATGCAAGATATAATTTTGCTTTAAAATGTTAAACTGTTGAAATTTTTTTGGGATAAATAGTCTTGGTTGCCGCATATTTAAATTTTGGGCCTATTGATTGCAAGAGAAAGGGGGCAAAAGAAACTTGTGGGATCAATTCATATATTAGCTCTCCGTGTGTGGTCCACTGACTTTTGCCTATTTTTTGTCATTAAAGTAATAAAATATAGAAAAAATATATCACAACAACTGATCCTATAGTCATAAAGCATCCTTCTAAGTAATTCTAAGTCAAATAAAGAAAAGTGAATTTATATGCAATTATTTGTAGCATTCACTATAATTGACTTGTCAAATAATAGATTTAATGGGAAGATTCCCAAAGTCATTGGAGAGCTACATGCACTAAGAGGACTTTATTTTTCTCACAATAGAATCTTTGGTTCTATTCCAAATTGGAAAATTGACCAAGTCTAGAATTGTTAGATATGTCATCAACAAGCTCAAGAGGGTGAGATTCCTCTGGCATTGACAAATCTCAACTTTCTTATGTTTTTGAACCTTTCACAGGATAAGTTTCGAGGGGTCATACCAAGAGGTGAACAATTTGATACATTCAAAGGAGATTCATATGAGGGGAATTTAGGATTATGTAGTGTTCCATTATAAAAAAAAACTTGCAATAAGGATGAAGGAGAATACTAATGAGAAAGTTGGGTTTGGTTGGAAACCAACCTTAGGATGTGTATGTCAAATGGTATTTGAAATCCTCATAGGGTATATTGTGTTTTCAATTAGGAAACTCAATTGCTTGTAAGGATTTTTGGAGGTCATTCCAAGAAACAAGCTAAAAGGCTGAGAAATAGAGCTAGTGCAAATTGAGGAATGAATTACCTAAGAATGTGACTTTGTAATCTGTTACAACTTTTTGATCTTTATGTTTCTTCTTTTGTTTGTTTGTCTATCTAGTTGTATCATGTCTATTAAGTATTCTAGCAATATAAGAGTGTACTATATATGTTTTGTTTTAAATATAATGACTTGTTATTCTATTTTTGTACTTTTAAGTGACTTGTTATCACTGCTTTCATTTGTATGCATTGAAGGTAAATGAAGCATAAGTTTGAGGCCAAAAAAAAAATTGTTTGCTCATCTTAGCACATACGACGTTAATTAATTAGTTTTTGATTTTCCATTACTCCAAAAAGGCCCCATTTTAAAATCACAATCAGCTTTTTCAAGTTTTGAAAGTTTTCTGTAAACTTATTTACTGACTATCTATCTATTGATCTTCTTAATTTAATATATTTGAGTGTTGTAATGATATGTGTTTATCTACTGATCTTCTATTACATTGCATTTGGTTAAATATAAAGTTGCATTGGATGAAACATGTGGAACTGAAAGGGTATTATTAATTAATTTAATTTATTACTATGTAGTCTACAGAGAAGTTGTAATGTCTGTGTTTTGAGTCTTTCGAGTTCTAGTAAGTACTATTTTGATTTGGTGATTAAAAATTGAAAAGAGTAAATGTATAGAGAAAAAGTGTTAATGATTTTAGTTATTGATCTGTGTGACGGTTTGTGACTCTAAAGTTCTTGAAAAAATAATTAGCCTCGATGTATTCAGCTAGACTAGACCGATTCAAATTATAGATTAATTTTAACTTTTGTCCATAACAACAAAAATCCACTTACAAATTCTTTGCACTGATTTTGTTTTTGTTGTCAACCTGTTTAAAAGGATCATTATTGGGCATCCTTCACTTGTAGTTAATCGTTTAAAGTTATCTGTTTCAAATATTATTTTGTTATTTGTAAAGGCAGTTTGATTTTTATGTTGGAGGTATTATAAATACGTCAAAGTATACAAGAACGTACTTCAAGATGTTTTCACTTTATTCTAGGTTTTTATTCACTGATGGAAAAAAAGTTTTCCTAAACAACTTATTAATTGGATGATATGAGAAAAGATTACGATTAGTAAAAGGTTTTTACAAATTCTAGGAAGGATTGTACCATATTTTCCTTATTTACACGTGTTGTAATTTTTGTTTTTTGTTTTTGTTGAAGGAGATGTTGAACAATTAGCTTGGGGTGGGGTTGATCAATTTTAAATATTTGGGGCGAGGGGGGAATTGACCCAGGTTGTCAAACTCATTAGTTTAAACAAACTCGTAAGTCGTAATAATGATATAAACTCGGATAGTAAAATCGGATCGTAAACTCGTAAGAGTTTATTTTTATTAATAAATCGGTATTAAAAGTATATAATCAAATAATTAATATATAAAAAATGAAAACAATTTTATTTAAATATATTTTAAATTTAAATAATTGAAATTATGTCCATCAATGTTTATAATTTATTACATTTAACAAAGAAATTTCTATAAAACTCATATATAAAGTCATTAAACATAATAAAATTCAAAATTTTAGTATGAGTTTGAGAGTGAGTTGACACGATTTTATAAGCTAAAAACGTAAAAACAGTAAACTCGATAAATGAACTCGTAAATTTAACCGAGTTTACACTTATCACGAGTTTAAGAGCGAGTCGATATGGTTTTGTTAGCTAAAAACGTTAAACTCAGAGAGTCAACTCGCAAGTTTGACAATAGTGGAATTGACTATTAGATATTTTAGGGTGCTAAATACTAGATATACCTTGAAAAATATTTTAGGGTGCTGACTTTAGCCCTTGTAATTATCTTATTTCACATAGTAATCAAATGCTAATAACCTAATATTTAGCACTTCATTAATTTTTCAATCAAATGGTTTGTTGAAATTCAGATTATCACAATTTTTTAAGGGATTCAAAATTTAAGGATTTTTATCCCTGAGGATTTTCTAGATGCTAATTTAATCAAAGAGCTTCTGAGATTGCTAGAATTGCTGAGCATTGTCTTCTTTGATATTTAGAATCTCTCATCAATTCATTTTATTATTTAACAATTCACAAGCAAGGAAGAACATATGAACATTATCGACTGAATAATGTTGAAAGATATATATCTTTGAGTTGCAGGTTGATAAGATGACCTCTTTGGTCTACTACAAATTTATAGAGCAAGGGGAAAGAAGCAACGAAGGCAACACTTCAAGCTCGACATGCAGGAGGGTATTTGTGTTTTTGTATTTTATATAATATTGTTTATTTTATTTTTAGGGTTAAGGTACAAATTTACCTCAAAAATTTTCACTAAAAAATATTAGGCACCTAAAAATTTTTTTATACAAATTTGTCTCAGAAATTTAAAATCATATCAACACTGACTATTAATATTTTTAACGGTAGGAGACAAAATTGTTATGATTTTCAATTTCTAGAACAAATTTCAATCTAGAAAACTTCTAGTTGCCGTTTCTGAGTAAAAACTTTTGAAACAAATTCACATCTTAGTCATTTTATTTTCTTGATTGATTTTATAAATGTAAGAATGGAATCATCAAACCTTGACCCGTTTTAACCGCGTTGCCGTGTTCCTTTGGGCAAACATAAAAGCGTGGCTATATATATATATATATATATATATATATATATGACATTTCGTTTATAGTTTATTTTTATAAAACTAGATTAGATTCATGGATCCGCTTAATTGTTAATCATATAATAAACCAACTTAATTCATTTCTTCATAAATTTGTGTTAATATGGCAATATATAAAACTTAACACTGATATATACTGTGATGATGAATTGGATCTAACCTACAATGTCCTCTGTGATTGCAGTATTTTCTACATCTCCTTGTAGAAATACGCAAATTTTGGAAGTGGAAATCACATTGTTTTAAAAAAAAATAACTAACTAAGATAACAACTATATATGATTATTACAAAAAAAAAATCATTTAATACTAATGATTTTAGTGTTAGATAACTAAAAATATACTTTTTAAAGTTAAGAAAATAAATTAAAATCTTGTCTAAAAATAAAGGATCAAATTAATGTATACTTTAGTCAATCTCCATTAAAAGACTCCTTTTATCGATTCGACCACCCAAGGCAGTACGCAGAACTAAAGAGAAGTAATGAAGGATTTTTTCCAGACCATGCTGGCTAGTTGCCATTAATTGTTCAAACATAAGTTGGAAGATAAATATTAATTTTCAATTAAACGTTTCGTATTTATTCTTTAATTTTAAAAGTACCAAAAGTTAAGTTAAAAAATAAATATAAAATGAAATTTTCAAAAATTAAAATTTTTGCAGTGTTCCTATCGGGCCTTGTGACACCTAGTTTCTTTTTTTTCTCCTTATAGAAAATTGTGTGTTGAACCCTACTAACTTTTGAATTGTTAAGATTGTCCCTTTGTATTAAAAGAGAAATTCAAATTCCTTCTTTGCTTATTTTCTATAATATTGATTATTATATTTTTCTTGATTGCTTTTATAAATAACAAGAATGAAGTAATCAAAGTCAGCTCAAGTCTTCCTTTATCCGTTCCAACCACGTTGCCGTGTTCCTCCGGGGTTTGGGCCAGTGCTGCTCTTAATTTAAAGTAATTGACTTATTTGAAAATTAAGTTAAAATAGAGGGAGATTAATTTTTTCTTAGTTTTTTTCTGAGATGATTATGCACAACTTAGTTGTTTTTGTTTTAGTTTTCATCATTGCATACTCTTATATATTTGAACTTATTATCTGCCATATCTTTCTGCATTTTGATAGAAAACATAGATAAAATATTAACTATTACCCTAACAATTTAAGTTGTTTTCATTTTCTTAAGCATATACTAATTTATTGTAAATAATATATATAATGAATCACACAGTTATTAGATTATGGCATGCTAGCGTTTGAAATGGCCTACATGAATCTTCGTTAGGTCCTATTCATTCTCTTTATCAGATTTGAATTCCTCAAATTAAATTTCGACAATTTAGATTTTTTTTAACTTAACTGGAAAATTTTGATTTGAATTTATGAATGTGTAATTTTTAAGTGATAAATTTAATTTGTTTTAGAAGAATTGAAAATTATAAAATTATCTCTGTTTTGAATTTGACAGCTGTGAAAATAAAATTATTCAAAATATTAAGAAGAAATTAAATTTATTTATTCCCCCCCCCCAAAAGGAGTCAATTTTATTATTCACAAAATTAAATTTACTTTGGAATGTCTAAATCAGCACCTGATTGGTCTTCTATCTCATGTCAAGACTTAAGACAGCCGTGTTAATATGGGCTCCAATCAATTGTAGGTAGTTAAGTTTAGAAAATAAATACTAATACATTTACTTAGCAAATCTTCCAAGCGTATAATTGATTTAAAATGACTAAAAATATACTTTTTAAAGTTAAAAAATAAATTAAAATTTTGTCTAAAGTAAAGGATCAAATATATACTTTAGCCAATGTCAATTAAAAGACTTTTTTTATCCATTCAACCGCCCAAAGCATTATGCAAAACTGAAGGGAAGTAACGAAGGGTTTTTTTTTCCCAGACCATGCTGGCTAGTTGCCATTATTTGTTCCAACATAAGTTGGAAGATAAATATTAATTTTCAATTAAATGTTTCGTATTTATTCTTTAATTTTAAAAGTACCAAAAGTTAAGTTAAAAAGATAATGTATATAAAATGAAAATTTCAAAATTCAAATTTTTGCAGTGTTCCTATTGGGCCTTATGACACCTAGTTTTTTTTTCTCCTTATAGAAAATTGTGTGTTGAACCCTACTAACTTTTGAATTGTTAAGATTGTCCCTTTGTATTAAAAGAGAAATTCAAATTTCCTTCTTTGTTTATTTTCTATAATATTGACTATTTTATTTTTCTTGATTGCCTTTATAAATAATAAGAATGACGTAATCAAAGTCAGCTCAAGTCTTCCTTTATCCGTTCCAACCACGTTGCCGTGTTCCCCCGGGGTCTGGGCCAACGCTACTCTTAATTTAAACTAATACATGTACTTAGCAAATCTCCAAGTCAAGTGGGGAAAAAATGGTTTCAGTCAACGCGCTTTTATTCAATCCAGTTCTTCAAGTCATTTTAAATAAATTATGCATTTACGTCTCTAACAAATCAGTAGAAGTCAAACTTACTGCTATGGCTATATTAAGGATTAAAGATGAATGGACAAATTATTGGTTAAGATACTAAGTAGTCTTATTCTTAAGAAGATGGTACAATTTTAAATCACTAGAAATATATTTATTAGGAGGGTTTTGACCTTAATACTCTCAACCTGACAGAAATTAGTTTCAAGTCTAAAATGACTTTAAAATATTCTAAATTATATCAAAAAAACAAATTAAAGATAGAGAATAAATAAAAAACAGATATAGAGGAAGAAAGAGGGATGTGACTCAGTTATTTCTATTTATTTATCTTGTTTCGCCACTCATAAATAATCATCCATAAGGACCGGTTCCGTCAGAATGCTTTCGTTATTACGGGCATATTTTTTTTTCACTGAACTTTGATTTATTAGTTTGTTTTTTAATTAAAGATATAGGCACTAAGGCCAGAACCCACGACCTCCCATTTTAAAACTATTTTTACCACTCTTCCTATTTATAACTTAGAAAAAATTAATTTGACAGTCTTTATACTTTTATCAAATTTAGAATTCGGTTCTTATAATTTTTTTTCATTTTATTAGAACCTTATTCTTTGCTCAGTTAGTAGCTAAAGTCCTTCCGTTATGATTGCCGTTACTTGGAGTTGACAACACTGACATGGCACTGTTCAACGTCTGACCAGCATTATCTTCTTTATTTCACACACCTACGCCTTCATCTTCTCTCTCCCCCGCCTCCACTCGGTTCTCTTCCAAACGAACATCATTGTCTCTCTCACACACCGCATATTCTCTCTCTCTCCCTACCACTACCGTTACGTTATCTTTATCTTTTCTTGTAAAAGTTTCACTTCGTGTTTCAAAACTATAAAATTCTCTCTCTATTTATTAACTTATTTTTTTGGAGAGTAGTAGAGCCTCTTCTACGTTTTACTATTGACTTAGAGCCTGTTTGGGTAAAAACGTTGCCAAAGAGGGAAAAATTAACAAACCATGGTTTTGGCCTCCAGAAAAAGTGAATCCATTCTGTTTCTGATTCAAATTAGAGAGTATGATTGTGTCTATCAGAGTAGATCCTAACGATAATATGACTTTAACACCTCTTAATTATTTTTCTATAAACATATTTAGTCTTATATTTTATAAATATATGTACACATATTAATTATTTATTAACTATATTATCTTATATATTATTAATTATGTTGGTAAAAAATATATTATGAATAATTTTATTCTTTCAAATTAAAATATATTATAAAATATATCTTTTATGTAATTATCATATTAACTTATACTCTTTTTAGTAATTTGCACATATAAAAAGTTCTTCTGATAACACTATCCAAACACTCTCATTTTATTAGAATCATTTTTTTACAAAATCTATTCTTCATAAAAATCTATTCTTTAAAAACTATTCTCCAAACCATGATTTGGTTTCATCCGATAGTGCTTGGGAACCCTCAAAAGTGCTTTTAATCTCAAAACAAGATACTCCCTCCGTCCCTTATTATAAGATCATTTTAACTAAATTGCACGGTTTAAGAAAATAGTTAAAATCAGTTAAAAGCAATTAATATGTATAGTAAATGCAATTTTTTTCCAAATATATCCCTACATATAAATGGATAAATGTGAAAGAGTAATATTGAAATAAATGAAGAAAGAGAATATATTAAACATATTAAATTAGAAATAAAATACGTAATAATACATTAAATGCTCAGACAAACTCAAAAAAGATCTTATAAAAAGGAGATAAAGCCATTCAAAAAATTGGATCTTGTAATAAGAGACGAGTAGTAAACTCCTCCTATATTTACTTTGTAAATCATAAAAGCACTTTTAAAACCATGATTTGGTTTCCATCCAAACACCCATCGAATATTTAAATGTGCTAATTTTTCCCAAAAAAGAAAATTTAAGGATGAAGACGATGAATCCGATGAATCTCACAACATCGTGGTCCTCATCTTACTGTCATCACTCGGATCTGCATCGCCGTCCGAGAAGGAATTCGAAACAGGACAAAGCTTCCACAAGAACAAGTAAAAATGATGGTGATGGGGAGAGAGATGATGGTGTTGGTTTGGAGGAAGAGAGAAAATGAGGGAGGAGGTGTCGCAGGTTAGGTGAGTAGGATGGTGCTTAGTCATGCCACATCACCGCTGTTCACTTAAAGTAACGGCAATTATAGACAGAAGGACCTTAGTTAGTAACAGAGCAAATAATAAGGATCTAATAAGATGGGAGAAAAAACTACAGGCACCTGATTCCAAATTTGATAGAAGCATAAAGACTGCCAAATCAGTTTTTCCTATAACTTATTTATAAGAAAAAAGTTTGTTTCTAAATATATGTCACTTGTAAAGTAATTAATAAGTTTTTTTAAATTTTACCCCTAATAATTTAATAAATGCATAGAGAGAGATAAAATAAATAGGTGAGAGAAACTATAAAATATAGTTTTGATACCCCATTATTTAACAAAGGCACATGTGAAAAAAAATTATTAATTCAATGTATTTCTTGATTTGCGAGCTTAAGATATAAGTGATTTACAAGTAGGAATAGATTAACATTTGCAAGTTCATGGTTGCAAACTGTGTGACTTACGAGGGTTTTATTGGCTTTTGATTTGGCCTATTTTCTACTCATCCGGTCCTATATATAAGCTTCAAATTTAGATAGAGGTGTGATTTATTTTATAAGCTTTAATTTGAATTTGTTTTAACATTTAATGTATTTTTGCAATGTTATCCATAATTATTTTTCTCTTATCATATTTTCTCACATATTCTCTTGCATCTTTTTTCTCGTGTATTATAAGGACATATTTAAAAATAAAAATATATTTCTAACATATTTACTGTTTTTAATTAATTTCAACTATTTGTTTATTATTCCTGAATTAATTATTTAAAACTTATAATAATTACATCAGGGGGTATTAAACTGCTGGTTTCCTTTGAAAAAAAATCGTATATGCTTTGGCTCTGCCTCTGAAACAATTAATGAGTGTGAAAGGGAATTTGAAATGCAGAGGAAAATGTTGCCGCAAAAACTAACTACGGGTGTAATGTAAATATTTCAATACGTGTACATCTGTATAGTGATAAAGGTGATGTATCTGGATAAACTAAATATTATAAAAATGAATTTATTAAAATAATTAAATTTAATAATTTTCCGTCATCTGTCCACTGATCTTTTTTCTTTTTTTTCCAGCATGGAATGCAATCGCAAGTAATTAAGCGTCTGCAAAAGGGCTTGATAGTGAGAAAGTTGGGTTGGTTGGAAGCCAATAACCTTGGGATATGGATGTGGAATGGTATTTGAAATTCTCATGGGGTATATTGCGTTCTCAATTGGGAAATCTCAATGGCTTGTAAGAACTTTGGAAGTCAATCCAAGAAACAACCCAAAAGCATCAAAAATAGAGTTCATGCAAATTGAAGACTGAATTACTTGAGATTGTGGCTTTGTATTTTGTTGTAAGTTCTTGGTCTTTATCTTTCTTCTTTTCTTGATTTGTCTAGTTGTATCATGTTTGTTAAGTATTATAGCAATACTAAGAGTGTATTATATGTGTTTTGTTTTAAATGTAATGGCTTATTATTTTGTTTTTGTAATTTTAAGTGATTTGTTATCACTGCTTTTATTTGTGTGCGTTGAAGATAAATAAAGCATAAGTTTGAGGCTCAAAAAAATTGTCTGTTCATGTTAGTACATATGACGTTAATTAATTAGTTGTTGATTTTTCATTATTTCAAAAAGGGCCCATTTTAAAATCACAATCAACTTTTTCAAGTTTTGGAAGTCTTCTATAAACTCTACAAGTACGTTATATTATTAATAATTAACAGAATTTTCTTTCAACGAATAAATTACAATGAATTTTTTTACGTTTTGATTGCAAATAGAATTTTTTTAACAAGAATTTTTGCAAGTTTTGTTAAAACTAAAGAAATTAAACTCCTGCTAGTTTCCTTTATTTTTAAAATGCATAACGATTCCCCAGAAATTAAAAAAAAAAACTCCTAATAGCTTATTATAGCCGCCACATGTGCATCATTGTTCTTTGGATGGTCCATACATATCACTAAATTGAAAAGATGTCATTGCTAACTGACATTTTAATATGGGACCCATTTTGAAGATTCTTTATAATATGACTCTGAAAACCTTTATTCACGCCACATCATTTATCTATGGTACATATCATAAAGTGTCATTCACTTACGGAGTTGGAATTCTACCAAAAAGAAAGAAACAAATGTGGAAAATTTGCGCCTAATCTCAAGTTATATGCAAGAAAGTTCTCCTCCATTGAGCTAATTTAGAAATGAGATTTTGTTTTAAATATAAGATCTTAGGTTACTTTATTTTTTTTATTTTCATAATCTTTTTCAAACTAATTTACCTAACATATAAACAAAGACATAATCTCATGTTATAAAAGGATACTTTAGCGATGTAACGTTATATTTTTTATAATTAATTTATTTACTTAATTTTGTTAATCTATCTAAATTAGTTACATAGGTCATAAATAAATGATGGAGGGCGATAAAGATTTTATGTTATATATATAGGATATAATTTTATTTTAAAATGTTAAACTGTTGAAATTTTTTTGGGGACAAATAGTCTTAGTTACCGAATATTTAAACTTCGGGTCTATTGATAGCAAGAAAAAGGGGGGAAAAGAAACTTGTGGGATCAATTCGTCTATCTGCTCTCCGTGCACGGTCCACTGACTTTTACTTATTTTTTGTCATTAAAGTAATAAAACATATGGGGGGAATATCATAACAAGTTAACAACTGATCCTATAGTCATAAAGCATGCTTCTAGGTAATTCTAAGTCAAATAAAGAAAAGTGAGTTTATATGCAATTATTTACAGTTATATAGATATATATTTGACTTATTTAAATTTTCATTGGTTGGTACCCACGTTATTATTCACATTTCCAATTGATTTTTCAGTGCGCGCGCGTATACTGACATAATGCTATACGTATAAATTAACTAAATAATCATAAACAGGTAGCTTATCAAAATTACAATATAACTTGAAATTTTTTTATATAATTTGTGTCATTTTTGAACTACACAAAAAATAAGGAAAGGAGGGAAAATAATATCAATATTTCGAAGATGACATTAACCAGTTTTATGAACATAGCAAAATTAAGCTTCATATATACATTCAGTTAAAAATGATGAATGCATTGCAGATTGTTTTACTAATTCACAGAATTTTCTTTCGAATGAGTTAAAATGAATTTTTCTGTTTTGAAAGGAAAAAAAATTTAAGAACAAATCTTCTAAGTTTTGTTAAATCTAAAGAAACTCCAGCTATTTGAGCCGGAGAAATCCGTAATGCAAATTACTATTTGTATGGAATATTATTGAGTTTGAAATTCTGCCAAAATAATCTGAATAATTTGCACCTAATCTAAGGCATGCAAAAAATTAAAAGTACATAAAAGTGATAAAGATATTCAGGCTATATATATATATATATATATATATATATATATAGAGGATAGACTCTTTTATTTTTAAATGTTAGACTATTGGAATTTTTCATGATAAATGGCCGCATTAGTTGCCAAGTATTTAAATTTTGGGGTCTATTGGTCAAAAAGAAAAGGAAAAGAAGAGGAAATTTGGGGGGTCAATTGGTCTATTAGCACCCCTTGCACGGCATTTCATCTTTAGATGAAATTTCCACTCATGACCAAAGAAAAAAAAAGAAGAAGAAGAAATTTCCACTTCATTTTACGAATTTTTTAAGAATCATACAAATAATAAAATAGAGAAAAAAGATTATAAGAATTGATCTTGGTCATAAAGCCTGCTGCTAAATTAATTTTATGTCAAGTAAAGACAAATAAGTCTTCTTTACGATGATTTACAGCTATATATAAAGAGATATTTAAGTAAATGACAACCAACTTTTTTAAGTTTTAGGGTATGTTTGGATTGGCATTGGGCAAAACTGACTTCTAGCTCAACTGATTTTTGTAACTGAAATTAGAGTAAGAGTTAGTTAGGGTATGTTTGGATAGGTGTTTTTAAAAAGTCAGTTGAAAGAAAGTTGTTTGGATAATTAATAGAAAAGTTAGTTTAGTTGTAAAATGACTAAAAAGGGCATGGATTTTTATCATTTTATTGAATAGTAGTGTTTGAAATTTTATGTTTTTAATGTGATAGTAGTTTAAAAAATACGTAAAATTATTATGATAAAATATAAATTGCTTATTTGTGATATTATAAAATAAAAATATTTCTTATGAAGAAAAATTTGAAAACACATTGTAGATAATTAATTAAATATACATAATGGACAAACATGAATATAAATTAAAATTCATTTGGTCTAAATAAAAGCTTATTATGCTAACGAAGGAGATGAAGCAGAGGGGAAAATATGAAGGTAAATCTGAGATGCTCATTTTTAATAATCACCGTTTAAAACTGCAGTTTGAAAAGCTAATTTTTTTTCACTGAGATTGAAAGCCAGAAATTGGTTGGAAAAGTTAGCTCAGCCAAACAACAGTTTTTGTCCAACTCAGTTTCACAGATTCCAAGGCACAACTACAGTTGCAAACTGTAATCCAAACATGCCCTTAGAAGTTCTCCTTGACTCGCTTAACCCTGCTTGCGTTAGATTATTAATTCATAGAATTCTCTTTCAAATAACATTACAACTAATATTTCCAAGTTTTGATGGAGAAAAACAATTCTTTTAAGAAGAAATTTTCTAATTTTTGTTAAAACCAAAGAAACTCCTGCTAACTAATTACTATTAATTTCCATCAAATAATAAGGAGTTTGTAACAAAAATTAAGATTTAGGTTATAAGTTTTCTTTCTATAAAGTTAGGGTTAAGGTAGATCAAGCATCTCAAAAATTTTTCTTACATGCATTCAATATCTTGAAATATTTTTTTCTAATGCTTCCAACACCCCAAGGTATTTCTTAATACATCCAATTGTTTTTTCCTACTTACTCTAATGTACATGTGGTCAATATAATTTGTTAAAATGGGACCATTTTTGAAATTCCTTTATAAGGTGACTCGACAAACCTTTATGCATGGCATATTGCCAATAATTCATCAGTATAAATCATTCACAAACTCCATTTTTTGTTTAAAAAAATGAGAAAAAATCGTAAAAAATATTTTGAAAATAGAAAAATTATAAATAGGGACCATTACAATATTAATATTGAGTTTGACAACAATTGATAAGCAAATGACAGCAACTTTTGTGAACGAGTCTCTATGTGCAATTTTTTAATTTTCCATGTCTTTTTTTGTAATTTTTTCAAAAAATAATTGCAATAAATTTTTGGATGTTTTCCCCCTTTTTAGAGCTAGAAAAAACAGTCATGCAAATTGCTATTTGCATAGAAATAATATTAGAGAGTTTAGAATTCTGCCAAAAAAAACCTGGAAAATTTGCACCTGATCTAAGACATGCAAGAAAGTATATAATAGCGGTAAAGATTTAGATTGTATATATAGCATAAAAATTTTTATTTTTAAACTTTAAATTGTTGAATTTTTTTCTGATTATATTTTTAATTGCCGAATATTTAAATTTAAGGATCTACTGATATTTAAAAAAAAAACATTGTGGGATCAATTGGTCTATTGGCATGGCATTCCATCTTTAGATGGTCCCCTGACTTTTACCGATTTTTCATTCATAAAAATAATAAAATATTTTTCACGAAAAAATAATAATTAAATAGAGGGAAAAAAATTATAAGCACTGCTTCTAAATAATTCTATGTCAAAAACAAAAACAAAAACGAGTATTCTTTACAATTATTCACAGTTGTGTGTGTTTTAGTTATTTAAATATTTTTATTGGTTGGCATTCTTTTATCTTCTGTAAGTAATAGTTAAAACACATAAATTCATGTTATTATGCACATTTAATTTCCTATAGATTTTATTGCTTTTCTAATTATTTTTGTATGAATTATCAGATTAATCATTATGTGTGTGGGTTGCATGGTAGTATTTTCTCATTCATTGGCCTGTTTCCTATCACTTTTTCAAAGCAACTTTGAGGAGATGAAATCAAGTTAAATGTGATGAATATAAATAAACTGAATAATCGCAGATAGCTTAGTTAGCTTCAAGATAACTTTAAAAGTTTTTTTTAATAATTTGTCTCTTTTGATTTTTTAATTAAACAAAAAATAACAAAAGGAGTGAAAATTTTTTTGGTCAAAATAAAAGGAGTAAAAATCAATATTTTGAAGATGACTTTAATCAATTTTATAAACAGGGTAGAATAAGCTTCATATATACATATGCAACGGGTATTTCCATTGCATATTTGTAATAGAAAAATAAATATATCGACGATCCACATGATTTGAATATATAAGAATATTTTAATTTTTTAGGTTTAGCGAAAGCTTGTATATATTCTAAAAATGGAAAAGAAAATATCTGCGAAAATGTCTCACTATTTTTCAAAATTTTAAATTCAACAACAATTAAGAAAGGAGTGGGAAAAGATAATGTCGGTCCTTCTTGATTTATTGATAATTCCTGCAACAGTGGGTTCTGTTTAATTCTAGAGGAGAAAATTATTATATTACGTTTAGTTTGTCGTAATCAAATTTATAATTATATTATGATTTGTCTATTATTATAGTTGTCAATTCTTGACTAATTCTTATCGGTATAAATTATGAACATCAACTAACAATTAACATGTATATATTTTAAACTTTAATTGTATATTATACTTTTTTTAATTATTTTGACGATAATGATGAATTAAGTTCTCTTACTTATAATTTCTCATCTTACTCTATTGATGTAATTTTTAAAAATAGTTTTCTTTCTTTTAATATTGCCAATATAGATTATCTGACTGTTTGAGATATTTAAATCTTTTATTTTAATATATCATCTTGTCGTAGTTTTAATAAATAAGTCCATCTGCATACGTTTACTTTGAATGGACTGAGATGATATTTCTATGGTATATTTTTATGCCCATCATATTATAAGGATAAGTCTTCTTAGATATCAATTACACAAAAAGAAATACGACCCGCTTTTCAAATCTGTTTACAATATCTTCCCATATAGTAGAACTATCAATAGCAAAGTCTAGCAAGAAACAACGACCAAGTTTCGTTCGTTATATTTTTTTCTGTAATTATATTTTCTTTTATGGACCAAGTGGAAAACACTAGCAAAGTTCCATGTTTTGCTTTTTGTTTCGAGCATCAACTAAAAGTGGTTTGTAGACCAAAACTTTTGCTTCTCCTTTTTTGAAGAACAATTACTAATTTATATTTTTGTTTTTGGGGTTCTTTTGGTAATAAAAATCTTGAGTTTGCATGTGCGTCACGCCATTTGTAGTGTAGGTACCATTATAAATATAGCCTCTTTAGTTAAACTCTATATCAATCTTTCGCTTCTTGATAGCCTTCTAACTTCACTTATGGCATTTCCAATCATCATCTGTTTCTACTTTTTCTTTCTTTCTCCCTTCCATTCTTCTGCTCTCAACCCCCCATTGTGTAATCTTCATGACTCCTTTATGCTTCTAGAATTCAAAAACTCTTTCTCTCTTAACCATTCGGCTTCAACAAGGTGTGATGAATTTTATGATGACTTCTCCTTTACCCCTCAGATTAAGAACTCATCTTACCCAAAGACAGCTTTATGGGGAAATGATTCGAATTGTTGCTCGTGGGATGGGATCACATGCGACTCCATATCAGGCCATGTGATTGGCCTTGATCTTATTTGTAGTTGGCTCCAAGGTCAACTCCATCCTAACAATAGCCTCTTCCAACTTTCTCATCTCCAAACACTCAACTTGGCTTACAATGATTTTAGTGGGTCGTTGATATCATCTCAATTTGGTGATCTTTCTGCTCTCATGCATCTAAACTTAAGCTATTCTGGTTTTGTGGGTGAAATTCCTCCTAAAATTGCAGAATTGTCTAAATTGGTCTCTCTTGATTTGTCTTGGAATGAATTTTTCTTAGATGAATGGTCAAGTTTAAGACTAGAACCATCCACCTGGGAGAAGCTCATTCTAAACATGACTAGTCTACGAGAACTTGTTTTAGATGATGTAAATATGTCTTCCATTGCACCAAGATCCCTGTCTTTGCTCATGAATTTGTCATCCTCATTGGTCTCTCTTAGACTTTCTCGTACTACGTTGCAGGGGAATGTTACAAGTGACATTTTCTGCTTAGAAAGCCTTCAACAACTAGATTTGTCACATAACACTAATCTCAACAGTCAACTTCCAAAGTCCAATTGGAGCTCTGCTATATCACTTTTGGATCTCAGTGACACAGCTTTCTCAGGAGAATTGCCTGATTCTATTGGGCACTTGAAAAATATGAATCATTTGAATCTACGCTTCTGTCATTTTGAAGGGCGAATTCCTCTTGGTTTGAGCAATCTCACTCAGCTGACTTATTTGAACCTTGCTTTCAACAATTTTAGTGGTGAGATCTTATTCTTTTCAAAGCTAGAACATCTCACATCCCTAAACCTTGAGGGAAATAAATTTTTTGGTGAAATCCAGTTCAAAATCTCAAGATTGTCTAAATTGGTCTCACTTAACTTGGGTTTCAATTATGACATGAAAGGGAGTTCATTACTAAGACTTGAACCATCTACTTGGGAAAAGCTGATTCTAAATGCAACTAATTTAAGAGTGCTTGGTTTAGGTTATGTGAACATGTCCTCTGTTACCCCAAACTCCTTTTCTTTACTTAGGAATTTGTCGTCTTCTTTGATCTCTCTTTCACTTGCTGAAAATTCTTTGCAAGGTAATATAACAGACGCCATTTTGTATTTAGAAAATCTTCAATTTCTAACTTTGGTAGGGAATATTCAGGTTCAACTTCCAAAGCTCAACTGGAGCTCTCCTTTAGTGGAGTTGATTCTATATGACATACCTTTCTCCGGAGAAGTACCAGATTCTATAGGCCATTTGAAGTCTCTTGAAATGTTATATCTTATAAATTGTCAATTTGAAGGGCCTATTCCTCAAAGTTTCAAGAATCTCACTCAACTGACATCTTTGGACCTTTCCTCCAACAAATTTAGTGGTGGGGTCTCATCTCTTTCAACACTTGTAAATCTCATTGACTTATCTCTTTCCAATAATAGTTTTAGTGGTCAAATCCCATTATCACTTTCAAACTTTGAATATCTCTACAGCTTAGATCTTTCAATGAATAATTTTAGTGGTGAAATACCGGATGTATTTGGAAACCTTAGTCACTTATATTATTTGACACTAAACAATAATAATTTCAGTGGTCAAGTCCCTTCATCCCTTTTAAATACAAGTGTCACATTTCTTGATCTTAGCTCCAACATGTTGCATGGAAGCCTCCCGAATCCATTCTTTGAGGCAAATTATTTTTCAGTCTCAAATAATAAATTCAGTGGGAATATCTCCTTTCTCTTTTGTAATGTAAGCTCACTTGAGATACTCAACTTGTCTCACAATATCTTGTCAGGACCTATTCCACAATGCCTTGTTGGTCTTCCCAATCTCTTAGTTCTAGACCTACAAATGAATGGTTTTTCTGGAACTTTACCATACAATTTTTCCAAGAGTAATGTCTTGCAAACTTTGCATTTCAATAGCAATCGGTTCAAGGGATCATTGCCTCTATCTTTGGCTCATTGTACTCAACTAGAAATTTTTGATGTTGGACACAATGAGATCAAGGATACCTTTCCTATTTGGCTTGATGCTTTGCCAGAGTTACAAGTGCTTGTTTTAAGAGAGAATAAGTTTTATGGGGCCATTTCTAGTTCTAAGACCAAGCATCCATTTACCAAGTTAAGGATTTTTGACATTTCCAACAACCATTTTAATGGATCTTTGCCAGCAACATACATCAAGCAGTTTGAAGGAATGATGAAAACAGATTTTGTTGAAGGAGGTTCACAATATATGGGAAGTAAAAATTATTCAAGATATAAGGAGTCAGTGATGATCACATGGAAAGGTTATATCATAGAGTTGAAAAGGATATTGACAATATTCACCACTATTGACTTGTCAAATAATAGATTTGATGGGGAGATTCCAAAAGCCATCGGAGAGCTACATGCACTGATAGGGCTTAATCTTTCACACAATAGAATCTCTAGTTCTATTCCAAGATCAATTGGAAAATTGACAAGTTTAGAATGGTTGGATCTATCATGCAACAAGCTTAAGGGTGAGATTCCTCAAACTTTGACGAATCTCAACTTTCTTGCTATTCTGAACCTTTCACAAAATCAGCTTGAGGGGATGATACCAAGAGGTGAACAATTTAATACATTCGAAAGAGATTCATATGAGGGGAATTCAAGATTGTGCGGTATTCCATTGTTAAAATCTTGCAATAAGGATGAAGGAGAATCACCAACACCAATCTTTGATGTTGATGAGAAATTTGGATTTGGTTGGAAACCAGTAGCCTGGGGATATGGATGTGGAATGGTATTTGGAATCTTCATGGGGTATGTTATGTTCTCAATTGGGAAACCTCAATGGCTTGTAAGGACTTTTGGAGGTCAATTCAAGAAACAGGCCAAAAGGATGAGAAATAGAGGTCGGGCAAATTGAAGAATGAATCACCTGAGAATGTGGCTTTGTAATTAGTTACTAGTTACAAGCTGTTGGTCTTTATCTTTCTTATCTTCTTTGTTTGTATCATGTCAGTTGAGAGTGTATCATCTTTTGTTTTAAATGTAATAGCCCGTCATTCTATTTATGTAATTTTAAGTGATTTGTTATCACTGCTTTGTTTTGTGTTTGTTGAAAGTCAATGAAGTACGTACAAGTTTGAGACCAAAAAAAAAAATTTGTTGCTCATGCTAGCACATACGAGCAACTTGTTTTAATTAGTTTTGGTTATTTCATTTCAATTAGTAACCATATGAAAATAATTCGAAAGATTCAATTATGAAAAGTTAAATTTACATTCAAATCAATTAAAGGGTTTAGCTTTATGTCAACACTTCTTTTTTTCCTTAACTATACATTTAATAAAACCCTCTGCAGTTAAAATAATTGAAGGATACACAGTAGGTATAATTTTTTTTTTTTAAAAAATGAAACCTAAATAATCACTTCAAACCAAGAAAAACCATATTTTTAAAAAACCTAAATAGACACCTAAAATAAAAGCTTATGCCTTATGGTATAAAAATAACAGTTAAGCCAACTTTGAAATGCAACAAGACATGGTTCTGGATTACTTTTTTTTTTTTAATTAATTGGGTCCAGATTAACCAATTGGACAATATTCCTCTGGTCTAATTAGAGTAGTTTGACCCGTTGCGAGAAAATGTTGGGGCCAAGCATTGTGATTGAAAGTATATTGGTCCATTAGTCTTGGCCGACATGCATGGAGCAGAATGGCTAATACCTTAACATTTTTTTTGGGTGATCATCCTACTCTCAAACTTATGAATTTAAGCCTCTCTTCCTTTATAGGTGAGATTCTTCTTGTATCTGTTTAAAATAACTTATAAGTAGCTTTTCAATCGTGATTTATTAATGATTAAAAAACCGGACAACACCAAATAGTTGGACCATTCCAGCCGATAACCAGGACACTTTCTGGCTCGTTCAACGTAGTTGGCTTGCCTTGCCACTTGAACCGTTTCCAGCCGCTTTGAGCCGGTATTTGGACTGGAAGCCGGCGTTAAGCCGAGAACCGAGATTGTTTTGCAAAAACCAGACAGCCTGAGTTTGTTACGCAGTTGCATGGTTGGGGAAAAAACTAGAGTTTAGACCACCCTAGATTGAAGAAGAAGAAAAGAAAAAAAAAAAAGGGAGATCAAAGGAGAAAATGGAAGAAGATAGCATAGGAGAGAAAAGAAACACAACCTTAAAACCCTTAAATCCACCAACATTGCAAGCTGCGACGGCCATGAATAAGAAAAATGAAAGCTACTGGGACAACCTGAAAGTGAAGGATTGAGATCTGAAAGGAAAATGTTCGGCCGAAGATGTAAAACTGGTGGAAGTGAAAAGTTGCTTTGAGTGCAGTAAAAGTAAACCATCATTCAATGTCAGCCACCGCCACATCACATTTACCTAAGGATCATCTTTTTGTTTCAGGTTTTTTTATATTTTTCATTTGTCATTTTATCTGTATTATTTATTTGCATATTTTATTTTTTTATTTTCATGTAAAATGATTAATATAAAGTTATATATATTTAGTATATTATTTCAATGATTCTGTGAGTTGTCAAGTAAAATTGAGATACTTATGTTTTTCTTAACTTTTTTAAGAATTTGGTATTTGATTTCATATATATATATATATATATATATATATATAATCATATAGGTATATCATATTATTTGTATTTAGTATTATGTTACTAGTTCGACCGAACAGTTCAACTGGTCAGCCGCTGTCCTTTTTGACTCAATATCCGGTTTGGCTTTTAAAATACAGTGATTTATAGAATACGAGATAAATATGTGAAATGAGTTTTGTTTTAACTTATGTGAAACATGTTTATTAGTGATTTCAATTGTGATCACAAATAGAGCCAATTGAAATTGCACAATTGTCTAATTTGGTTTCTCTTTATTATCATTTCAACTTTGAAAATATAAGTCCTTTGAAACTTGAATCATCCACATGGGAGAGGCTTATTCTGAACATGACTGATAAAGGGACTTGGTTTTGATCATGCAAATATGTCTTCTATTACAACCAAATTCCTTGTCTTTACTCATGAATTTCTCATCCTCTTTAGTCTCCCTAAATTTGTCTTCTTGTAACACAAATAGCCTTCCCAAATTGTCAGGAAAACTTCAAAAGCTGGAGTCTTTATATCTTTCCAACAACAAAATTCATCGGAAGGTTCTCAAATGGTTCTATTATGTGGGAAATGATTCTTTGTACCATTTGGATCATTTGGATCTCTCTCACAGTTTTTGACTTTGATTTCTTGCAATAGGAAACAATTCGTTTTGTGATCTCAGCTATCACATGTTGCAAGAAAAGATTTTTAAAAGGTTCAGCAACATAGCAAATGGTGAATCGGATTATTTGGATCTTTCACATAATAATTTGACTTCAGTTCAGTGTCTTTCAATTATAACTGTTAAATCTTTCAATTAGTACTGTCATAAGGTATCTTGACATCAGCTTCAACATGTTGCAAGTAGGCATCTGGAACCAAGGGAGCACTTTCTACGTTGTAATAATTAATGTACTTCTCCGGTCTTTAATATAAGATTTAATTCAGTAATTGAAGTAGATTAAGAATGTTAGTTAAATTAGTTAATATAATATGTTTTCTCTAGAACACTCTAAATGTATTTCTTAATTCCTTCTCCTACTTGATTATTGTTAAGGGGAATTAATAGGATTAATTTGAGAAAAAATTGATAAACATGTTAAATATATCTCACATATAAGATTAATACCAACTTTCTAATTAGATCTTATATTAAGGTTCGGAGTATAACCCTACATTTTACACCTGTTGCTTTTGTAATCAAATGTTAAAAATTAACTTTGTAAACCGGTTGTGATTGTAAAAAGTAAGGGTACAAAGGAGGTTTTTAAGATTATCGGTGATTAATCACTTTAAATCAGGAAAAACAACCCTATTTTTTTGTTTAAAAAAAGATAAATAGAAACCTAAAAAAAATTCATTTTTTTTAATGAAATGCCGTGGGCAATTTGGATGACATCAGGTAGTCTCATTGGTGCTCCTTAATTATATATATACATATAAAATAATCAACTTAACAAGGAACCTAAGGGTTACAATTTAGGGATTAAGATTGTAGAATCTGCCAGTCTCATTCACCTTCCTTTACTTCATTGGTTTCATAAAATCTTAAATCTAAAATATTAAAATTGAATCCAATAATATGACCAAGAAGTTAGAGGCGGGCAGAAGAGGGAAATGATCCCAAAATAAAATGGTGCAAATTAGAAAGAAACGGACGTGTGGGACCTCGTCTTCCGTACACTCACATTTCGAGGCTCCATTTTCTTTGAGAGTTCGACGAGTTAATATTTAGTTTAATACTTCTTGGGCTTAATTTTTTTTTATATAAAATAATATTCATTTTTTAAAAAATATTTAATGAGTTTTTTTTTAATTTTATGCCCATATATTTTCTTTTTTTATTTATTTACTGCATCTTTTACTTATTCTCTTCATTAATAAGGGCATATTTGAAAAAATATATATATCTTCATATTTATTGTTTTAAACTGATTTTAACTAGTTTTTTTTATTAGTGTAATAGATAAAATTTAACTTATATTTTGAATCGAAGAAAATACCTAGTACTAGTATTAGGGCTGTTCATTTATGTCCTATCTTGATATCCCGTCACGATTTTAGTCATTTTGGGATGGGGGGAATCTATGCCTAAAAAGTTTTCTGGACGAAAAAAAAAGACAGGACAAAAATGTCTCAAAATAAGACATGACACTGGACGAGGTGTTTCAACCTAATTTCGTGTTGATATATTATTTCTTTAATTTTATAAATTTATTTTACATATCATTAATATAATAATATTATAATTTTTATGATTATATTGTTTACAATTTATAAGTTTTACTACATGGGGTACATTTTTCTCTAAATACATTTGATTTTGTAATTAAAAAATTAAAATAATAAACAATTCATTCTTACCTAGTGCCAATTATGTCTAGTTCAGAAAGAACGTGACACATTAGGACGAGACAAGATGAGACATGAGATAAAAAGACCATCCTATTCCAATTATTGGGATAGGTTTTGGATGGATTGTTCTGATCTCAATCATCTCATCCCATTCTATGAGCACCCATAACTAGTATAATATTTTAAATTCTAAAATTTAATATTTTTTCTTAAAAAATTGAATTCAATTTAATACGTTGATTTTTTTACTCCTAAAATAATATTTTTATTATTAAATTTTAGAGATTAAAAATAATATTAATGATTAATATTTTTTCAATTAGAGAGGTAGATATTAATGTTTTAAGATTACACAAATAATTAATTTGTATATGTACTATTTTTTTGAATTTAATGTTTGACATTCTTAAATTGAAAAATGAATACGGAGAAAAATTACTTGAAAATGATTCCAATTGAAACTCTCATACTTTTAACTTGGGTTCCAAAATTTGCGCACCTATCTAGGATTTGTAACATATATGAAAATATAGGATTAATATAATCTTTGATTCTTTAAGTTTAGCTTCATTTTGGTTTTAGTTCATCAAGTTTCAAAATATAAGTTTTGGTCTCTTAAGGGGCAAAATGATCCAAATTTTTTTATTAGATTATAGCAACCAATGTTTTAAATAAAAAAAAAAACTCGAGGGATCAAAGTCTTTGAAGAATTAAAACCAAAATGAAAGTAAACTTGAAGCAATAAAGTTTGTATTAACCCGAAAATATATTAACTAAATTATGATGTTATTAAGTAGATCAAGACGCTTAATTAGCATTTTATGATCATGGCATGCGATCTAAAGTATTGTTATTATCCTAGTTATTAGAATTTTGTTTTTAAAAAAGTCATATTCATTTCCAAAAGTAGTGTATTTAACTATTTAGACGGGGCTGTGGCGGAACTAGTTTTTTTTTTTTGGAAAAATTTCATTCAAGGACCGCTGAAGGCAATTAACTTCCAAGAGCCCCCAAAACAATCTGCAAAGCCACTGCAGGACCGTGGCGGCAAATTGAAATTAACTGCAAAACCAAAAAGACAGTGTTGCCCCTCAAACTATTACTCTGAAATTTGAAGTCTTCTCTCTCTCTCTCAACTCCCGATATCTGAAGCCCCTCTCCCCCACTCTAAAAAATTTCAGTTTATGCAGTGAAGGAGATCGCTCCCCTCACCTCGCTACTGTTAAATATTTATTTGTGTAGTATTTGTGATCCATTGCTACTAGTATTCCGTCGGCCAAAATAAACAATGCGATCGTCTGAACAGTAATATATGTGTTTTATCTTTTTCCCTGTTTGTTTGTTATGCCGCTGCCTCTTGTCACGCACTTGAAGCACTTTGTACTCATGGAGTTTGGAACAATACGGATTTTCTTAGTTAAATAAAAATGATATTCTTAAAATAATTTATAATCAGTTGTTAATCTAAAATATCTAAACTTATTCAAAGAAAAATTTCTGATGGAAATGCGTGTTGAATCTGAGCACAATAAGCCGATGCTCTGGATTATAAGCAATTTATTTTGTATAGTGCTATGAACAGATGTAGAATTTCATGATGGTACTTGGAGGTAAATTGCCCTAAGTACTGAACTTAAACTAGCCAACGACTATATAAATGTATGAACAAATTAATCGACTTGCAAATGGACATATTTTTATTGTTAATGTATGTATCCTTATTGCAAAGTTTCTAATTCCACTTGTGAACAATCACTTCCAGACCTGTGAATTGATGTGTTTAATTTTTTGAATGAAATAAATCTACTTGCAAAAGGACGTATTTCTATTGTTAACGAGTGTATCCGTGTTGCAAATTTTCTAATTTCACTTGTGAACCCTCACTCTCAGACTTGTGATAAACTTTTTTAATTGAACTAGCTCACTTGCAAATGGATGTGTTATTCTTATTAATATACATATCCTATTTGCAAATTTTCTAATTTCAGTTGTAAATGATTCCTCCCAGACTTGTGAATAATCATGTTCAACTTCTTGAATTCAACTAGCTCACTTATAAATGGACAAATTCTTGCTATTAATATACTTATTCTTCTTGTAAATTCCTTGGGAAGCACAAATCACAATATCTCTTGTGTGATAGTCATTTTCTATTGTTCATGAGTTCATTCATTATTTTGAGTTTTCCTTGACGCACCGGTGTCAATCTATTGACGGTACTTATTGTTGTATCACAAGAATAATACACTTCACTAAAGTTTGAGTTGTGGTGGCTCATTACTCATAAAAGAAATTCACAATTAGTTGCTATTACAAACTATTTTAATAGATAAAGACAACAAAAAACAAAGCAATGACATAACAATTATTATATTTTTATTTCAAATGTAATTTAAGCTATTTTAGAATGTGTTAAAATTTGTGTATGGAGAATTTGCACAATTTCTGTTTTAGGAAATATACTATGAGTACGTTACATGTCAATTAATTACAATTTGCTGTCTTTCCCCAATAACTTGCAAATATGTGATGTACTATTGACAACTCGAATTAGAAAATTTGCAATAAGGATACGTTGATTAACACTTTGATGTCATGGGTATTTGGTTGTCATATTGGCAATTAGAATTAGAAAATTTGCAATAAAGATATATTGATTCATAAGAGAAACTCGTCCATTTACAAATAGGCTAATATAACTAAAAAATTCATATATGATTATTCACAAGTTTGAAGAGCACTAATCACAAGTGGAATTAGGCAATTTGCAATACGAATATGCATATTAACAATAATAACTTGTCTATTTGCAAGTGATCTAGTTGAATTCTAGAAGTTGGACATGATAATTCATGTTTGGAAGGAACTATTTGCAACTAAAGTCAGACAATTTGCAAGAAGGATAAGTATATTAACAACAAGAATTTGTCCATTTATAAGTGAGCTAGTTGAATTCAATAAGTTGAACATGATTATTCACAAGTCTGGGAGGAATCATTTACAACTGAAATTAGAAAATTTGCAAATAGGATATGTATATTAATAAGAATAACACATCCATTTGCAAGTGAGCTAGTTCAATTAAAAAAGTTTATCACAAGTCTGAGAGTGAGGGTTCACAAGTGAAATTAGAAAATTTGCAACACGGATACACTCGTTAACACGGATACACTCGTTAACAATAGAAATACGTCCTTTTGCAAGTAGATTTATTTCATTCAAAAAATTAAACACATCAATTCACAGGTTTGGAAGTGATTGTTCACAATGGAATTAGAAACTTTGCAATAAGGATACATACATTAACAATAAAAATACATCCATTTGCAAGTCGATTAATTTGTTCATACATTTATATAGTCGTTGGCTAGTTTAAGTTCAGTACTTAGGGCAATTTACCTCCAAGTACCATCATGAAATTCTACATCTGTTCATAGTACTATACAAAATAAATTGCTTATAATCCAATCCATCGGCTTATTGTGCACAGATTCAACACGCATTTCCATCAGAATTTTTTTTTGAATAAGTTTAGATCTTTCAGATTAACAACTGATTATAAATTATTTTAAGAATATCATTTTTATTTAACTAAAAAAATCCGTATTGTTCCAAGCTCCATGAGTACAAAGTGCTTCAAGTGCGTGACAACAAGCAGCAGCATAACAAACAAACAGGAAAAAGATAAAACACATATATTACTGACTGTTCACAATTGCATTGTTTATTTTGGCCGACGGAATACTAGTAGCAATGGATCACAAATACTGCACAAATAAATATTTAACAGTAGCGAGGTGAGGGGAGCGATCTCCTTCGCTGCATAAACTGAAATTTTTAGAGTGAGGGAGAGGGGCTTCAGATATCGGGATTTGAGAGAGAGAGAAAAGACTTCAAATTTCAGAGTAATAGTTTGAGGGGCAACACTGTTTTTTTGGTTTTGAAATTAATTTCAATTTGCCCCCACGGTCCTACAGTGGCTTTTCAGATTGTTTTGGGGGCCCTTGGAAGTTAATTGCCTTCAGCGGTCCTTGAATGAAATTTTCCCTTTTTTTTTTTCACTTTCAATTCTTTTTTTGGCTTTCCATCATCGCCTATGACACAGGACCATTTGATAAACGTACACTAAAGCTTATTTATATAATGAAGTTGATGGTACTTCAAATAATTTTGTGCATTTCATGGCATTTTTCTGAAATCAGAATTCAGTATTTAAAAAAGTAATTTACCTTTTTTATTAGATCAAAATACAATTTTACCCTTAATTTTTTCATGGTAAATTTTTATCCCTAATTTTTTTAGTAATGTGATTTACCCATTTTTTTTTGGGGTGAAATTTTACAGCTGCATTCAAAGATCAAAATAAAATTGCACCAAAATAAATAGGGAGAATTGTAATAAAATTTCAAGTAAAAAACATAATTACTAAAAAAATCTTAAAAACAACATAGCAGTTTGCAATTAGAGCCAGAAAATGAGCCGAGCCCATCAAATCAACCCATTTAGGTCTTAAAATTGTGAGGGTGTGGCTTAAGATTTTCCCATTCAAATAAAAAATGGGTTTAAAAGAGCTAACCTGTAAGGCTGAGAGCTTAAAAAGGCCAGCCCCTTAAGTCTTTTTATTTTTTTTTGAATTTTTTTATATAATGCTAATATTATTAATTCTTTTACATTGTTAATAATATTTTAATTATTTTGTTATTATTATCATTTTAAAATTAAATTTCATAAACTGATTTGATTTATTTGGTTTTGGACAGTAGTTTGTTTGATTACATTTTTAAAAATTGGGTTAAATTAGACTTTAATAATAATTTAATTTATATGTGTTGATAGTTTTAAACTATATATATTTAATAAGAGAGTATTTTTATAGTTATATAATATATGATTCTATAATTTGAATTAGAAATTTATGAATTTGAACAATAATGCATTTTAAACTGCAGTAAAATAATAGATAGATTGCAAAATTTAAAAGTGAAATTTCTATGAAGAAAAATTTAATATTTTTGCCTCTAAAACAGAGCATATTCATAAACAAGCGTAATTGATGATAGTGATGATGAAATTTCAAAAAATTGATAATAGCATTTGTCTATTGCACATTTGCATTGTTAATGAAAGTTTTGAATGTTATTGTTTTGTTGATGAATATTTTAGATGTTGATGAATATTTAAATATGATAATGTTTTGTGTTTGTTATTTAATTTTATTCATATTTATATTTTTTTTAGTAATTTTATTGTTTTATTTTCACTTTTAATAAAACCTATGAGAAATATTAAACATTGAATTTTTTTCCCCTTAAACGGGCCTAAAGCACGCCTGCCTGTCCCGAGCCTTGTCAATTCAAAGGCCAGGCTTCGCAAATTGGGACATTTTTAAAATTTCAACCATGTAAGACCAGATGGGCCTGTACTTCAAATACTACTTGTAGTGACAAGTTTTAGAACAGAAAATAATAACTGCTCACTTATTATTAAAATTTTTAATAATTATATTTATTATTTGGTATCTCATTACAATTTTCTAAATAAAATAAAAAGATCAGAAGGGGTTATGGATAAAATTACATCTTCACCTTTTTTATATTTTACCTCCAATAAAAATATTCAGATGATAAAATAAAACACGGCTCCCCTTCCTTTTCCTTGTGGTCAGTCTTGACTCTGGAGTCCCGACAAAACATTCACTCTTGCATGCGGTGGGACCTTTGCTTTTCTACACATGCCGAGGCCTAGGCCTGGTTTTTCCACAACTTTTTTTTGACCAATTAATTATTTTTCTCACTTTCTATCCTGTGTGGAAAAATAATCTTTCCTCCCCCTCCCCCGTTTTCAACTTCTCTCAACCAGCTCCTCCATTCAAACTCTACTCACCCTCAACCTGCCACCATCCTTCTCCCATCATGGAACAAATTAAATTGCGGCTCGACATGGAAAAACTGTTAAAGATTAGGTTAAAATTAGTTAGTTGTTTTTCCTTTCAGTATTCCTTACTATATTTTTATACATAAAAAGGTACTAGCATTATGCAAATTTCGTACTCAGGCTGGTTTAGTTCTTTTTTACCGATAAAATTGTTAATAAGAATTTTTTAAAATTATTATTCTGATTATGCTTACCACGAAGGAGGGAGGGAAAAGGAGCGGCATTTACCATGTAAAAGGGAAAAAAAGATAAACCGGATGAGCCATAAGTAGCTGCGCAGCTGTCACCTTTTTATGGAAAATATTTTTTTTTTGTGTGAACATCATTTTTCATACTTTTATGAAAAATATTAGGCTTTGATGGCGATCAAAGTCGTCTCATCGAGTCAATATAATGTCTTTGCCTTTTGAAGAAGGTGGCACTATGGTAATCTTCTACTTTATTCATCAATAATGACCATTCCAATATTTTCTTGCTTCTTTAATTATTTTCTATTATTGCTTTGCTTGATTAATTACTACGAAGCAGGGAGGAAAGAGTGGTGTTAATAATAGAGGAATTATCCATAGTGTCTGCCACGTAATTAATGGAGCTGGTTTATCTTGTTTATCTTTCCCTTTTGTTTTCCTCTCCTTTACATTTTATTCCCATCACCATTAATTATAATTTTAACCATTTAGATTTAAAGTGCTAAAATTTAATCTGAACCAATTGTTAAAATTTGATGTAACTAGGTTTACAATAATAAATTATCATTAAAAAAAATTTAGTTCATTTATGGATTGTTCAAATCAAAATTTAACAGTTTAAATTTATTTATATATTTTTTTAATAAATTTATAATGATAGTTCTACAAAATATTGAATTTCAACAGCTAAAATTATAATCAATAGCAATGAAAATGAAAAAGGAAGGAGAAAAAGAGAGAGGTAAAAAAGAGAAGTCAATTTCATAAGACCTGTCTGGAATGGTTTATAACCAAATTTTCAATTCTAAGAAAATAAGATGCTTATAAGTAATTTTAAATCTGATGGAGAAGGGGCCAATAATTAAGTTGGCTCATCGAAAGGGAAATAACAAATAGATTGAAATAAAAGAAGGCTACATAGTCCCTCTTAGGCTTATGAATTATCATATTCAACTTTTTTAATTCAACTAATTTACTTGCAAATGAACGTGTTCTTTTTATTAGTATATATGTTTTGCAAATTTTCTAAGTTCAGTTGTCAATATGACAGCCACATTTTTAGAACATGAAGTTGTTAAGCAATGTATTTTTCTTGCAAATTTTCTAATTTAATTTGTCAATGGTATATTTGTTTGCATCGCAACTGCACGGGTTGTGACAAGTAATAAAATGATAAGTAAAGTATCATTCCTATGAGGATGTAGTTTTAAAACCTGGTTTCAAGTTTTGATTACCACACTTTTGTTTTATTTGAGTAATACAAATATCAAAAGTGAAAGCAAACTATCTGTAAAATTAAAAACTAATAAAAAGAAAAAGTGATTCTTTAATTCCAATAATTCAAAGGGACCTAGGATTATTTATCTCCCTTATATTTCAAAAGTACTCAATTAAATTCTCATTGTATTTGCTTCATAATTATAGATTATGTTAGCCAAGAACACTAAATTACCTATAAGTGCTCTCTCAAGTCTCCACATAGGTGTTTATCTCAATCAATTCCTTAATCTCTTAATTAATTAATTAAGCCCCAAATTTTTATTGCAAACCTAATGTGATTATGTGAGGCTAATGAGTATATCTCTATCTCATTAACAAAACCATCCATCCAACTCACAAGCTTCAAGTTCTCACACAATTTTACCCAAGTTCTACATTCAACCTAGCTCTCTCAAGCATTAGTCAAGTGAATTCAACAATCTCATTGGTAGCCATTCAACAAAAAGAATTAAGAATAGAGTAAAATCAACATAATCATAATATTAACCACAAATATAAAGGGAAAATGAGTACTTAATCCATACAAGAGTTCAAAACAATCCTAGAATCAAAGTATTTAACCACATACACTTCGAAATTCCATGAGAATATATATATACACACACACATCAGCACAAAATGGAATAAGAGTAGAGAAAGCAAGATGGAGAGGAAAAAATCAAAGAAAGAAGCCCAAATCTCTTCAAAACTTCAACTCCTAGCTTAATCTTCTCTGGAAAGCAAGTCCTAGCATAGCACAATACTTTCAAAAACCACCCAGAAGTGAAGAATGACGACCAAGCTTGAAATGTGGCCTTAAAATCTAAAATTTTCTAGCTTAGTTGAGGCGTATGTCTTGTTGTCAACGACTGCGCCCGGCCTAGAAATTTTACACCTCGGTCAAGTTTGCTTCGGTTTTAGTTGGGCCGCAGTCAGGTTAGAGTATGCTGTAACTCATTTTGCCTCTAGAAAATTTTGTACTTCTACCTCAAATGAAGAGTTCTATATGTGATTTGACCTCTATTTGTTTTTCTTTGATCACTACAATGTAATTCTTAAGAAACCTTGATCCTCAATTCCTTCCGAAGTACTTCCGAGTGGCGTAAAACTTTAATTCTTAGACCAAAATAACCTTACAAACTTTATAAGCTCAAAAATATCAAGGATAAATGCCAAAATATGAACAAATATATCTAAGAGTGCATAAAACTCAAGGAAAAAGTGTTGAAATGACATGAAATTCTAGAAATTAACAATATCATATACTTGTAAACTAGTGGAGATAAGCAAAAGATTAGAATTAATTGACATGAAACATACTCATAATATACATTGCCTAAAACTAAAATTGTACAAATTCTCTATACAAAAATTTGAACACATTCTAAAGTAGCTTAAATTACATCTCGAATAGAAATATAACAATTGCTATGCCATCGCTTTTTTGTTGTTGTGTTTTTATCCATTGAAGTAGTTTCGTAACAGTGATTGACTTCGTTTTTTTTTTTTTTGTGAGTAATGAGCCACCACAACAACTCAGACCTTAATACAGTGTGTTGTTCTTATGGCACAAGGATAAGAACCCAGGTGCAACAATAAAAACTCAAAATAATCAATAAACTCATAAACATTTAATTTTACTACTGCTAGTCATATATAATATGTTGCTGCGCATCATTCAAGCATTAATTTCAATCAATTTTTAATAATTAAAGACAGTATATGTTTACAACAAGAATATGTGAATACAACAAAAATACGAGTTTTCACAATATCAAATCATCATTTCTTAGAGAAGTGGAATTTACAAATTCACAATGCAATTCATGATAGGAACTGAAAATCTAACTCTCAACACTCAACGGTGTGAATCTAAAATCAACCCACTGTATAATTTTATCTCAAATATGAATAATAAAAAAATTTCTTACTGGTCCAGAACTTTATGAGAGCCCAAACCAAACTCATAAAATCTACAATAGAAGAAATGGAGAGGATATTGTAGTATTATGTGCAAAAACTTTTGAATGGAAAGGCAGTGAAAGACGTTGTGTACAGAGAGACAGTGGCGACAGTGAAGGCTCTTGTTACCAGAACAACACTGACAGTGAAGGCATTCCATACTAGAATAGTGGTGAAAGTGAAGGCTCTTCTTACTAGCACAATGACGGCGGTGAATGATCTCTCTCAATGTATATAGCAAATTTTTTTAGAGTGTGAGAGAGAGAGAAAAACTTAAGTTATCGACAGTTTTAAGAAAGAAACAGGGAAGAGCTTGACCTAATATCAAGGTCACAGTTTTGAAGGTAACAATGTCTTTTCTGTTTTAAAATTAATTTCAATTTGCTTCTTCAATCCTATAGTGACATTTCAGAATATTTTGGGAGCTGTTTGAAATAAATTGCCTACTGTGGTCCTTAATCAAAATTTTTCCTTTAAAAAATGCATGGAGAGGGATAAAATAAATAAGTGAGAGAAAATATAAAACATAGTTTTAATACCGTTATTTAATAAGGACACATGCGAAAAAAAATTATCAATTCAATGCACTTCTTAATTTGCGTCTTTAAGACACAAATATATAATTAGAAATAGAGTGGCATTTTATTGTATTACAAGTTCATAGGCACAAAATGTGTGATTTACGAGGGTTTTATTGGCTTGTAGTTTGGCCTATTTTGTCTTAAATTGCTAGTTTCCTTTGAAAAGAAATCATAATTGTTTTGGCTTTGCCTCTAAAACTAGGGGTGCTCAATTTGTCCTATCCTAATCGTCTCGTTTTAGTCCCAGTGAATTCAGGATGGGATAGGACGCGATGCGAGGTGACGAGACAAAAATAATTTTAAGACCGGACAAGTACGAGATGAGATGGGGACAGTAATCGAAACAAGATGGGATGCGGGATGAGGTCGTCCCGTCCTAGAGAATTTTTTTTAAAAAATCATTTAATAATTATCATTAAATTATTCAATTTATTTATTAATAATAATTATTATTTTTATAGTAATTTTTAGATCTTAAGTTGTATTATTATCTCAACAAAATCTCCTTCCTCAGTAAAATAATTCATAAAACCATTATATAGTGTTTCTTTTACAGTATCATTTTTACACCTTTTTTATATTATATAATTGAGCTTTCTACATAATATTTTTTTATAATATTTTTATTTTTAGAAGTCCAATAAAAAATAAGCATTATAATATAAAAAATTCATACAAAAAAATATAGTTTTTTTTAAAAAAGGGGAAAAGCGACATCCAAGTCCCGTCCCAGTCATGGAACAAAAATCTCATCTCGTCCCTGTTCATTGGAAAGGGCCTGTCCCGGTCATGTCCCATAAATAGCCCTATCTAAAATGATTAATGAGGGTGAAAGGGAATTTGAAATGCAGAGGAAAATGTTGGGACAAAAACCAACACTAGGTGTAATGTAAATATTTTAATACGAGCACATTTGTATACTGATAAAGGTATTTGGATAAACTTAGTATTATAAAATGAATTTATTAAAATAATTAAATTTAATAATTTTCTGTCAGCTGTCCGCTTCATAGCCCATCGTTTTCTTTATCACTTCGTTTTTCAATATGATCTTTTTTTCCACCATGGAATTGCAATTGCAAGTTCTTAAGTGCTCGCAAAATGGCATGATAGTTAGATCTAAACTTCAATTCAATTATAGTCAGGTCTTGAAAAATTTTGTTAAAAAATAAGTTGTAAATAGGAATTCAGAAAATTATAAATAGAGAATCATAGTTGCGATTAATGATACGTAATTATCATTACTTCCTTATTTGCAATGGTATATTATACCAATAATTGTTTTCGAACAAAAAAATATTAAACTGATAATTATAATTTATTTTTCTAAAAAAGAATTTTAAGGACCTAAGTACTGTTATTACATAGAAGTTTTGTAACTCCTTTTTGTTAAGGCACATGCAATGTTTTGGTCGAATCAATATCTGGGAAACAGGTTAGGCTGTGTTGGATTTTAGTGAAATAAGCATGAGCCTAAAACAAAGATCTAAAGCATGAGCTTGATCCTAATCCTAAGTCTATATATAGATTTTTCTAAACTCAAGCATGATGTTTCAAAAGGACTCACATGAACTACACCTTTTTAAAAGTCTGAATAAAATGCATGCCTCTAAAGCCCATACTTTGAAGACCATAGTCCTTCAAGCCAATTGTAAAACCTGGTGATGACAATTATATAAGTAGGAATAAGAAAAACCAATCATTATTTGACTAAGGAGATATATGTATTTTTTTTTAAAATCAACCAAGCACAATAAGCGTGGCATGTAAAATTGGATTTTACCTCTTTGCTTTTCTCACATAAATTAGGACAAACTCCTCCTATTAATATTATAATGTTTCATTTGAGCATCATTAAAAATAAACTTACAACGCTTATTATGCTTTAGTAAACCATGCAAATCAAGGTTGATGGAGTGGGCAAGCATTCCCTTGTTGAGTGGAAAGATAGGGAGAGGGTAGCAACTTGATAAATTAAAGGGTTGAAGTTGTGTATCAATAATGAGATGTGAAACTTATGGTTAATTAAGGCTAAGTTTTTAATTTTATAAATAATTTACAAAATCGATTTAGATTATATCAGATATAGTTATATATTATTATTATTATAAAATTAAAAAAAAGGTCAGTCTTGTAAGCTTAAAGGCTAGGCCTTTTGGACATACAACTTACTTATTTACTAAATAAATTAAGCTAAACTGAAAATAGGTCAGACCAGAGGTTTTTTATGAGTGCTGTCTACTTCCTCCCCTAATGACTTGTATTAGAATCTTCATTGATTTCTCATCATTAATTACTTATTTATGGAATAAGGCCCATGTCGTGTGGATTCCATATCATTATGAGGCCCACTAAATATATCTCTCATTTAAGCGACCTAGTAGCCTATTACATCCGAGTTTAAGTGGGCTTGAATTTTGCAGATTTTTTGTTCTATAAGCCTAAAACAGAGCCGCCTGTAGTTGTAACCAACAGAAAAATGAGTCGCCCGTGGTCAATTATGTGGGAGAAATATATTAGCCACCGTACAATACCAATTCAATAATAACCGACTCAAACGATCATTGCCAATACAATACAATACATTTCCTAGTTGGTTTGATATGATTTGCTAGAGATAATAGGTTTTATGCAGCCATTTCTAGTTGCAATACCAAGCATCTATTTCCCAATTAACTTAAGATTTTTGACGTTTCCAACAACAATAATTTTAATGGATCCTTGCCAGCAAGATACATTAGGGAGTTTAAAGGAATGATGAGAACAAATAACGTTGAAGCTGAATCGCAATATATAGGAAGTAAAAATTATTCAGCATATATGGATTCAGTGATGATCACAAGGAAAGGTTATACCAAAGCATAAAAGGATCTTGACAATATCCACCATTATTGACTTGTCAAATAATAGGTTTGATGGGAAGACTCCCAGAGTCATTGGAAAGCTACATGCACTAAGAGAGCTTAATTTTTCTCACAATAGAATCTCTGGTTCTATTCCAAAATCAATTAAAAAATTGACAAGCCTAGAATTATTAGATATGTCATGCAACAAGCTTGAGAGTGAGATTCATTTAGCATTGACAAATCTCAACTTTGTTGCTTTTTTGAACCTTTCAAAAAATAAGTTTGAAGGGGTCATACCAGGAGGTGAATAATTTGATACATTCCAAAGAGATTCATATGAGGGGAATTTAGAATTATGTGGTGTTCCATTATCAAAAACTTGCAATAACACTACAAAAACATGATTTTAGCGACGGAATTTAGTGACAGAATTAGCGACGGAATTTGTTCCGGTGCTAATACCTTTGTCGCTAATTGATTAGCGATAGAATTTCCGTCGCTAATTCTTGACAGAAATTTCCGTAAAATTTCGTCTCTAACTTGATTTTTTTAAAAATAAAATAAAATGCCATGTGGCACCTCTACCAATTGCCACATCATTACTGGGGACCACCTCCACGTGTGGCTGCCACCTCACCTCTACTGCCACGTGTGCTGCCACCTCACCTCTGCCTACCACATGTGCACCGCGTGTCGTCACCACATAATTCCCTCCTCGAAGTGACTTCTCCATGGTGTGAACCCAGGACCTCCTCTGTGCGTGCGTGTGGCTTTACTAGTTGAGCTGTAATGAACCTGTTGATTTTTTATGTAAAATTAAATATATATAATGTTATTTTACACAAAAAATTATATATACATATATTATTAAAAACTAAAAATATACTATATGATAATTTTAATCATAACTATTTTAATGAAAAAATAATTTTTAAATATTTGTTTTACTATTTTTTTATACTGTTTTATTTTTTAAAAAATATTTTTAATATAATTTTAATTTCTAACGACACTAATTTTGAATTTTAAATCATAAATAATTTTTTTATAAATATTTTTAAATTTATTTTTTAATTAACATTGATAAGATCTACAATTTAATTATATATGTATTATATTACATTATATTATATTATCTAAATGTGTTTTATATATTTGAAGAAAATCATTTACAATTAGTCAAAAAATCTTGTTATCCAAAAAATAACTACTATAATAAAATCTAATAAATTATTCTATATAAAACATTAAATGATTTGAATAGATTATGATAAACAATATTCTCCTACTTGTATATATATCCTATGTAATTTATTTTCTTAAAATTCTTTGTATATACCATTTGTTTTTGTATTGAAGACTAAAATCAATCTATATCACGAGTATTAATTATATCGTGATTAAATTTTATTGTTTAATGATTGAAATTCAAAATTCACTTCAATATTAGTTTGCATTCATATAAATTCATTGTTTGGTTTTGAATTTCTATCATATATTATATATTTCAATATATTTTACATATGATAAAATTATTTCTTTCTTAAGTCAGTTTGTATAAGAAAGTTATTAATATTCTTATTATATTTTTTAATCATTATTAATAATCAAGAGGAATTTATTTTAACAAAATATAAACAAGTTTTCTAAGAAGTTGTCTTCTATTTTTAGTATATACATAATGATGACATGAATAATGATGATATCTTCATTAACTCCACAAATACATCAATTTATTTTATAATTAAAAATGCTTTTAAATCATTATATTCTTAATTGTTATTATATAAATTTTTGTAAGATTACGATTTAAAGTAACAAAATTTAAAATTAGTGACGGAATTAGTGACAAAAACTTCTGCGACAAACAATTTAGCGATGGAAATTTCCGACGAAAAAAATTCCGTCACTAAATATTTATTGACGGATTAGCAACCAATAGAAATTCTGTCGCTAATCCATTGAAAAAATTAGTGACGGAATTTCCGTCGCAATTCCGTCAGAAATTAGCGATAGAATTTGTTTCCGTCGTAAATTCTGTCGCAAATTAGCGATGGAGTTTTTCTCCGTTGCAAATTCCATCGCTAATCAGCTGTTTTTTTGTAATGATAAGGATGAAGGAAAATACTAATGAGAAAGTTGGGTTGGGTTGGAAATCAATAACCCTAGGATATGGATGTGGATGTGGAATGGCATTTGGAATCCTCATGGGGTATATTGCGTTCTTAATTAGGAAACATCAATGGCTTGTAAGAATTTCTGGAGGTCAATCCAAGAAACAAGCCAAAAGCATCGAAAATAGGGTTCATGCAAATTGAAGAATGAATTAAATGAGATTGTAGCTTTGTATTTTATTATAAGTTCTTGGTCTTTATCTTTCTTCTTTTCTTTGCTTTTCTAGTTGTATCATGTCTATTAATTATTATAGCAATACTAAGAGTGTATTATATGTGTTTTGTCTTAAATGTAATGGCTTGTTATTCTGTTTTTGTAATTTTAAGTGATTTGTTATCACTGCTTTTATTTGTGTGTGAAAGTTAAAGGCAAATGAAGCATAAGTTTGAAGCCCAAAAAAATTGTTTGTTCATGTTAGTACATACGATGTTAATTAATTAATTGTTGATTTTTTATTATTTCAGAAAGGGCCCACTTAAAAATTACGATAAACTTTTTCAAGTTTTGGATGTCCTATATAAACTCTGCAGATACGTTATAGTATTAATAATTAACAGAATTTTCTCTCAAGTAAATTACAATGAATTTTTCTACGTTTTGATTGCAAATAAAATTTTTTTTAAGAAGCATTTTTGCAAGTTTTGTTAAAACCAAAGAAATCAAACTCCTGCCAGTTTCCTTTATTTTTAAAATGCATAATGATTCCCGAAAAGCGTGCACATCGTTGTTTTTTGAATGGTCCATGTATGGCACTGCATTGAAAAGATGTCATTGCTAACTGACATTTTAATATGGGACCCATTTTGAAAAATTTTTATAATATGATTCTGCAGACCTTTATTCACGCCACTTCAGCCACATCAATTCATCTATGGTACATATCACAAAGTGTCATTCACTTACAGAGTTGGAATTCTACCAAAAAAAAAAAGAAGAAACAAATGTGAAAAATTTGCACCAAATCTCAAGATATACGCAAGAAAGTTTTCCTCCATTGAGCTATTTTGGAAATTAGATTTTATTTTAAATATGAAATCTTAATTTACTTTGTTCTTTATTTTTATCATTTTTTCAAGCTAATTTACCTAACACATAAACAAATGTATAATCTCATATTATAAATGGGTACTTTAGCGACGTAACATTATGTTTTTTATAATTAACTTATTTATTTAGTTTTGTTAATCTATCCAAATTAATTATGCAGCTTATAAATAAATGATAGAAGTCGATAAAGATTTTATGTTATATATGCAAGATATAATTTTGTTTTAAAATGTTAAATTGTTGAAATTTTTTTGGGATAAATAGTCTTGGTTGCCCCATATTTAAATTTTGGGCCTATTGATCGCAAGAGAAAGGGGGGAAAGAGAAACTTGTGGGATCAATTCATGTATTAGTTCTTATATAAAAAAAAAATTCATATATTAGTTCTCCATGTGCGGTCCACTGAAAACCCTCCATTTTTAATATATTTAAAGAATATTTTGAGTGATTTTTGGAGAGTTATCGATAGGATTTTGGATGATTTAAAAGAGATTTGAAAAGAAATTAATTGTGAGCATTTTTTGGGGAATTTTCTTGTAAATAGCTTGGTTTTAAATAAATAAGAGTAGTCATAGATAGTTTTACAATTATTTTTATGTTAAGTCAGTTTTAATGTTATTTTATTTCCTTTTTATTTTTATTATATTTTCTTTTAGTTTTTCTTCTCCATTTATTTTATCTTTACTTTCTCTTACCCTTTGACCATTAGGACGCACCGTTTGGAGTAAATGGGAGGATGAAGTTTTGAATTCGGGAGAGGCTATACGCAGCGTTTTGGGGATAGCATTTTTTTTTTTTTTAGTGTGAGTGAAAAAAAATATATTAAACGAATATGTACAACAGATCAGGAGCAGCTAAGGACTTTTGTCTATGAGGCTAACTATGGACTCAGTCCTTGCTGTGTGGTTAACTAAGTTACAAACAAAAGAAATAATGTTCTCAATAGACTGAGTGTCATTACAAAAAATGCGCTTGTTCCTACTATCCCAGAGTTTCCAGACAAGATAACCAAAGAAGAGTCTCCAAGAGATGCTGTTGGTGGTTGGTTTGAGGTTCCTGAGAAGCCATTCTTTGAGAGGGAGGTTATAGAATTCCTGTAATTGACTCCTAGGGATCACTCTACTCCAGCAGGATTTGGCCAAAGTGCAGTGCCTTAGGACATGGTCCAAGTCTTCTGGAGCTATTCTACAAGCGTTGCAAGAAATATCATTGGTCATACCTCGCCTATGCCTTTCGGTATTAGTGAGTAATCTATTCTAGGTGGCTAGCCACAGGAAGGTTCGTACTCTTTGCAGGCCATGCCATTTCCATATCCATTTCCAATGTCTTTCCTCATTGTGCCAAGTATCTTCATAGGAGCTTTGGTATACTGAGGAGACAGAGAACGAACCGGACGGTTCATAGCTCCAGTAGGGGCAGTCATCTTGGTCAAGAGGATTAGGCAGTTGGATTGTAGCTCTTTGCAATACCGGAAAAAAGGCTTTTCAGGCAGTTAATAGTGGCTTTTTACGGCGGTTTTGAAGGCGAAGATGATAAAGGCGACGTTGAAAGGTAAAGAAAACACGGCGGTTCGAAACCACCGTGGAAAATTGATTTTCCACGGTGGTTTTATATTTGACCGCCGTTAAAAATCTAATTTCAACAGCGGCTTTTTTATAAACCGCCGTGGAATATACTTTTAACGGCGGTTATATATATAATCGCCGTTAAAAATATTTTTTTTTAAAATTCTGCTTGATTTTCATTTTTACCACCCTGCAGTTTACAGTTCCAAATAAATGTAGGCAGTGCAGATCACGCAGAACAAGATCAATTAGCTAGTTAATATATATCACGTAGAACTAAGTGGTTAATTAAGACCAAGGAACACGTATTGGCTAGGTCTGACAATGCTGAAATAGAAGTAACTACTTCTCTATACAATGGAAATCATGAACATGTACATATAAGAGGGAACCGAGAGAAAACATCTAACAATGAATTTTTTGAGAAATAACCTATCTATTTGAAAGCTAAATTTCAATAATTTCTACCAATGTTGTTGACAAAGTGTCCCTCATCAAGTTGATATCATCCATGGGATATGGCGCAATATTTTGAAATATCTGTTAATAAAAAATAACATAGTAAACTTAGTCAAAAATGTGAAATGAATTGAAGAACGTCATGTAACGTAACTCATCTTTACCTCGTCTAATTTCTTAGTCGTTCCTGTCTCAATTATGTCATTCATGTAGCGGATGACATAATATCCACACTCAACATGTCCTTGTTGACAACGGTACTAAGAAAATAAGATATAAAATTGAATATTAGACATTATTGATTATAAACATTAACTTTAATTCATCCAAAAATGTTTAAAAGTTAGTTCAAAACAACATATACCTATGGAAGAATCCATGTTGGTGCTTGTCTATTTTGTTTAATCGCCACAACATTAAAAGTATGAAAAGCCCTATCAATATTATAAGCGAAAATGATATTAGAGTATGCTTGTATCAAATTCACAAGTAATAAATATATAAATAAAAACTAACGTGTCGATGACATCTTTCGTTTCTTCGAATGGACTTCCACAGAGTGAATCGAACCAGTAAACTTTGTTGTCAAAAGAGGCACAAACAATTAGAGTCCAATGATAACTGCAAAAGGCAAACCATGTTAATTATAACCTGACACATACAACTTGTATATCTCAAATATAATAATACACTTACCCTTCCACGTAAAGTGCAAAATATATTAGCTTTCTGGTGTGAGTCATTGTGGTCATAATGTAAATTGACCTTGCTTTCACAGTATTAAATTCTTTCTGCACCCTTTGAGGACACATAAAGCCATATGTTCCTTCAAGTCCTCCGTTTCGACAGATTTGATGCTCTTTTATCTCAGAAATACTTCGTCGACTATTGTTTAAACATTTGACACAAGGACAATAGTACAATCCATCTCTTTTACTAGGGGCATTTCTCTGAGCAAACTCAAGAAACTTTTCAACCCCATCCTCATATTCCTTACTAATTCTCTTAGCTTTCATCCAACTACGATCCTTAAACAACACTTTACTATCAATCAAAATTCATAACGAAGAAAAAAAACACAAAATAACAAACAGATTATTTATTACTAAATTCTTATATTTATTACAAAAAATTATCAAAAATTCGAAATAAATATCAAAAAATTATAAAAAAATTTAAAAACTTCACAACTAATCAACTCCAAACATTTAAACATGTTTCTAATATAGTATATAAGAAGGAATTAAGGTTTTCTCACATCCAATGCCCACCAATCAACACCAATAAACGGTTCAACCACATAAAAAATGCCAAATGAACAATACAAGCCAATCACAATGTAAAACTAACAAACCCATTTCATATATAACAGATTTTCATGGCCAAAATATTCAATAAATCAAGAAAAATTGAAAAGAATGAAAGAAGAGGATACTCACAGAGCAAAGAAGATTCAAACGCGAAGTGAGGGTGTTCGAACGGCGACGGACGGCGGCGGACGCACCACAAGCTCAATGCAGGAGTTTCAATGGTGGGATAGTGTGGGATATGACCGGTTTTCGGTGGTGGAACAGAGGGTACCACATCTGAGCAAGAATGAGGCGAAATGAGAGGCGTTCGAACCACGGCGGACGGTGGCAAGGCACCACAAGCTCAATGGAGGAGTTTAAACGGTGGGATAGTGGCGGGAATGGCCGGTAATGGTAGTTTTTCAGTGGTGGGGTAGAGGGAGACCACAGCGCATTGAAGAAATGAGAAAGAAAGTGAAGCAAGTCGAGCGCCGTGGAAGGGAAATGAACACACTTTCCACGACGGTTTTTAAGAAAACCGCCGTGGAAAGTGTAGCCCCTCTTCATTTTATTTACAAAAATGCCACCGTCTTTTTTTCCACGTCGTTTTTCTGCTTAGCCGCCGTTATTTTGCGACGTTAAAAGTCTTTTTTCTAGTAGTGTTGGGTCAAGACATTTGGAGGTGGTAGGTGTTGAAAGAGTTCCCATTTCCATTGCCCTGCCTCGGTTAAGAAATCACAAAGTGGCTTATTTAAATCCGCCTTGTTTACGTCTGCATATGTCAAGTGTTTCAGAGGCCCCATGTCTCCTACCCAAGCATCCGCCCAGAATCAAATAGAGCGCACCTCCCCTATTTTTCAGGAAATATTGATATGTGTAACTTTCCATACCTTTGCTATGCTATGCCATCCATGGGAGGCAGCTTTTGTCTTGAATTCATAGTTGTTTCTTGCTGACCAGTTGTATTTGGCTCGCATGACTTGTACCCAGAGGAGGTCAAGCTAGTTGATTAACTTGAATGCTATTTTGGCCAAAAAAAGCCTGGTTTTGGCCCTTTAGTTTTTTTAATCCGCAGCCTCCATTTTTTGATGGTTGGCACATGGTACTCCAGCTAATCAAGCTTGTTTTCCGAGTCCCTTCTTCTGCTCCCCAGATGAATTGGCGTATAAGTTTGTCAATTGACATGTAACAGGAGGTGGGTAGGAGAGAAGTTTGCATTGCATAGTAAGGGATGGCACTTAGGATAGATTTTGCTAGTGTGATACGACCTGCAAGAGAAAGGGACTTGGCTTTCCAAACGGTTAGCTTTTGCTGCACTTTTTCAATCAGATAGGCATAGTTGTCTTTTATGACTCGAGAGTGGAGTAGGGGGACTCCCAAGTATTTGCCCAAGTGATTTGTTCTTTGGAATTGAAGTGAGTTACAGATTAAATCAGCTTCCTGCCATAGTCTTGGGGATAGCATTTTTAATATACCTAAGAGACTATTCATCATCTTGGACGGAAGCTGAGGGGAGCGCTGAACTGGGGAGACCTGAAGGTGCCAAAATTGTTGGGTTTGAGGGATTATTCACCATCGTCTGGGGTCTGGAGTAGCGTCGTGCTGTGAAAAAGAAGGGAACTGGTGGAGGAGTACCGGGGGGAAGGCGCTGAAACTATGAAAAAGGAAGGGAGAGGCGCCGAACTGGTTCTGGATCTTCTTCCTCTGAAGGTGTCGACGGGTTCTGCAGGAGGAAAGTGGTGACAGCCATGACTTTAAGAGGACAAGTTCAAGCAATGGCAATAAGGAGAGGAGACAATTAGCAGTGTTCTGTTTTCTTCCCTTGTTCCTATTTTGTATTTTGATGGAGTCTGAATCTTGTTGCTGAGATTGATTATAGCATGTGTAGCTAAATTTCTCTTACAGCCTAGAGGAACTATAAACTTGTTAGTATATTGAGCTTTGTTTTCACTGAATTGGGTATGCTTAATGTAAAATTTTGGTTACTTAATCTTGTTATTTATTGTCCATTTGATGACTGCCATCATTAATTGTAAATTAGAGAATTAAAGTTTTCCTCTTAGATTAAATAATATGGGATTGGATGATAATCCAATTTGTGATTAGAATAGAAATATACCTAATTGCCCTATATAATTGTTGATGAGTGAGACCGAATTGTTTAGTGTAACATCTTAAATTCTACTTCAAGGATTTAAATATTTAAAAAATTTAAAAAAAGGGTTCAAATTGTTATTTTCTCCGTTTTATCTAGGGTCTTTAACTTCAGTTTATCCCGAATGTTTTCTTTTTACCTTCCCCGTCTTTTTTCTCTTCCTCTCTCTCTCTCTCCCCCTCCGCGTTCATTCCGCTTGTGGTGTCGCTCATCTCTCTCCCTTCTTTCTTTATCGTTTCAGATAGTTTGGTAAGTAAAACTACTTTTAATTACAAAACTTCGTTCATGAAAATTGTTCTACTCAATCAGATCTATCTAATGATAGTAATTTTGTGTTGTTTAGAGAAAATTTTTGACATAAAATTCGGAGCAAGTATTTAGTTTTGATGAGTGTTAACCACAGTATTGTAGATCTGTTACAGTAGATCATTGCTACCAGTTTAGAATTGTTCATTTGTTGATTTTAGTATTTAAAAATTAATTTTTAATTAAAAAATATGTTATTTATGAGATATATCATATTTACACCGATTAAAATTAAGTTAAATAATTTATTTGGGTTATTTGACATATTATTAAAATTTTAATCGGTTCATTTTTATTTATTGGGTGACTGGAGGTTTTAAAATAATTATTGTAGTTAAAGTTTCTTATTTATGAAAATATATATATGCCATTAAAATTTTGATTAGATTATTTATATATATAAATATTTGAGACACTATTAAATTTTTGATGGTCCGGTTTTGAGGTTTAAATTTCAAATGAAATTTTTAGAATTTAGAATATACTAATTTCATATTTAGAAATTTTAGAAAATTCTTTTTATTAAAGTAAATAAGTTGGAGGATGTAAATAAATAATTTGGCTTGTTAGAAAATTATCAATTAGTTCTAAAATACTTAATTTTGGGTTATAAGAGTTGTGAGAATTTAGAATGAAAATTAAATTAAATTAGGAATTTAACTAATATATAAGCTTAATTAATTAATTAGTTTATATTAATATGTGGTTATATTAATTGTGTAGATTAATTATTAGTTGAGCAAAGGATTGACGTCGTGGTAATCCTTCTATTACTTTAGCGAGAGGTAACCACTTTCCACTTGTTATATGTGCTAATATATTGTTTGTGAGTATTTTTCTATTTTTGAATAATATTTGTTATTTGGAATTTGAATAGATATATTACATCTTTTGGGCTATGAAAATTGTCTTGTGGGATTTTTAGAATTGTGATCGAGAAGTTTGGAAAAAGGTATATGATTTATATCTTATGGATTATACTGAGAAAAGATTGAGACATTTTTCATTCTATTGTGAATGATTGGTTGTTATTTGAATTTTGGATTGAGTGCTATCCTACCACGTGGCAAGGCCGTCATTGGTGCACGTTGGTTGGCTTCTTCCTTCTTCCCCCATAGTGAGGGATAAGCCTTTATGGCTTCTTATTCGTCCCCTAAAGTGAGGGATAGGCCCATATGTTTGATTGATTCCCCATAGTGAGGGATAAACTTTTGTGGCTTGTGTGTTGGCCCCCATAGTGAGGGTTTGGATAATTGAAATTATATTTCTATGGATATATCTATATTTCTCGAGAATTAATAATTGTCCCACTTGACACCTCACGAGCCCATGTTAGTATGTATGATGAGTTGGAAAGTGGGTTACTGAGGCGTTTGTCTCACCCCCGTGGTTTAACCCTTTTAGGTAATAGCTCTAAGGCTGTTCTGTCAGGGAAGATAGCGGAGGCTTAGCTACCAAGTTTTTCTTGTATAGCCTCCCTTCTTTTGTCTTATGTGTTATTTTATTATATATTGCCACATAGGGCTCATCTATTTTAATGTTGTGAACTAATACATTTTTTATTATTGCTAATTGATGAGAGAGCTGTTAGAAAGCCAGAGGCCTCTAAGAGTTTGTACGTGACATTCGTTTGAAAGTATAAGTTTTGTTTGGACTAAGAGTGGAATGATATTTCTGGACTTTGGAAGTCCGAGACCCAAGTTAAGTATCAACATACTTGTGATATAAGTTTATTTCTTTTAACCATGATAGTGATTTTAAAATTTTAAAGTTTCTTCTTTTCTATCATGGTTAATTTTTCGAATAAATTGAAATTTTGATCTAAATGAGTTTTAAAAGAATAGTCGTCACATTTAGCCTCTTAGCTAATTGTGTGAGAGATTACATAATTAATTTAAGAGAGGGTTATAAGTGGACCGATAAGTACTTGTAGCTAATTGAACTCTAGATTAACAAAATTGACATTAAAGCTAATCAATTCAGTAAAACGAGGTTTAAGAAGCTAGCAAAGGAATAGTAACTCTAGGTTGTTCTTTTAAATGCTTGCCCTAATTAATTTTAGAAAGCTTAGTTTTATTTTGTTTTAATTTCTTTTCACTTGAATTCATTAAATCCTGATTTACTCAACTTAAAGAAAAAAAAAGAATTTTTATTGCCTAATCACTGTTAATTGAGGTCTTTCTGGGATCGACCTTGATTTGCAACTGTCTATTTTTACAGCCCATACACTTACGGTGTCTCTTAATATTTGGTAACATCAAGTTTTCGGCGCCGTTGCCGGGGATCAAACCCTGGTCGCCCACATGACAGGCGGGAATACTCATTGCTATATTGACTTTTGCCTATTTTTTGTCATTAAAGTAATAAAATATAGCAAAAATATATCATAACAATTGATCCTATAGTCATAAAGCGTGCTTCTAAGTAATTCTAAGTCAAATAAAGAAAAGTGAATTTATATGCAATTATTTGCAGTATTCACCATTATTGACTTGTCAAATAATAGATTTGATGGGAAAATTCCCAAAGTCATTGGAGAGCTACATGTACTAAGAGGACTTCATTTTTCTCACAATAGAATCTTTGGTTCTATTCCAAATTGGAAAATTGACTAAGACTAGAATTGTTAGATATGTCATCAACAAGCTCAAGAGGGTTAGATTCCTCTAGCATAGACAAATCTCAACTTTCTTACATTTTTGAACCTTTCACAGAATAAGTTTGGAGGGGTCATACCAAGAGATAAACAATTTGATACATTCAAAGGAGATTCATATAAGGGGAATTTAGGATTACGTAGTGTTCCATTATCAAAAACTTGCAATAAGGATGAAGGAGAATACTAATGAGAAAGTTGGGTTTGGATGGAAACCAACAACCTTAGGATATGTATGTCAAATGGTATTTGAAATCCTCATAGGGTATATTGTGTTTTCAATTAGGAAACTCAATTGCTGGTAAGGATTTTTGGAGGTCATTCCAAGAAACAAGCTAAAAGGCTGAGAAATAGAGCTAATACAAATTAAAGAATGAATTACCTAAGAATGTGACTTTGTAATCTGTTACAAGTTTTTGATCTTTATGTTTCTTCTTTTGTTTGTTTGTCTGTGTTGGATTTTGGGCTTGGATCCACCCTTGATTTGTCAGATTATTTGACTAGATATTAAGAGAATATACCCATCAAATATCAAAGCAAGATTATGATATGTTTGACTTGGTCAAATATCCTGAATCAAATCCAATCGGTTATGATATAAATTTAATTAATTTATATTGTATATAAATTTAATTAATTTATATTGTATAGATTAAATATAAATTAAGTATATATATTTAGAATTAATTGTGATTGATTCTGGATTTGAATTCAAATATCATGATATTATGAGATAAAGATATATTTGTATATCCTAGCTCAGATTTAACCTGATAGGCTCAGTGGATATTTTGGCTTCCCAAAATACTCCTGACAAAAGCTATAAATAGGGGCTTTCACCCATCAGTCCAACTCACTCCTGTAGTTGAGCTTTCCTACTATCTCTCTCTCTCTCTCTCTCTTATTCTTTCTTGCAAATAGGTGCTTTGCTGTGCACTCAAAGCTTAAACTTTTATAGTCTAGCTTTTAGCGTGAGCTTAGAGGATCTGATCGACCCGACTTAAGATTCAACCCGGTACGTTTCCTGATCCATTCTCTATTTATTTTGACATTGGCATCAGAGCCCTACTTATTTGAGGCTTTATATATATATGTGTGTGTGTGTGTGGGTGTGTGTGTGTGTGTGTGTGTGTGTGTATTGTACGGCCTTGCATTTTTTTGGAATTCTTTTGCTACGCCGACTGTGCATTTTTTTTGCATTAATCATATGCTTGTGAATGAAATTTGAAAACACACTCTGACTATATATTTGAAGCTCGAAAATACTATCTGTAATACTGTGAGGTTCAAACTAGCTTTTTAGGTCTTTAAAAATGCCTAATCAGAATCTATTTTCCATAAGCTCTAACGTCGACTAAACAAACTAGCTTTTTGGTTCTTTAAAAATGAAGTTAAAGAAAATGAACCTATAGAATTGTAGAACATGAAAATATGAGTTCATAGACACCTAAAACGCGTAAAACGAAGCTCAGAGGTGGAAGTTGGCAGGTCACAACAGACCCGCCGGAGCTCCAGCCAAGTTCAGGTTGACCCGGCTGGAGGCCAAGGATGACCTCTATAGCCCAAAATGATGTCGTTTTGGGTTGCGGTGGAACGCTACATTTCACTTTAAGTGAAACGGAGCGTTCTGAGTCAACTCGACCCGGATCCTCTGTGGTAAACCCTAAACCAAAAATTTTTTTTTCAAAAAATTGATTTTAAATAAATAGTTTTCAAAAAAAAATTTTCCTCAAGACGCACCATGTGGGCACGTGGGGCCCACCCAGGGCCCTTTAGGTCACAACAAGCACATATTTAGACTCCTTTAAATGCGAGTAATCAAATGGAGGGGGTTCGGTGACATAAGAATGCCGGCAAGACGGCGCGTGGATGACACATGCCAAGCTCGAGAGTGGGTGACCCTCTCCTTCTTTATTTTTTTAAAAATTTTTTAGAAGGCTTCTTGGGGCACGTGAGGGTGCGTGGAGGTTTATTTTTGGACTCTGTTTGGCCTAAAATATTCCTAAAACCATGAGCTACAAATTGATATATTATGTGCTTATTTTTTTATGACTTTTTTGGTATGAAAAATAGTAAATAAATGTTTTATTTTTTATTTTTCCCCTCTTAACTTAAACTTTATTTTTCTTTGGGTTTAGGAAATTGCGATCTCAAGTTGTAACCACTCTTTTGAAATATATCCAAGTTATTCTCCTCTTTCTGATGCTTCCAAGTCTTCAAATAATTATGTTGAAGAAAGTATAAATAAAAGAAAAACACCTCAATCGCGAGTGAGCTCTAATGTACTTGAGGGGAGCAATGGTAAAAGAAAATGTGTTCCTGACCAACAAGAGGAAGAATTTTGCAGACCTAAGGATATAAATTTAATTGAACAAATAGCAAAAAAGCATGCTAATGAATACAAGCATAAAAAATGCTTGTTTTCAAAATTGAGCTATTATGCTAAACAAATCACCAATGAGCAAGACACACTCTTTTTCTCAAACATTGTAATCCAATATAGAGAGGAACTAGCAAGGAGGGGATATATATTTAGTGAAGGATTTTTCAAACAAAGTCTTTGTAGATGTTGGAAAGACGTTAAAGAGAGTTTGAGAGAACCTATGATAAAATACATCATGAACAAATGAGTTTTTGCACGTGTTTATTTTTTCTTTTTCATTTTATGTTTACTCTTTGAGACTTTATTTTTGGGTTATCCAAATCTTTGTAAACATTTATGCTTTGTTAATAAAATTTTTTATTATAAATGCTTTATTTGAGTGGGAGTTTCATAAGGAAAACTCAAATTGGGGATATGTTCAAGGAAAGTCAGAAATAAGAAAGCTAAGAGGTTAACCAGGAGTAATGGGATAGGAGCCAACCTAGTTGTCTCGTGATCATGAAAATGGCAAGACTCTCACCCGAACAATCTATGACCTACTTGAATAACGTGTATGTTGCATACCATACTAAAATGCATTGTTGTCTATATGATAGCATGATGTCTCAAAGAGGAATCAAGTACATCATAGCCGACCTCATAGGAAGTGACAAGCTGAACAGAGACAATTACAACATGTGGCGTCATAAGATATCATATGTCCTCGAAGAATAAGAAGTCACTGATGTGTTGACAACTTTGCTTCTAGAGACTGAGGCGAATACATCACGAAGGGACCAGGACGGCTACGTGGCCTAGAGAAGAAGGGACACCATCACCAGAATTACCATGCTAAGTGCCATGACTGATGATGTGTTGGTGCAATTCGAAACATATCCTTCCGCCTCTACCATGCGGGCGGCATTAAAGTTCAAATTTGACAGTACCTCTACTGTAAGGCTTAGGAGACTCACCATCGAACTTGACAATTTCAAACTGGGTCCTAACACTCCCATAAGGCATCACCTAAGGGCGATGCAGAACTTGATCAGGGAGCTTAAGGAAGCCGGAGGCGCCTTATCTGATAAGCAACAGATTCAAGCTGTCATGAGATCTCTCCTAGCCAGTTGGGACACGATGAAGCATACTATTACTCATAACAAGAGTATAAAAACCTTTGCTGATGTAGCTCGCCACCTCCAATTGGAGGATGATCGAATGGAAATTGTGAAACCTATCGGTAAGGCATATTTAACTAAAAGAAAGGGAGGGTCAACCTCCTAAAACCACCTAAGAGAAGCAAAGGCTCTCAAAATAAGAAAGGTGGTCCTAAAGTGAAGAAGGGAAAGAATTCTTTCAAGAAAGGCAAGAAATCTGCAAAGAGGCAGAACATAGCAACCATCAAATGCTATGCTTGCCAACAGAAGGGGCATTATGCCAAGCACTACCCTGAGTAGAAAAAAGTATTAGATTCAGATTCGATACATTTCTCTAATGTTTCTAGCACTGCGTTTATTGTTGAAACTAATCCTGTTTAGGTTATAGACTCAGGGGCCACAGACCACGTGAGCAAGGATCATGGCAACTTCACAGAATTTCATCGGTTACCAGCAAGAAGTAGATGGCTTTATGTTGGGAACAACACGAGAGTAGAAGTCAAAGGGATCAATACTTGTGAGCTGACACTACATGGAGGAAAAACCCTAGTCCTACAAAATGTCCTCTATGCTTTGGAATCTGGTGAAATCTTGTGTTTGTTATTTCTTTAGTTATGTTTCAGATGGTTTCTTTGTTTTAGAGAATTTCAATGACAATTTTTCTAGTTCTTGCTATGCATTTTCTTCCGATGTCAATTACAATATATAGCATGCTAGATTAGGATATATTGGTTAAGAACGAATGACCAAATTGGAAAAAGAGGGTTTGCTAGGAAATGTATCCAAAAAGAAAATATCTCTGTGTGAATATTACCTCACTAGCAAGAGCATAAGGAAACCTTTCAGAAAGGCAACCAGGGCTAACCACCCTCTTGAACTGGTACACTCTGATATTTGCGGACTAATAAGTGTAAGGGCACGTCACGGAGTATGGTATTTTATTACCTTCATCGATGATTCTTCTCGATATGGCTATACTTACCTGATTTCCCACAAATTTGAGGCATTAGAGTGCTTTAAAAAATATCTCAATCTAGTAGAAAATCAGCTAGGTTCAAGAATCAAAGCCTTAAGAACTGACTGAGATTGAGAATACCTCTATGATCAGTTCAAGGAGCTCTGTGAAGAAAGGGGTATTGTTAGGCAACTAACAATCCCTGGCACTCCCCAACAAAATTGAGTTGCTAAAAGGAGAAACTGAACTCTCCTCGATATGGTTAGAATAATGATGGCACAAGCTGAGCTTCCAACCCCATATTGGGGAGATGCTCTTTTAACTGCCACATTCATACTTAACTGAGTGCCTTTTAAACCAATCACTGTAACCCCTTATGAATCATGGACAAACTGCAAACCGGATCTAAGCATCCTAAGACCATGGGGGTCAGCAGCCTACATTTGTGATTCTTCCCATACGTATGACAAGCTAAAACCAAAGGGCAAAAAGTGTTTCTTCATAAGATACTCTGAGAACTCTAAAGGGTATATCTTCATTGGTGAAAATGATGATGGCTCAGTGACTGAGATAGAGTCAAGGGACACAACATTCATAGAAACTGAATTTCCTAGCAGAGGGAGTATTGATCGATTAAGCTGTCTTTATGAGAATTATAGCAATGAGGTGCAACAAAGTGTTCCTTAGTCTACTGATCTGAGTAGGAGGGTTGAACCATTTTTACAATAAGGTCTGACTCAGCCACAGGAAGAAAGTCTTGCAGCAACCCTACTTAGGAGAAGTAACAGAGACAAAACTCCTAGGAGACACTTCTCAATTAAAGGAGCAACCTTCATTGTTAGTCTAGAAAATGATGAAGGAGACCCTGCAAGTGTTAAAGAAGCACTGACAGGGCCTGCTAAGGAAAAATGACAAAAGGCCTTACAAGAAGAAATGGATTCCATGGAGTCCAACCAAGTATAGGAATTAGTTGATCTACCACCTAGTCGAAATACAATTGGGAGCAAGTGGGTTCTCAAGTACAAACATAAGGCTGATGGATCAATTGATAAACCCAAAGCAAGGTTAGTTGCCAAAGGGTATACACAACAGGAAGGAGTGGATTACGGAGACACTTTCTCACTTGTTGTAAATTTCAACTCGATATGACTGATACTGGTTCTAGTAGCAAGTTTAGACTTAGAGTTACATCAGATGGATGTAAAAACTGCTTTCCTGAATGGAGAACTAGATGAAGAAATCTATATGGAACAGCCTGAGGGCTTCATATAGAAAGGGAACGAACAAAAGGTTTGTAAACTCTTGAGATCCATTTATGGACTCAAGCAATCATCTAGGCAATGGTACTTAAGGTTCCACAAAGCTATAAGCTCTTATGACTTCAAAATGATTGAGGAAGATCACTGTGTTTATATCAAGCAGTTTGGAGACCACTTTGTCATTCTATCCCTCTATATAGACGACATACTCTTAGCTGGTACCAATCTTAAACTAATAAAGATGATCAAAGAGTGGTTATCCTTGAACTTCGAGATAAAAGACATGGGCGAAGCAGAATATATCTTAGGCGTTAAGATAAGAAGAGATCATTTTAGAAAATTGCTGTCATTGTCACAAAAGGTATACAGAGCAAAGATTCTTAAGTATTTCAATATGAGAGACTATAAGCCTATGGATACCCCTATGGTTAAGGGACATAACCTAAGTGAGGAAATGTGCCCTATAAAACAATGTGATATAGAATGCATGAAGAGAGTCCCATACTCGAGTGCTGTTGGCAGCCTAATATACGCTATGTTGTGTACCAGGCCGGACACATGCTTCGTAGTTGGACTTGTGAGCTGATTCTAATCCAATCTAGGAGTAAAACACTGGGAAGCTATAAAAAGGATTATGAGATATCTAAAAGGAACCATGGACTATGAGTTGTGCTATTAAGGAAACTGCCTTCGTGAGGAGGGTTATTCTGATGCTGATTGGGCAGGAGACTTGGACGAGTAACACTCGATGTCAGGCTATGCTTTCTTATTGAACAATGGAGCAATCTCTTGGAGCAGTAAGAAACAAACATGTGTCTCTTTCATCCATGGAAGCAGAATACGTAGCATGTTCTGTAACTGCCCAAGAAGCTGTATGGCTTAAAAGATTCTTAGTACAATTGAGAATCCATGGTGGTAGTGAGGGACCAACTCTAATAATTCACTGCGATAGTTAACCAGCAATAGCCTATGCAAAGGACCCTAAGTACCATAATCATACTAAGCATATAGATATAAAATATCACTTTGTAAGGGATATGATCGCTAAAAAACAAGTAACAGTTCAATACTGGTCCACTCATAAGATGTTGGCAGATCCCCTAACCAAGCCTATAGCTAGAGATCCTTTTATCAAGCATGTAAAGGCTTTGGGCATGCGAAAAGCATGATGTATTGAACTCCTTTTTCTTTTTGATCCTTTTCTTGTTCAAATGTGCAAGCACTAGGCATGTTAAATTGAACTTTTTTTTCCTCTTAGTAATTCAATGCATTTTATCTAGTTTAAAGAAATTTTCTTGTATATACATTTGTGTATTTATACATGTATAGGCACGAGGTATGCAACACCAATATGTGGTACAGGTCACAAGGTTGGCTCACTCACACGAGCAATTGCCTCGCTGTGTTCTCATGGGACATAAAAGGTTTAACAGTAGATGATCACCATGAGATGGTAGAGAAGAATCACTGCACAAATGTCACCTTAGCTAGACTGAGATGAGACCCATAAAAGTCTAGGCCGAATCATGGATAATGTGTAATCCATGAGACCTGTAGCCAGACAAGGAACTCTTCACTTGTAAGACGTCATATATAGTTGTAATAAAAGAGCTCCTGGTTTAGATGTTGAAGTGCATTTGGAATTTAAGTCTGTACGGTGCTACTAAAACCAAAAGTGACATACTCTACTTAGTGGATCGAGCACCGTAACATGCAATTCATACTACATGAGCTCACTCAAATCCGCAACATGGGGCGTAGACGGAAGATCCCTGATCCATTATAGTGTGAGTCCCATAAAGGAAATAAACCTTTTATAATGCCCTCAAGACTTAGATAGCATCACAAGGGTTTAGTTTAATGACAGCTACTCTGGCCTAAACCCCACGGTCAAGAATGATGCGATCTAATGGGTCAAGACTGGGAAAGCGACTATGCCAAATCTAAATGATGAATAGTCAGAAGGAAAATTTATCCTGAAGTACACATCTACATTAGTGTCTGTGACATGTCCCTTGCAGGTTGAACAGAACAACTAAGAAAGTGTAGATACCATACGTATTGGAAGGCAATCTGAGTGAACAAAATAATTCAAGAGGGATTAGATATGCCATAAGTAAAGTATATGGATAAAACTAGGGCATTCGAGGCAACAAGCATACAATTTGCAGGTACACCAAGGGTTTTCTTGTGTGCTGGTCCTGTATAAAGGACTCCTAGTACACAACACCCGAATCGATGACATCATGCCCACGCAGTCACGGCAGACACCTAGTATAAAGCAATGAAAGATTTAGCTATTGAACGATGGACGGCCCATCAAGTACGAGTGGGAGATGTTGGATTTTGGGCTTGGATCTACCCTTGATGGGTCGGACTATTTGACTGGATATTAAGAGAATATATTGATCAAATATCCAAGCAAGATTATGATATGTTTGACTTGGTCAAACATCCTGAATCAAATCCAATCAGTTACGATATAAATTTAATTAATTTATATTGTATATATTAAATATATATTAAGTATATATATTTAGAATCAATTGTGATTGATTCTGGATTTGAATTCAAATATCATGATATTATGAGATAAAGATATATTTATATATCCTAACTCAGATTTAACCTGATGGGCTCAGTAGATATTTTGACTTCCTAAAATACTCCTGACAAAAGCTATAAATAGAGGCTTCCACCTATCAGTCCAACTCACTCTAGTAGTTGAGCTTTCCTACTATCTCTCTCTCTCTCTCATTCTTTCTTGCAAATAGGTGCTCTGCTGTGCACTTAAAGCTTAGACTTTTATAGTCTAGCCTTTAGCGTGAGCTTAAAGGATCCGACCATCCTGACCCGAGATCTGACCCGATATGTTTCTTGATCCATTCTCTATTTATTTCAACAGTCTATCTAGTTGTATCATGTCTGTTAAGTATTCTAGCAATATAAGAGTGTATTATATATGTTTTGTTTTAAATAGAATGACTTGTTATTCTATTTTTGTACTTTTAAGTGACTTGTTATCACTGCTTTTATTTGTGTGCATTGAAGGTAAATGAAGCATAAGTTTGAGGCCAAAAAAAATTATTTGCTCATGTTAGCACATACAACGTTAATTAATTAGTTTTTGATTTTCCATTACTCCAAAAAGGCCCTATTTTAAAATCGCAATCAACTTTTTCAAGTTTTGAAAGTCTTCTGTAAACTTATTTACTAACTATCTATTGATCTTCTTAATTTAATATATTTGATTGTTGTAATGATATGTGTTTATCTATTGATCTTCTATTACATTGCGTTTGGTTAAATATAAAGTTGAATTGGATGAAACATGTGGAATTGAAAGGGTATTATTAATTAATTTAATTTATTAATATGTAGTCTACAGAGGAGTTGTAATGTCTACGTTTTGAGTCTTCTGAGTTTTTTTTAATAGAAACTAAATCTCATTACTGGTAACGAACAAATACAAAGTTACTCTTCTTGATCAAGATCCCCCCCATGAAGCATAGGTGGAGATTGATCAAAGATACAAATATTTTCATCTAACCTATGAGAAGCTTTCGCTAATTGATCCGCTAAAGTAAGGTTCTCCCTAGAACTATGCTTGACTAGGACTTCCCAATCTAGATTAAGAATGAATCTAGTATCCTGCACAATGTCTCTATAGGGGTGGTCAATATTGCATCCCCTGAGGCACAAATTAATTGCCTCAATACAATCAGAATGCACTACAATATTCCGAAACCCTCTATTCCAACAAATTTGCAAATCATTAATAATCTCAATGAGTTCTGCAATTGTCAAGGGAATAGAGGTTAGTTTACAGCTAAAGCCAACAATCCAACTTCCTTTCTTATCCTTTAAAACTCCACCGTAACCGTTCTTGCCATCTTTAAGCACTGACCCATCCACTTCCAAGTTGATGTGATCTCTCGGAGTATGGCCTGTGTCATTTTGCTGCATATTATGGTTAGAATAAAATTTACAATGTTCAATAAGGTCTTTATCCCAACAAGCCCTGTAAAGAGAATCAAGGGCATCTGTTGGAACATTTGTTACATTTATATCAAAGACTTTATTACATCTTGAAACCCAAATATCCCAACAAACATAACCAAACAAAGTTACCCATTGAACTTTCTTCATACTTTGTGCTTCTGCTTCATTTTTAAGGTTCCATTGAATCCAATCAATACCCTGTAAGGAGAAGAAAGATGAACAAAATTTTGGAGAAACCACAGATTTCCATCGGTTGATGACATTCATGCAGTCTCTAATTGTGTACATCTCTGTTTCCTCATCCTCACAGCCAAAAGCGCAAGCTACCAACCCTTCAAGGCCCCTTCGCTTTCTAAGTTCCATTGTGTGGATTTGTCCATGAGCAAACATCCACATAAAAGACTTGATTTTCTCAGGAACTCTCCACCTCCAGAGGTTCTTCCAAATGCTGTCTCCTTCCATTCAGTTACCTGCAAAAAGAAAATGATATGCTGATTTAATAGAAAAGGAACCATCAGTGGATGGTTTCCAAGTGTATTTATCCTCTCCTCTCTCCTCACTGGGTGGGTGTGCACACATGATTTGCTCAACAATTGTATAAGGTAACCAAGTATGAAGTTTATCATAGCTCCAATTGCCGAAAGGGTTAACAAAGTCAATAACTCTCTTATTGCAATCAATCAAACCTTCTCTTCCCAGGATAAGATCAATCAAAGGCACATTTATCTCTGACCAATTCTCAAACCAGAATGTAGTATTGCAGCCATTTCCAATCTTCTTGCCTACTCCTTTCTTGAAAGAATCCCACATATCACAGATTCCTTTCCAAGCAAGAGAAGAATTCTGTCTCCTATTAATCTCCAGCTTATCAAGATTCTCACATTTATATTTTGCTCTCAAGACTTTCACCCATAAAGCTTCTTTATCTGTTAGGAGTTTCCAACAAAGTTTCAGAATAAAAGCCTCATTTTGTTTCCTAAGGTTCTTGATACTTAGTCCTCCTTCTCTTTTGTCTCTAGTAACCTTCTCCCACGATATGAGATGTAACTTCCTCTCCTCCTCACTTTCTCCCCAAAGGAACTTTTTACTTTTTTTCTCAATTTCCTTCAAGATCCCCTTTGGAAGTAGCATGGTTTGCAGGTAGGCAAGTAAACTCGTAAGAACTGCTCTGATCAGAGTGGCCCTTCCTGCCATGTCAAGATCCTGATAACTTCTTTTGAGTTTTCTCAAGAATAGGGGCAAAGGTTGCATAGGAAGCCCTTCTGTGAATAAGGGATATCCCCAAATATTTGCCCAAATCACCTGTAAGACCAACACCTATTCTCTGGCTAAGCTCATGGGCTTTGGAGAAATGAACATTCCTAGAAAAGCAAATTTTTGTCTTGGAGTTATTCATTCTCTGTCCCAAAGCCTCACAAAAGATATTAATACATTTGAGCATTTCCTCCACCTGGGCTATAGAAGCTTCTCCAAAAAGCACCAAATCATCCGCAAAGAACAAGTGAGAAATAGGAGGGCCTCTAGAATTTAGGTAGATGGGTCGCCACCTTCTCTTAGCAATTGACTCTGTAATGAGGTGATTAAGTCTTTCCATACAAAGAATGAAGATATACGGGGAGATAGGGTCAGTGTATCGAATGCCCCTTGTGGCTCTAAATTTCTCTGTTTGCTCGCCATTCCAAAGGATCTGGAATGAATACATGCCATGATAACATTACATATCTTCTCTTCAAGCCCCAACTCTTTAAGAATGTCTACGATGAAACTCGACTCTAATCTGTCATAAGCTTTTTCCAAATCTACTTTAACGACTAACCATCCTTTTTCCCCTTTCTTGATTTTCATAGAGTGAATAACTTCATGGGCTGTGATAATATTATCACTGCTTTGTCTTCCTACAATGAAACTACACTGATGGTGCCCAATGAAACTACATTGATGGTGCCCAAGCATTAGTCAAGTGAATCCAACAATCTCATTGGTGGCCATTCAGCAAAAAGAATTAAGCATAGAGTAAAATCAACATAATCATATTATTAACCACAAATAAAAAGGGAAAATGAGTACTTAATCCATACAAGAGTTCAAAACAATCCTAGAATCAAAGTATTTAACAACACATACTTAGAAATTCCATGAGAATATATATACACACACACACAAATCAGCACAAAATGGAATAAGAGTAGAGAAAGCAAGATGGAGAGAAAAAAATGAAAGAAAGAAGCCCAAATCTCTTCAAAGCTTCAACTCCTAGCTCAATCTTCTCCAAAAAGCAAGTCCTAGCATAGCACAATACTCTCAAAAACCACCCAGAATTGAAGAATGATGACCAAGCTCGAAATGTGGCCTTAAAATCTAAAATTTTCTAGCTTAGTTGAGCTGTATATCTTGCTGTCAACAACTGCGCTCGGCCTAGAAATTTTACACCTCGGTCAAGTTTGCTTCGGTTTTAGTTGGGCCGCAGTCAGGTTAGAGTATGCTGTAGCTCATTTTGCCTCTGGAAAATTTTGTACTTCTACCTCAAATGAAGAGTTCTATATGCGATTTGACCTCTATTTGTTTTTCTTTGATCACTACAATGTAATTCTTAAGAAACCTTGATCTTCAATTCCTTCCGAAGTACTTCCAAGTGGCTTAAAACTTTAATTCTTAGACCAAAATGAAAGGATAATTATTGGGCATCCTTCACTTGTAGTTAATCGTTTAAAGTTATCTGCTTCAAATATTATTTTGTTATTTGTAAAGGTAGTTTGATTTTTATGTTGGGGGTATTATAAATACGTCATATTATACAATAACGTACTTCAAGATGTTTTCACTTTATTCTAGGTTTTTATTCACTGATGGAAAAAAAAGTTTTCCTAAGCAACTTATTAATTGGATGATATGAGAAAAGATTACGATTAGCAAACGGCTTTTACAAATTCTAGGAAGGATTGTACCATATTTTCCTTATTTACACGTGTTGTAATTTTTGTTTTTTTGTTGTTGAAGGAGATGTTGAACAATTAGCTTGGGGTGGGGTTGATCAATTTTAAATATTTGGGGCGAGGGGGGAATTGACTATTAGATATTTTAGGGTGCTAAATGCTAGATATACCTTGAAAATTATTTTAGGGTGCTGACTTTAGCCCTTGTAATTATCTTATTTCACATAGTAATCAAATGCTAATAACCTAATATTTAGCACTTCATTAATTTTTCAAAAAAAGGTTGGAAGATAAATATTAATTTTCAATTAAATGTTTCGTATTTATTCTTTAATTTTAAAAGTACCAAAAGTTAAGTTAAAAAATAAATATAAAATGAAATTTTCAAAAATTAAAAATTTTGCAGTGTTCCTATTGGGCCTTGTGACACCTAGTTTCTTTTTTTTTTCCTCCTTATAGAAAATTGTGTGTTGAACCCTACTAACTTTTGAATCGTTAAGGTTGTCCCTTTGTATTAAAAGAGAAATTCAAATTCCTTCTTTGCTTATTTTCTATAATATTGATTATTATATTTTTCTTGATTGCTTTTATAAATAATAAGAATGAAGTAATCAAAGTCAGCTCAGGTCTTCCTTTATCCGTTCCAACCACGTTGCAGTGTTCCTCCGGGGTTTGGGCCAATGCTACTCTTAATTTAAAGTAATTGACTTATTTGAAAATTAAGTTAAAATAGAGGGAGATTAATTTTTTCTTAGTTTTTTTCTGAGATGATTATGCACAACTTAGTTGTTTTTGTTTTAATTTTCATCATTGCATACTCTTATATATTTGAACTTATTATCTGGCATATCTTTCTGCATTTTGATAGAAAACATAGATTAACCTATTAACTATTCCCCTAACAATTTAAGTTGTTTTCATTTTCTTAAGCATATACTAATTTATTGTAAATAATATATATAATGAATCACACAGTTATTAGATTATGACATGCTAGCGTTTGAAATGGCCTACATGAATCTTCGTTAGGTCCTATTCATTCTCTTTATCAGATTTGAATTCCTCAAATTAAATTTCGACAATTTAGATTTTTTTAACTTAACTGGAAAATTTTGATTTGAATTTATGAATGTGTAATTTTTAAGTGATAAATTTAATTTGTTTTAGAAGAATTGAAAATTATAAAATTATCTCTGTTTTGAATTTGACAGCTGTGAAAATAAAATTATTCAAAATATTAAGAAGAAATTAAATTTATTTATTCCCCCCCCCAAAAAAGGAGTCAATTTTATTATTCACAAAAGAGAAAAGCAAGTTACACATACAAAATTAAATTTACTTTGGAATGTCTAAATCAGCACCTGATTGGTCTTCTATCTCATGTCAAGACTTAAGACAGCCGTGTTAATATGGGCTCGAATCAATTGAAGGTAGTTACGTTTAGAAAATAAATACTAATACATTTACTTAGCAAATCTTCCAAGCGTATAATTGATTTAAAATGACTAAAAATATACTTTTTAAAGTTAAAAAATAAATTAAAATTTTGTCTAAAGTAAAGGATCAAATATATACTTTAGCCAATGTCAATTAAAAGACTTTTTTTATCCATTCAACCGCCCAAAGCATTATGCAAAACTGAAGGGAAGTAACGAAGGGTTTTTTTTCCCAGACCATGCTGGCTAGTTGCCATTATTTGTTCCAACATAAGTTGGAAGATAAATATTAATTTTCAATTAAATGTTTCGTATTTATTCTTTAATTTTAAAAGTACCAAAGTTAAAAAGATAATGTATATAAAATGAAAATTTCAAAATTCAAATTTTTGCAGTGTTCCTATTGGGCCTTATGACACCTAGTTTTTTTCTCCTTATAGAAAATTGTGTGTTGAACCCTACTAACTTTTGAATTGTTAAGATTGTCCCTTTGTATTAAAAGAGAAATTCAAATTTCCTTCTTTGTTTATTTTCTATAATATTGACTATTTTATTTTTCTTGATTGCTTTTATAAATAATAAGAATGACGTAATCAAAGTCAGCTCAGGTCTTCCTTTATCCGTTCCAACCACGTTGCCGTGTTCCCCCGGGGTCTGGGCCAACGCTACTCTTAATTTAAACTAATACATTTACTTAGCAAATCTCCAAGTCAAGTGGGGGAAAAAAGTTTCAGTCAACGCGCTTTTATTCAATCCAGTTCTTCAAGTCATTTTAAATAAATTATGCATTTACGTCTCTAACAAATCAGTAGAAGTCAAACTTACTGCTATAGCTATATTAAGGATTAAAGATAAATAAACAAATTATTGGTTAAGATAGTAAGTAGTCTTATTCTTGTAAAGAAGATAATACAAGTTTAAATCACTGGAAATATATTTATTAGGAGGGTTTTGACCTTAATACTCTTAACTCAATAGAAATTAGTTTCAAGTCTAAAGTAACTTAAAAATATTCTAAATTATATCAAAAAAAAATTAAAGATAGAGAATAAATAAAAAACAGATATAGAGAAAGAAAGTAGGATGTGACTCAGTTATTTTTATTTATTTATCTTGTTTCGCCAGTCATAAATAATCATGTATAAGGACCGGTTCCGTCATCAAGAATGCTTTCGTTATTACGAGCATTTTTTTTTTCACTGATCTTTGATTTATTAGTTTTTTTAAATTAAAGATATAGGCACTAAGGCCAGAACCCACGACCTCCCATTTTAAAACTATTTTCACCACTCTTCCTATTTATAACTCAGAAAAAATTAATTTGACAGTCTTTATACTTTTATCAAATTTAGAATTAGGTTCTTATAATTTTTTTTTTCTATTTTATTAGATCCTTATTCTTTGCTCAGTTAGTAGCTAAAGTCCTTCCAATATTATTGCCGTTACTTTGAGTTGACAACACTGACGTGGCACTGTTCAACATCTGAGCATCATCATCTTCATTTCACACACCTACGCCTTCATCTTCTCTCTACCCCGCCTCCGCTCAGTTCTCTTCCAAACCAACAGCATCATCTCTCTCACACACCGCATACTCTCCCTCTCTCCCCCTACCACTACCACTACCACTGCCGTTACGTTCTCACTCCATTTTTCAAAATCATCAGATTCTCTCTCTATTTATTAACTTATTTTTTTTGAAGAGTAGTAGAACCTCTTCCACATTTCACTATAGGACTTAAGCGCCTGTTTGGCAAATATATGAAACTATGATTTTGGGATTGTCAAACAGGAAAAAAAATCAACAAATCACGACTTTAGACCAAAATAATGGTTTTGGGCTTAAAATCATGCTTTTAGAATAAATGAATTCATTCTGCTTTTGGCTCAAATTAGAGTGTATGGTTGTATCTGTCAGAATAGATCTCAACGGTAATATGACTTTAACACCTCTCAATTATTTTTCTATAAACATATTTAATCTTATATTTTATAAATATATATACACATATTAACTATTTATTCATTACATTATCTTATATATTATTAATTATGTTGGTAAAAATATATTATTGACAATTTTATTCCTTCAAATTAAAATATATTACAAAATCTATCTTTTACATAATTATCATATTAACTTATGTCCTTTTTAGTAATTTGCACATATAAAAAATGTTTCTGATAACACTATCCAAATGCTTACTTTATTAGAATCGTTTTTTCACAAAACCTATTCTTCACAAAATCTATTCTCCCAAAATCTATTCTCTAGAAACTTTTTTCCAAACCATAGTTTGGTTTGATCCAACAACCTCTTAAATGTGCTAATTTTTCCCTCCAAAAAAAAAAATTTAAGGATGAAGACGATGAATCCGATGAATCTCACAACATCATGGTCCTCTTCTTACTGTCATCACCCATATCCGCATCGCCGTCTGAGAAGGAATTCGAAACAGGATAAAGCTTCCGCAAGAACAAGTAAAAACGATGGTGGTGGTGAGAGAGATGATGGTGTTGGTTTGGAGGAAGAGAGAAAATGATGGAGGAGGCGTTGCGGGTTTGGTAAGCAAGATGGTGCTTAGTCATGGATGCCAAATCACCGCTATTCACTTAAAGTAACGGCAATTATAAACAGAAGGACCTTAGTTACTAACTGAGCAAATAATAAGGACCTAATAAAATGGCAAAAAAAAAAACTACAGGGACCGGATTCCAAATTTGATAGAAGCATACAGACTGCCAAATCAGTTTTCCCTATAACTTATTTATAGGAAAAAAGTTTGTTTCTAAATATATGTCACTTGTAAAGTAATTAACAAGTTTTTTTAAATTTTACCCCTAATAATCTAATAAATGCATAGAGAGAGATAAAATAAATAGTTGAGAAAAAAATATAAAACTTAGTTTTAATACCCCATTATTTAACAAGGGCACATATGAAAAAGTAATTATCAATTCAATGAATCTCTTGATTTGCGGGCTTAACATGTAAGTGACTTACAAATAGGAATAAAGTAACATTTTACTGAATTGCAAGTTTATGGGTGCAAACTCTGTGATTTACGAGGGTTTTATTGGCTTCTGATTTGGCCCATTTTATACTCCCCTGGTCATATATATAAGCTTCAAATATAGATAGAAGTGTGGTTTATTTTGTAAACTTCAATTTGAATTTGTCTTAACCTTTAATATATTTTTTTCAATATTATCCATAATTATTTTTCTCTTATCATATTTCCTCATATATTCTCTTTTATTTTTTTATTTATTATAAGGACATATTTAAAAATAAAAATATATTTCTAACATATTTACTGTTTTTAACTAATTTTAACTAATTGATTATTATTTCTGAATTAGTTATTTAAAACTTATAACATGAGGGAGTATTGAACTAACTACAGGTGTAATGTAAATATTTCAATACGTGTACAGCTGTATAGTGATAAAGGTGATGTATCTGGATAAAGTAAATATTATAAAATGAATTTATTAAAATAATTAAATTTAATAATTTTTCGTCATTTGTGCACTACTCCATAGCCCATCCTTTTCCTTATCACTTTGTTTTTCAATATGATCTTTTTTCCCAGCATGGAGTTGCAATCGCAAGTAATTAAGCGTCTGTAAAATGGCATGATAGTTAGATCTAAACTTCAATTCAATGATAGTCAGGTCTTGAAAAATTTTGTTAAAAAAAAAAAGTTGTGATGATAGGTGCGATTAATAATATGTAATTATAATTACTTCCTTATTGGCAAGAGTATATCATACCTATGATTGTTTCGAACAAAAAAAATATTAAACCGATAATTATAATTTATCTTTCTAAAACAATAGAAGTTTTGTAACTCTTTTTGTTGAAGGCATATGCAATGTTTTCGTCTAATCAATATCTGGAAAACAGGTTAGGCTATGTTGCATTTTATTTAAATAAGCATGAGCCTAAAACAAAGATCTAAAGCATGAGTTTGATCCTAATCCTAAGTCTATATACAGATTATTTTAAACTCAAGCATGAGCTTTCAAAAGGACACACATTAACTAAACTTTGTTAAAAGTCTGCTTAAAATGCATGCCTCTAAAGCCCTAAAGCCATACTTTGAAGATCATGATCCTTCAAGCCAATTGAAAAACCTAGTGATGACAATTATATGAGTACGTAGGAATAAGAAAAACTAATCATTATATATATTTTTTTTAAAAAAAATCAACCAAGCATAATAAGTGTGGTATATAAAATTGGATTTTATGTCACTGCGTTGAAAAGATGTCCATACATGTCACTGCATTGAAAAGATGTCATTGCTAATTGACATTTTAATGGGGAACCCATTTTGAAAATTCTTTATCATATGACTTTGCAAACCATTATTCACGCCACATCAATTCATCTATGGTACATATCATAAAGTGTCATCCACTTACGGAGTTGGAATTCTACAAAAAAAAAAAACAAATGTGAAAAATTTGAATCCAGTCTAAAGATATATGCAAATGCAAGAAAGTTCTCCTCCATTGAGCTAATTTAGAAATTAGATTTTATTTTAAATATGAGATCTTAACTTACTTTGTTTTATATTTTTATCATTTTTTTCAAACTAATTTACCTAACATACAAACAAATGTATAAGATCATGTTATAAAGGGATACCTTAGCGATGTAATGTCATATTTTTTATAGTTAATCAATTTATTTCATTTTGTTAATTTATTCAAATTAGTTATGTAGTTCATAAATAAATGATGGAAGGCGATAAAGATTTTATGTTATATATATATACAGGATATAATTTTATTTTAAAATGTTAAACTGTTGAAATTTTTTTTGGGACAAATAGTCGTAGTTGCCCAATATTTAAATTTCGGGTCTATTGATCGCAAGAAAAAGGGGGGAAAAGAAACTTGTGGGATCAATTCTTCTATCAACTCTTCGTGCACGGTCCACTAACTTTTACCCATTTTTTGTCATTAAAGTAATAAAATATAGGGGAAAAAACATCATAACAACTGATCCTATAGTCATAAAGCATGCTTCTAAGTAAGTCTAAGTCAAATAAAGAAAAGCGAGTTCATATGCAATTATTTACAGTTATATAGATATATATTTGACTTATTTAAATTTTCATTGGTTGGTACTCACGTTATTATCCACATTTCCAATTGATTTTTCAGTGTGTGTGTATACTGCAATTTCTTAGATGAATAGTCACGTTTAAGACTAGAACCATCTAAGAAAAATCTTAAACGCGACCATGCATCTAAACTATAGTCATAAAGCATGCTTCTAAGTAAGTCTTAGGTGAATGGTCACGTTATTATCCACATTTCCAATTGATTATTTACAGTCCTTTTTGTTTTTTTAGTATCTCGAACATGATCGCTTCCAATAAAGAGATATCAGTGATTGGAACAAAAAAAAAACAAGAAAAAAAGAAAATAAGAGAACACAGTGGGAGTTTTGCTTCGGCCAATAACCATACGGCGGATTCATCCTTCTCACAGAGGCGATGATGTGCGGTACAATTAAACAAATGACATCAGGTAGTCTCCTTGGTGCTCCTTAATTTTATATATAATATACACACACACATACACGCATAGAAATTAATCAACTTGACAAGAAACCTAATGATTACAATTTAGAGATTAATATCGTAGAATCTGCTAGTCTTGTTCACATTCCTTTACTTCATCGGTTTCATAAAGTCTTAAACCTAGAAAGTTAAAATTGAATCCAATAATGACCAAGAAGCTAGAGGAGGCGTAGAAGAGAAAAATAACAGAGAAGAGAAGCTGCTTCCAAAATAAAATGGCGCAAATCAAAAAGAAAAGGGCGTCGGCCATAATTAATATCATCAGAAAAGCACTCCCTCCTTGGCCGGTCCACTTTATGTTGAGAGAGACGAAACGTGATGTGTGGGACCTCGCCCGGTTGATCACAGTACTTTTCGTACGTTACACAGATCGGAACCTCTTTTTTTTTTTTTTCCCACCCTCTTCCCTATTCTTTTTTTTCAACCGTTAGATCAACACATTTTAATGTTTTAGATTTTAATTTTTTTATAAACTATTTAAAAAAATTTTAGAAACATTTAGTGCACTTGCAAATCATTAAAATTAAAATTTAATATAGTTTATAATTTGTATTTTATTTATTTTTATAATTTAGTATTTTAATAATAGTTTTAAATTTGAACCATTAAAATATTAATCTAACGGTTAAAAAAGGAAGAGGAAAGAAGAGGATAGGAAGGGACGAGGAGAGGTTCCGAACCAGTGCAACACAAATTCCAGGCTCCATTTTCTTTGAGACTTCCACGCATTAATATTTAGTATCAGGACCGTTCATTTGTGTCCCACCTTGATATCCCATTTGAATTTTGGTCATTTTGGGACAAGGCAATTCATTTCTAAAAAGTTTTTAGACGAAATAAAAGAGAGATAAGACAAAAATGTCTTAGAGTTGGGCATGACACTGGACTGATTTTTGTATTATTTTTTTAATTTTCTAAATTTATTTTAGTAAAAATGACATAACAAGAAACCTGAATCTCATATGCCAAAATAGGAAGCTAAGGAAATGTAATGACAAATTGGAAAGTGTTGTCTGATGGGGGATTATAGAAATGTTGCTCAATTACAAAAAAAGCCCTTCTGGCAGAGTTTGAAAGTAGAGAGAAAAGGAGAGAGGCATGAACTGACCTACTCTTGCTTCCTGGTTTCTCACTTCCACCATCCCTATTGCTGCCCTAAAAATGCCAGCAAGTTGGAGAATTGATCACCCTGAAATAGTGTGTGCGTAAGAGAGGAGAGGAGTGCGAATTGGAAGGCTATTCTGTTTGAAGGGCGAACATCCTCAGCTTTGGCTGATTGGGTGGAAGGACAAAGGTTGGCGGTTGGTGATTCACCATTATAGTTAGCAAGCATCAGTAGTATTTGACAGAGATAAGTTTAGGGGTTTAAGTTTCGTGCTATGGTCGATGTTTCTAGGTGAGTGGGGAAGCAATAATTAGTCAATATTTAGAAATGACATGATGAAGTTTGTGAATGACTGGAATGGTGATTAAGGGTTTATTCTCAGTCTTTGTGGCATGCTAGTGTTTTTTATATTGAAGTTGAGAACTATGACGTTAGCAAAAAATGGGTTTTCAAATGAGTAGGAAAATTGTCTGATTGATTGGAAAGATTATATGAATGAATTAGAAATGACAATAACATACTAGTAAATGACTATGAAGGAACTGGAAATGACCATATTCATAGTAAGGACCTTCCTGTCAGTCTGTAATGACCATATTGGTAATGATAATGAAGGAATTGGAAACAACCATATTTATAGTAATGACCATATTCTCAGTCCGTAATGACCATTTTCGTAATGACAATTAAGGAACTAGAAAATAACATATTCATTGTAATGGCCATATTCTCAGTCTATAATGACCATATTTGTAATGACAATGAAGGAACTGGAAATGACCATATTCATAGTAATGACCATAGTGTGAGCTGTAATAACCATATTCTCAGTCTCTAATGACCATATTCATGATGACAATGAAGGAACTGGAAATGACCATAACATATTACGAAATAACTAGAGATTTAGTATATGTATAACATTTATTAGTTAATGACCGTACATTGATGACTTTGCAGAATTATATGAGACGGTATTAGAAGAAGGGGAAGGATTCACAAGTAAAGGAGTACACAATGGACTTGTGTTGTTTACAAGGGACTATATGGCAAAACGAGGGGAGAAGTGTAAAAACGCAAGAGAACAAAAAAATTGAAGTAGGGAAGGCGTGGAAGGCACTGAGTCAGGAAGAGAGAGATAGGTATAATGAGAGGGCAAAGAAATCAAAGCCAGAGAAAGGTGAGAAGAAGAAGTATGATGTTCCCTTGTACACTCGGTGCTCATTTCTTGGATTTAAGTTATTGGCTGAGTATGTGAAAAAGAATAAGCAGTTAAGGCAGAAAGTTGAGAGGATGGGATTTGGGAACTTGCTTAATGTGAATGTGAAGCAACTTCCACATCATCTACTTGTGTCATTGTTGAGATCCTATAACCCACCAACATATTTTTTTACCATTAGTGGGCAAGGGGAGGCAATTGAAGCAAAAGATGCTCATGAGTTTCTAGGTGTACCCCATGGTGGGGAGGAAGTCAAATATGATGTTAGTGAGGATGACCCAACATATAAGAGGTTAAAGGACACGTATTGGAAGGTTCCATTTACGCAAATACCAAAGAAGATATTATCTGGGACATAAAACAAAAATTGAGTTCCTATTTATGCTCTATACAGTTGGAGCTTTTTTAATATCCTAGGTCAAGCACAATTGAACATTTAAATTTGTTGAAAGTGATGCAACCCACGATGGATAGGTTTGAAAAATATGATTGGTCAACATACATAAATAAGAACCTGTGGAAGGAAATGGGAGACTTTGTGAAGATAACAAAGAAGAAGAAGAAGATTGGAACTTGCAATGTTGGAGGGTGTCTTTATTTGCTGCTGGTAAGTCAATATTTTTATTAGTCACTATAATTTTGTTTTATGTTATTGTTGCAGAAGTGTAACCTGTATTTATTTGGTTTTATAGCTGTATTTTGCTGAGCGTTTCCCCTTAGGAAAAACTATTAAGGGGGGTCAACAAGCCCTTTTAAATTTTGGACCGAGGAGAGGATAAAGGAGAGGGTGGAGAAAGAGAGAGATAGTAGTATGGGAATATTGTATGGAACCAGTGGCAGTGAGGTTCACTCAGTAGGGGATAATGAGAGTTCAATTCTACAGTCTTTAGAGCTGGTATGTGGGAATTTAGAAAAATTAATTTGGCTGGACTGAGCTTAAGTAAGTCTATTAGCAAAATTGATACTTGAGATGACAAGACTTCATTCGCAAATGACCAGTCAGAAACTGGGAATGATAACAGCGATCAATTTCTTTGATATCTTCGTATATTATGTATACAGGTATTGAAGGAGTTGAGGGCTCATTTCATGAAGAGGTTTGAAGAAAGCCAGTGGATGTTAATGAAAGCTCTCGATGATGAGCTAATGAAAGTGCAGATCGGATTGAAAGCCAAAGTGAAGGGGATGGGGAATGAGAAGGCCACTACTAAAGAAAGGGGTGAAACAGTTGGTGATGTAGGTGGTAACATCACTGAAGAAGCTGAAAACGTTGATCGAGTGGTGGAGGAAATTGTAAGGGGAAGTGGAGATGAGGAACTTGATGAGAATGACACCAGCGAAAGAGATAATGATCAGGATGAGGATGAAGAAGAACATGACCTTCATGATAGGGAAGGAGGTCATAATTACATCGTTGAGGAAGTAGAAGATGAGGGTGACCGTGATGTTCGTGGAGGCGATGATGATAATGACAAGGACGAGGATGAGGAGGAAGATGACCATGATGACAGGGAAGGAGGTCATGATTATGTGGTTGATGAGGAGGAACATGACCATGATAATAGGGAAGGAAGTCATGATTATATGGTTGAAGAGGTGGAAAATGATGATAAGGAGGTTGAGAATTTAGATGATGAGGGTGAGGAAGACACACATGCAAAGACTGCAACCCCTACCAATATTCCTTTGTTGTTGGATGTGAATTAGAGAACAGTGACAGTAGGGAGGAAGCAGAACCTGAAAAATCCACTGAATTGAGGAGGTCAACAAGGGCAAAGAGTTTCACAATTAAATCTCCGTGGATGGAGTTCAAGGTAGCTCTAAGGATGAAAAAGCCAAAAGAGGAAAGGGATATTTTTTTTTACTTTAATATCCTGTAGACCCAAGAATGAGGACGAGGGAAAGAAGTAAGTATACCTATGGTTTTCCTGAGTTTTAAATGACACGGTGTGTACTAACAATGACAGCAATTGAATTGATAATGACAATAAACTATATGGGGATGATAAGTTATAATGTCCCTAGCACCATACTTTTTGTCATTGACATCTGACAATATTTGCAGGACTGTCATTAAAATATCTAATGAAGATATAGACCGACAACAACTGTTTTTCCTAGGTAGAATGAACAGAATAAATAACAGGATATTTTTGAATGCTCTGTGTCTGCACCCATGCTTATCTTTGATAATGTTTAGTGAGATTATTGTGTAAGAATGACATTTTCACTGTGCATTGTAGGTGCTTAGTTTGGTGTGCAAGACAATGATGGAGGACATAAAGGTAGAGTTAGGGCCAGGGAAGAGGCACATCTTCGATGTGGATTTCATGGTGAGATTACTTAATTCCAAATCCAAATACCAATGACAGGGAATTGGAAATGACTTGTTCTCTGTTAATAGATTAACAATTTTATGTCATGCTAACATGATGGCATATGACCCAACCTGGAAAGCCTAAAAATATAAGAAGCTCTTTTTTCTTGAGTTTGTTGGCTACAACTTAGGTGAATGTGATTTCATAATTGGTCTTGCTCTTATTGGCCAACACTGGTTTTACATTGCTATTCAGCCTAGCACATTTGATTTCTACTTGTTAGACTCTATGAGTGACCATTTCGGGACTAAGGACAGAAAAAAGAAGAAGAAGGTTGTCATTAAGGACCTAGTAGAAATGGATGTAGAGGACTATGTAAGAAAAAATTCATTATGTTTACCCTAGTTTTGTACTTGTAAAATCATTCAACGTTTTGTGTTGGTACTAAATATGATGAACCACACCTGAATCTTTTAATAGAGGAAGAGGTTCAATATTATCTTGGACTTGGTCAAGCCAGGATCGGTTGGGAAAAAGCCAATGTCTGAAATGATACTTGTAGAAGTTCCCTGGTAGAATAACCTATTAGTCTTGTTGATTTTTAATTTTGTCTAGTAAATAAACATGTCAGAGGCTTTAACTAACTGTGTTGATATTGTTGTGTCCGCAGAAGGGATTGTGGGGTGCACTACATGATGCGGCTAAGAAGATAGGAACCTGGTGTGACCCTTAACTACACAGAGGAAGAAGTTACTGGGTTTCGTCATGACCTGACATAATGGTTGGTGAATCATGAAATGGATGAAAAACATGACGAGGCATCAAATCTTATTCGACAACCACAACCACCCAAGAGCAAAAAGTCAAAGAAAAGGCATCTGTCCTACGTGTCTCGATCGTAGGATGATAATTTACTTGTTTTTTGTTAGATTGTTGTATGTGATATGCATTGTAGGCTGACCTAATGTGTACTTTGCCATGTCGATGAATATAATTTCAATTCATGATGATATGTGTTCCATTATTATGCTTCACAGAGATTGATGTACCTAATGACATCAATGAATGTTGAGATACATAATGCCAATTTTTGTAATTCCTCCTTGTGTGTCCAGGTTGGTGGCATCTTTCACATTGGTATATCTGTTTGTTTTGCCTATTTGTTTTTAGCCTTTTAGGTCATCAAGATGTTATGGGAGATAGCAAGAATATTTGCTCACTGACATTTCTTATCCTATAGTAATCATTTGGGTGAGATATGTCTGTTGTTACCATAGGAATCATACTGTGAGCATGAATCTTTTCTTGTGATGACTTTTTATAGCAATTACCAACATAATCATAAACATTGCCATGGATAACCTTAATGGCTGCACAAGCATGGTAACAAGGGATCCCTATCATTTGCCAAGATCTGCAACTGCATTGGTGTAGTCCAAGATCAACCGATGGTCTCCATATGATGTTGTCACCTTTACTCTTCCCTCACCATATTTTTCAGCATACATATGTTCAGACCCAGCCACCATATCTATCACCTTACTGTCTATTTGGACCAACATAATTCTTCCATTTGGTTATAGCCACAAAGGAGGCATGCAGCTTTCTTGCTACTTTCTCTCGGTGCTCATAGATCAATTAGGGTACAGTATGCTTTCTCTCATTGACCATCCATGCATTGAATGATTCCACAATATTAATTGTAATATTGTCCCATCTTTTATATGGGAACCTGCTTCTAGCCCACCTATCTACATCCCCATGATTGATAAGTCAATCAAATAGCCTTGGAGAAAATACTCTCATGTCATCCATTGCTGCCTCAAATTTCTCATCCGTCCTTGCATATGCAATTTTATCCAATAAATGTAGTGCATCCTCCTTTGATCAGCCATTTGTCCTTATTTACCCCTTATTCACTTCTGAAGTAAAATTCTCCTTAATGTATCTATAACAAAAGTCATGCCTTTGACCCTTAAATATTGATGCTACTCCTTCGATGATAGCATTATGTCGATTTGATACAATCGTCACTTCCATAAAACCCAGAATTTTTTTTATCATCTAGAAAAACCGTGTCCAGTCATCTAGTGTTTCCCTTTTTACAATTGCAATTGCAAATGGCAGTAGCTTGTTATCTGCATCATAAGCTGAAGCTGACAACATTGTCCCCTTGTATGGTTCGTTTTAAGTGAGTTCCATCAACATACAGAATATGCCTCATACCACCCAAGAAACCCTCAATGCATGACCCGTAGGCTATAAAAACATGCTCAAACTGGTTACTAATAGCAGTCCATTCAGCCATGGTTTTTTCATTTGTTTCCATTAGCCTTTGGCATATCTATGTTATGAGCATGTATGATTGTTCAGGTCTACCATATATGTTTTCCAATAACTTCTCTTTTGCTTTATAAGCTTGTTTATATGTTAGATCAATCCTATACTCTCGTTTCAACTTCTTTCTTATCTCAGAAGTGCGCTTGTCTACATGATCCCTCATCTTATCAATTATTATTGATGAGTTCAAACTAGCTCTTTCACTAGGCATCACTTCCAAGCTATCTTGAGCAGAATGAACATGCCAATTTATAAATGTCATCACTCGTAGCACATCATAACTCTTCCCCACATGATTTGCACATAGCTTCCACAGACAACCTTCAACTTTACACCTCACCGACATGAATTCCTTGCTATTCCTCACATACTTGGGCACAAACTTGTGTGCAAGTACAAACTTGTATATAGACACCTAAAATGGATCTGCACTTGGAAAACATTGACCCACCCCTATAAAAAGTTCCCTTTATTTCACAGTTTATCTTACTACCATCAATATCTTCAACAACGATGGATGTATCCACATTAGGGGGTCCACTTCCTCCATCATTGTCACATTCACATGCATTTTCTTCACTGAGCCAGCCATAATCATAACACAAACTAATGAGAGACGCATCCAGTTCCGTTTACTATGACATACCCATGAATCTCTCTATTCTGCATTTACAATGACAAGAGTGGTTAACACAAATAACAAGATAAAATTCATAAATGACAACAAATGATTAGGATGAACTTGCACTTACGTTTCTGTATTATTCCTTGGTTAGGGATCCCCTTGCCCTTTTTCTACCACATACACATGACCGCTGTTCCTATTGTATTAAAAAAGGTTATATATTTTAGCATTGTCATGAAGGTCAATCAATGTCTTCTCATCAAAGGCCACTGTGTACTTAATGTCATAATTTCTTCTATCACCACCAATCCACTCACATATTATTATCCTCAATTCTTCAAGTGTTAACCCATCCTTAATACTTCTTAACCTCATGCTACCTCCATTATATCTCACTTCACCTTCACCATTTGTCACAAATTTCCCGCCCACATGAAAATAACAGGACAACTCCTTCCCACAAGATGACCCAGCTTCAAAATTCATTTGCATCATTACTTGTACTCATAATAGAATAAAAATGAATATATGACTTAACATTTAGCTCATCACTTCAATTTCACCAACATAATACCATCATCATCTGCTTACACGACCAAATTAGGGTTTGACACATTCATGCTTATAATTTGCAACAAAACACTCATTTTTTCCCTATCCACACTCATGCTTCATTTTCTCAGAATCAATCGACTCTATTATTTGAATTCCCCTTCAACATTGTGCCTTTTTCTAACACTAATCACTCTGAGCTATTTGTGACACCATCAAACCCCTCTCCCTTAGTGTTTTTTCTTCCCCATGCATTCACCCTCTGATTACCGTCCTTCCCTACAGGCTCTATATACCCATAGCATCTCCTTACTTTGCCACCCTCTCTACCTCAAAACCAGCCTCACTTCGATGATATTCCCATCTAACGGAAACAAGAAGATGAACTAGCACATAAAGGAGATGGATAAAAGAAAGAGAAGAAGAATATAGTCACTAAATACTAACCTCACTTGCTTACTTCGTCCATTAGTTGCTTCCCACGTTCATGCTCCTATGTTAATACTCCCTTCCAACTTTTTCCCTTAACGCCCACCACACTTTTCTTCTCTTCACCATAAATGTTTATTATTTGGGTCATACAAGGGCTTTTTTTTGTAATTGAGCAACATTTTTAAAATCCCCCATCGGGTGACACTTCCCAATTTGTCATTACATTTCCTTAGCTTCCTATTTTGGCATATGAGATTTTCAAGTTTCTTTTTATGTCATTTTTCCTTTATTTTACATGTCATTTATATAAGGGAAAATCATAAATAAAGACCCTCGAATTAGCAAAATTACTCTATGGTCACCTAAATAAGCCAAATTACCATGAGGGACCCGGTCTCAAATTGCAAGTAGCAAATATTGGTGAAAAGATGAAATTGCCCCTTAGTAAATCAGCTTCATTAATGAAGACTGAGACAAACAATGTGATCATGGAAAGGTTGGAGGAGAAGATTGGTGGTGCTCATGGTTGAGAATCAAGTAAGTAATGTTTGCAATGTTTCTAAGTATACTCTTCTTCCTCTCTACCCTGTAAGACCAAGGAATGTGATGTTGTTCTTGAATGTGGTGAGTGGCATTGTGGGTCGTTGGGTGATAGGTATGGAGGGAGTGAGCGGTGGAGCTGATCATGGAATAATACTGTTTGAGGAGGGTTCAGTTGGGTTGAGATTCAAAATATTAGTCTTTGTAGTTAGATTGTTTACTTGTGATTTTCATGACGCAAGTTGCCACTGATCTCTGTTAGGAATATCACGAATGGGAGAGTGGGGGAGGGGAAATGGAAGGAGGTAATAATTATTAGTTTGAGTGTGAAGTTTAAGGTGGTGCAGTGGGGGGAGAGGAGTGAAGATCTTGTCATTTAGAATGTCCAACTTGTGAAACCCTAATGTCAAGTGGGGAAGAGAAGAGTTAGTTGGTCTTGATTTGTAAATGCAAATTTGATTGAATAAAAGTATACTGAAGCTAATATATTTTTTTATATGTAAATTGTTGTTCCAGGTTAGCATGATAAAATGAACTGTAACAATGGGTCAAGCTGTTGGAAGGAATTGTTTTGTTTTTTCCATGTTGGTGGGTATTTTGAAAGAAACAGTGAAGGTGAAGTTAAATACGGTGGAGGGAGTGTGAGAGCAAGCAACATAAAAGAAGGGATAACATTGGAGGAATTAAGGGGGACAATATCACAATGGGTACACAATAATGCTGAAGGGTGCGAAATTAAGTACACGGTTAAGTTTACTGAGGGCACACTGATTGATCTTTATTATGAAGGTGATATTTGCAATATGTTTAGATATAACGATAGCAGTGCTCATTTGTATGTAGCAGTGAAAGGGAACCAGAAGGAATAATGGAGAAATGTAAGTGGTTAAAGTTTTACAGTTGATTGTTATTATTCGGTAATGGATTATTGTTAATACCCAAAGAAGTGTTGTTATTATGTGTATTGCGTCGCAGTAGAAAGTTCTTATTTAGTAATGAATTGTTGTTAATTTGTATATAAATCTTGTAATTAAGGTAATAAAGTTGCGGTTGGAAGTTGTAATTTGGTAATGAGTTGTTGCTAATTTCCATTCAAATGTTGTTATATTACTTAGTCTGTTGTAGTAGTAAGTTGTTATTTTATAATGAATTGTTGATATTTCCCATACAAATCTTGTTATTATACTAACTTTGTTACAGTAGAATGTTGCTATTTCCTAATGTGTTGTTGCTAATTTCTATTCGAATGTTGTTATTATGGGTGTAAGGGTGAGAATTTGTTTAGGTTGTCAGGAGAAATGACTGAAGGTGCGGTGAACCTTGGTGATAACTATGAACCACTCAGTGTTGACTATGGTGCTGAATGCCTAACGTATGAAGGAAGGGGGTTTAAGTCAGATAAACTTCAGTGGCGGTTCAGGGAGTGAAGGGACATTGAGGGGTAATTTGAATTGCATGAAATGGTTTGGAGTTTTTACAGGAGTGGGGCAATATATTCCACATGCCCAAGCTTTTAGGGAGGTTGTGTATAGGTTTAGTATTACACAGAAGTTTGCAATGACATATGTGAGAAACAGTAGGGAGAAGATGAATGTGAGGTGTAAAGTGGAAGGGTTTCCATGGAAGATTTGTGCAAATACTGTTGGGAGGGATACTCTTTTATTACGTGTGACCACATTCGTTAATGAACACATTCATTCAGCGCAAGATAACCTAGATGTCACTTATGCTGGCAATGCTGCATTGACGTCATTAATAATACTTGAGGAGATAAGGAACCATACCGAAAAGCATCCTACTGAAATAAGGAAGACATTGGAAAGGGAATATGGTGTGAGGCTAACATATGCTCAAGCTTACAGAGCAAAGGAAAAGGCCATGGAACACATACGTGGGAAATCGAAAGAATCCTATATGTTCATACCATGGATATGTCAAAGATTGAAGGAAACTGATGATAAAACAGTTGCTTGATGGGCTGCCGTTAGTAATACATTTGAGCAGGTTTTCATTGCATATGATTCGTGTATTGAGGGTTTTTTGAGTGGTGCAAGGGCTATATTATATGTTGATGGAACTCATTTAAGTGGTCCATATAAGGGGACAATACTCTCAGCGTCAGGATATGATGCAAATAATGACTTGTTGCCTTTTGCAATAGCAGTGGTGAAATCAGAGAATCTTGATGACTGGACTTGGTTTCTATTCAAAATTAAAGAAATTGTTGGTTCAATGCAGGTGATGATTGTGTCAGACCGACACAATGTCATAATAAGAGCTGTCTAAGCAATGTTTGGAGGTGAAAGACATGCGTATTGTTATAGGCATGTGAAGGAAAACTTCAGCACTGAAAAGTGAAAGTAAACAAAGGTAAAAGGACAAGCCAATAGTCAAAAGAAGATGCATTAAAGGTTCTTGATAGAGTAGCTTATGCACAGGTTGACAGTGACTTTGATAATGTAATGGCCGAGTTGAAAACTATGTCTCCTGAGTTACATGATTGGGTTATCAATCAAGGTGATGTGAATAGGTGGGCAATGAGCAAGTTCTCATTTAAAAGATGGGACAATATAAAAACCAATATAGCTAAGTCTTTCAATGCTTGGATGGTGAAGGAGAGAAAGCATAATGTGGCCTAAATGATCCATGAGCATCGGGAGAAAGTATTAAGGAAGATGCATGCATCATATATGTTTATGAGTAAGTGGAGGAATTATGTTGGGCTAAAAACCGAGGCAAAGGTTCTGGAGAATGTATATTTTAGTAGGTATATGAGCTATGACAATTATGGAGGCGGAAGACTGTGTGTGCATACATCTCGTGGAGATCAAAGAGTAGACCTTGGTCTACATAAATGTAGTTGTCTTGGTTGGCAAATGTCAGGAATTCCATGCTATCATGCTTGTGCAGCCATTAAGACTATGGGGGGAAATGTATATGAATATGTTGAAGACTGTTACAAAATTTCAGCACAAGAGAAAATATATTGCAGGAGTATGGTTTTAGTGGTAACAATCGATATGCCTAACCCAAATGACTATATGTTTAAGAATCTTGCTGAATAAACCCTACTTTTACCACCAAATATAAATAGGCCTCCTGGAAGATCAAGGACTAAATAGCAGGAATCACAATTCCAGAACAAAAAAAGTCTACCATTGCACCAGATGCCACCAACCTGGACACACAAGGAGGACCTGGAAAAATCCCCACCCATTTTGAAGTTAATTTTTACAAGGGACAACTAATGTTTTGGTGTATATATGCTCCACCCTTGTTAATTTTTTTGGGAGAAGGGTGTTGCTAGATTTGCATAGCTATACAGCTATTTTTACAAGTAATATGTTTGCTGACAAGAGAAAATGAAGTCAACGACGTTGTTAATGTCCTTTTGTTATTGACTATTGCAAAATCTGGTTGTTGTAAACGGACCTCTTACTTTTTGCTAAATGACATTGTATTATTGTAAATTCCCTTGTTTGTATTGTAAATGCAGACTGCTTACTTGTTATATCAACAAATAAAGGTTGCTGTCAAACCACCTGTGCTTTGTGGTTATTTGACATTGTATTGCTGTAAATTCCCTTGGTTGTATTGTAAATGCAGACTGCTTACTTGTTATATCAGCAAATAGAGGTTGCTATCAAACCACCTGTGTTTTGTGGTTATTTGACATTGTATTGCTGTAAATTCCCTTGGTTGTATTGTAAATGTAGACTGCTTACTTGTTATATCAGCAAATAGAGGTTGCTGTCAAACCACCTATGCTATGTGGTTATTTGGCATACTGATGTTGGCAATTGGTTAACCAAACTTGTTATTTTGCAAAGTGAAGTTGTCACTGGGTAAATAAAAGTGGAAAGGCTGTCATTTAAATAGGAAAAAATGAACTTCACCAATTCCACTTCCGAAGTTGTTATTTCGCAAACTGAAGTTGTCACTAGGTAAACAAAAGTAGAAATACTGTCATTTAAACAGAAAAAAAATGAACTGCACCAATTCCACTTCTATAGTTGTTATTTAGCAAACTAAAGTAGTCACTGAGTAAACAAAAGTGGAAATACTGTCATTTACACAAGAAAAAAAGAATTTCACCAATTCCACTTCCGAAGTTGTTATTTAGCAAACTGAAGTTGTCACAGGATAAACAAAAGTGGAAATACTGTCATTTTAATAGGGAAAAATGAATGTCACCAATTCAACTTCCGAAGTTGTTATTTCGCAAAGTGAAGTTGTCACTGGGTAAACAAAAGTAGAAATACTGTCATTTAAACAGGAAAAAAATGAACTTCACCAATTCCACTTCCGTAGTTGTTATTTAGCAAACTGAAGTTGTCACTGAGTAAATAAAAGTGGAAATACTGTCATTTAAATAGGAAAAAAAAAAGAATTTCACCAATTCCACTTCTGAAGTTGTTATTTTGTTAAGTGAAGTTGTCACTCGTTAAACAATAGTGGAAATAGCGTAACTTCATTAGAAAAAATTGAAGTTCATGTATCGCTTAACCGGAGCTGTTATTAGCATACTGAAGTTGTCAGATGTTAAACAAAAGTGGAAATAGTGTCATTTCATTAAAAAAAAAAAGGTACTTCATGTACTGCTTAACGAAGTTGTTAATTGGCATATTGATGTTGTCATACATTAAAGAAAAGTGGAAATAGCATCACTTCAACACAGTTTAAGTTATGTCAATAAAAATGTCATTTCACTATTATATAATTGTCATAACTGGGTAGCAGTTAGGCTAGACAACAAGTTCACTACACATAATGATAACGCAATAACATTATCTACAGTCAATGTCCTTCATGGCCCAAATTCTTCCTCTATAGGGACTTTCTCCTCCTTTTGGATGTTTGCCCTTTCTGTGGATGTGGAATAAGATTCAGCGCATCCTCACGGCATTTATTGTTATCATGGTTCACCAACCACCACATCAGATCACGCTGAAAAACTGCCACATCTCCCTACAAAACAGATTCAACAGCAAGTTAATCTCACTTTGCCCCTTTACCAGTCACAACAATTAAGCAAACCACATCACCTGTGTGTATTCTAGTGGAACATTGGGTTCCCATCTGCTGAGCCATATTAGGACATGCACCCCACAGTCCCTCCTGGGAACAACACCACCATCACAGTTTAACAATTCGAGAATAAATATAGGAAATCAGCAAATTACATGTGCAGTGTATGTATATTCACAAATTACTCTGTTGAGGTATATCAAGCCGCACAATTTCTAAATTTGGCATTTTCTCAGTCAAATCTGGCCTAACCATGCCGATAATGTCGTGGAACCTTTCTCTCTACACATATATTAGATATTCATCAACATCACTATAATTTCAGACAGTAATAATATAATGTAATATGCCCAGGTGATTCTTACACATCCTACTATGGCCATTTCCTGAGGGTTATAGGTGACTGTTTGCTTCTTCTTAGTTGTGGTCTTCTTAGGCTGAACAATTCCTTGCATGGAATCCAGGACATAGAACTTCATGGTGCTGGGTTCAAGGGCAAAGTAAAACCAGTGCTCACTAACAAGTGCAGGACCCATAACCAACTCTTAGTCACCTATGTTATACTCGACAAATTGAGGAATTATTTGTCGTGCATGGTAGTTAGGGTCCTACCGAGCTGGGTCACGGATCATTAGCTCCTGATAAAGAACACAAATTGATTTTGTCAGTTTGCAATCAGTTTCTTTATACAGTTATTTGCCTTAACAGTGTTGTTACTTTATATACTATGCTTGTCATTTGCCTTTGAGGACTTGTAATTTTCATATCCAAACTTATCATTTCACAAACTACTAAAGAAACCTCACCATGAAGTCCGCATCAAAAATATGCCTCCTTACTCGCCTTTCCACAGCCTGTTGCTCATCCACCACAGCCTTACAAACTAATGACATGACCCTGTTACTAACTCTATTATTTCCTCCAAGAGAATGTAGCATGTCACACCTTACTTATATAGTACCTTATCATTTATTTAGAACCATTCTAGATCATGTTGGATGGTCTTATACTTAAAAATTTCAATTTGGACGTTAATTTTCAGAAAATTACTGTTCACTGTCCAGTTTCAGATTACAGGTCCAACTTTGAAAAATCATAACTAATTCTAAAAAAATCGTATGGAGGTGTTCCAAAATTCTACAGAAATCTCTTTCAATGATCTTTAAGGGAAAAATATTCAACTGAACTCATCCTCACTGAAAACGTACAGTTTATTGGAATAAGATTACTATTCATTTGGTAAAATCTGGACTTTCCAGATTCTGCGCCTTAACTTTGAAAATTCATATCTCTTCGTATACACATCCAAATGAGGTAATTTACCACTCATTTTAAACCTTGGGATGTCCACTATAAGTATACCAAATTTTGTAGCTTAAATCATTCATATGATAGGTCAAAATGAAGCTTGAAGCTAACTGCTACATGACCTACGTTTTATCCCTTAACATCTCTTTACTTTAATTCTTTTTATTTCTTTGGCATACCTAACATGGGATTACTTTTTCCCATTCATGTTCATACATTCCTATACACACCATAAGCTTTATAATTAAATACATGGCATTCACAACATAAGTCATAACATAGGAGAATTATACATTGAACATAATCTCAATCATTAACGTTAATAATTCTTCACTTTCTTCTCCTTGCTTCTCATGCCATTAGTGTCCATCATTGATTGACCTAAATGGTTGGTTAGGGAGGGGGTGAGATTCGGGAGAATCTCGGTAGCAAACAATACCATATTAATCATGCTAAATGGATGTTCATGCACTACACGCAACTTGTTTATTCTCTTGTTAATTAGTGACATACTAGCATGCTCAAAGCTAACTTCTTGATGCATGGCCATGGAGACATAATCTACTCATCATGAATAGAAATTACAGCAGCTAAAACATGTCACAACAACATGCAAATAACATGTACACGGCAACACACAAGCATACCACATCAAGCAATGACAATAGGTAAGTTCACTACCTTGCACCTCAAGCTTTCCTTTCACTTTTCCTTTGACTCCCTTGACTTTCCAACCATGGTAGCTTTCGCTTAACATCATCAAACATCCTCTTAGATGTTCCAAGATCCTAAACATAATCACATTGGTCACACAACCCATTAGGACCAAGAGATTACATAAAGTTCAAGACTAGCTTTCTTGAACCTCAACACTTTCTCTTAGTCTTAGGGTTTTCTTTCTAACTTTTCTAATATAAATCTTATCATTTCCCATCCTTAAGATCCATTTCTTGTCAATTAGGACAACTTTAGATGGCCTTAGATTCAAGAAGATCAAATCTGGAAATTTTGGTTCGTGAGTACTGTTCATGCAGAATCTCCTGAATTTTTTGCTCAACTTTGAAAATTCATAATTAAATCTAGAAAAATAAAAATTGAGTGCTTCCAAGTCTCACTGAAAGATCCTTAAGTTGAATTTAAAGGAAAAATAGTTTTAGGAACCAATTCTATGTTGAACAGCACCGTAATTGTACGGAACTCGACACTCTTCTAAAAGTTCAACACTGTTTCCAGATTTCAATCTCTAACTTTGAAAAATCACCATAAATCGTACACATATCCAAATGGAGTGTTCTACCCATGGATTTAAATCTCACAGAGTGTACTTTAAGCATCAAAAATTTGAGAATCAGATACGCACAGTAACTAATTTGAAATAGGCATCAAATCAGAACGTAATTCTTTCAATTTCCACATAGATCCACTTGATATAACCTTTAATCCATGTGTTTTAGCTAGATCTAACATCAAAATCATCCTCCCCTAAGCTTATGTCAATTCAGCCAGCACCTCCTCTTAGGGGATCTCACATTTTTTTAACCATAAAACCAAAGATTCAAAGCAATAAACAAGAGGGAACAACTTACTAATCTCATATCTAAACTCGGTTGATCAAAGTAGGTGTCTTCCTCTTGATTTAAGCTTCAAGAATCAAAATTGCAAGAGTTTCCCCTTATGTTCATCATCTTGGCCAAAATGGGGGGAGGGAGAGTGCCTATTTATAGCCAAAAAGTTGGCTTGAATGGACCAAAATGCCCTTGGTAGCTAGAAGAAGGAGTAAGGGCAATTTTGAAAGTTCAAGTGGACTTTTGCATCATCATTGCATCACCTTATTACATCATGCTTACCTAATTCTTCTAGAAGGTGCCAAGTGTCATAAAAGTGGTGGAGGAAAAGGGAGATCAAATCCTAGCCATTAGATCAAACTTGTTTCATAAGCTTCCTCCGAATTTACTTGGCCCACGTTTTTCCGGATTTCTCTATGGCCTTCCGGAGTTCAAAAAATTCTTTTATCTACTCCATAAATTCTTCTTCATTCCAGATAATATCTATGAATTTTCTCAGGCTATAACACTTCCTTTAAGCCTTGTATAAAAATTGTTTACTAAAATACCCTTTTATCAGCAAAACCGGCTCTTTAATTTATTAAAGCCACTCCACTAGCCTTTTGGTTGCGGGACTAATTTTATAAATTATTACAACCTTCCAAATATTTAATCTCATTTTTGTATACATTTTTGAGGTCTCTTGCTATTTTAAATAATTACCTCAAATGGTATACTTTTTTACTGGCCATAACCTCAAATTCCATTTAAGCTGCCTCAGGGGTATTTTTGCCATTTCTCTTCACAGAAAAGTCTTAGAATATTATTTTCCATTTTTTGGGATTTTTCTTAGAATTTTCTATACCCTCTTCCATTTTTACCCCTGTTGGTCATAACTTTCGGAATTTACAGTTTAGTCCCTGCTTGGACTTAACTTCATATAATCCTCTCTTTGAGGTTTCTAACTTAACCTTTGGCCTGTGTTTAGTCTCTTTTCTCTCTCTCTGGGCCTTCGAGACTTTACTAGAGCCTCTAACTTTATTACACTTTAGCCCTTTAAAACTTTTACTCTGCAGTTTAGTCCCTGAAACTACTTTGACTTCCTTTCTCATCTTTAGGACTTCTGCTAAAAAGGAGTTTGATAGGCTATCTAATTCAGGCTATTACTGGTACTTCTAGGCCTAAAACTTTGGATGTTACACAGCAAGCATCGGGTAATGTCTTCATCACACATTTTAATCAAAGGACTGACAATGGTTGAAGTAAGTTAGCATATGGGTTATGTTAACAAGTGATAACAAAACCCCATCAGAAAAGCTGAGTATCACAATACTTACTAGCCGCCTTCATCACCTTTCACACTTCGGCTGACAATGGTGAAGAAAATATCTTTATCCTCCGCAGGCCTCTTCAACCTTGTTTGCGCCTTCAACTCCAACCAAGGAGACTTAATTTTGCTGAAGCGAACCCTGGTAGATCTCCTTACTTGTTGTGCTTGCACACCTTCAGCTGCTGTCACAGGTTCCACCTTGATGGGGGTTTGGCTCTCAACAAGGTCAACATACTTGACAATTGCTAGGGGGGATATAGTGATGGCTGTGTCAGCCTCCACATTATCACCTTCAACATTGGATGACAAGTTTATGGGGGTAGTAGGCGTGCGTATGTCACCCTCCATTTCATCATTGTACTTCTGTGCACTCTGTCCCTCATCCTTGTGCTGACTATCTTTATCATTCTCTCCATCATCCTTTTTCTTGTCTTTCTCCTCACTTGTCCCATCATCACTCCCCCCGTTACCCTTCTCTTTGTCCTCCTCCTCCTCCTCCTCACTCTTCTCATCATCACTCCCTCTGTCATCTTTCTCCTTCTCCTTCTCCTCATTACTTTTACCATCACTCCCTCCATCATTCTTCTGTACAGCTTCACTAGTCTCACTAACATGCTATCTCTCCTCCTCATCATCATCTTCAGACCTACTAACAGTTGATGCGAGTGTCTTAGCAAGAGCCTTTCCTTTCCTCTTCCCATTTATCTCTCTTGGAATGTGCACCTTCAACAGCTCCTTGTCTACCATATTCATCAGCCTCTAATGGTTTTCTTCTATCCTCTTTATTAATCATGCACGTAACTGCTTCAGCTCCTGCATGACAATGGCATTTATCAATTTACTAGCAACATAATTATACCACATCATAATCTCACTATTGCAGATGACAAGCTCACTTTATCCAGTGACAAGTTAAATATTATAAATAACAACTTCAGTATATGAAATTACAAGCTTACTACACTATAACAAGTAACAACCTCTCACTATTGCGAATAACAAGTTCATCAGTAGTATAAATAACAACTTCGGTATGTCAGATAACAACTTTACTATATCAAATGACTAGTTCAGTTTAGCCAATCACAACTGATAAATTATAATTAGCAACTTCGGTACATCAAATAACAACCACACTGTAACAAATGATAGGTTCACTTGACCCCATCACAACTCAGACATAATCAATAACAACTTTATCAAATAACAACCCAAACCTGAACTTTACTGAATGACAAGTTCACATTACCTAATCAAAACTTTGGTCCTATTTTTGACAGGTTAAATTTATCAAGTAATAATGTCAACTATAACAAATGACAACTTTACTAAAGCTAATCACAACATAAGTTTTATATATACCAAGTTCAGTTTATCAAATGACAACATAACTATCACAAACAAGAAGTTCACTTCACCAAGAATATCACTCTACCAAAGATATACATACCGGGTCTAGAGAATCAACATTTATCCTCTCGTCTTTGCCAGACATAACATCACTCCCTTTCTCACCATACAACAGCCCCCTGACGCTCTTCCTTTCAGTATTTGCCAATTCTTTGATCTTCTCATCTGTCCCGTATTGGATAGCACTGGTGGAGCCTCACTGCAAACCTTGGATGAGGTTAAAATGCTCACTGAAAAAAAGCTGCAACACCACATATCATCACCAATTACATTGTTCATATTGCCAATAAAGTATTGCATAGTGAGAAACAAAATAGTCATACTAGAAGCAAGTATACACAGCCACCAACAGTACTGCTCTCCTACCCATCATTACCCTGTCTATACAGCTTCACAAAGTTGGCCATTTCTTTCCATAGGTCCTCCATAACATGTGTTGCCCAATCATACTTTCCAAAGTCAGCCATCATGGAACGCATGACTCTCACCAGCCTCTCACATATTTCTGAGCTAGATGACAGACATAGAAAGGTATCCAACGTGTATAGGACAAACAAGAATTCAAATCTGTGATCTTCCTCCCCAGAAATAATGTCATCCAGTATTTTGTTGAATGGCACTCTCTGATACTGATTCTTCAATTTCTTGTACATTTCATCATCCTCTGAAACTTCAATTTTAATCTTCTCCCCACCATGGCATATTCCTAGGAGCTTCTCAACATGTTTTGCTCCTATTTCCTCAATTTTCCCCTGGATTGTAAATTGATGTGTTGGTGGGTCATATAATCTTAGCATAGTCACAATGAGATCGCGGGGGAGTTTCTTCAATCCAAACTTCAACAAGCTTCCAAATCCTATCCTCTCCACCCTATCCCTTAACTCATCATTATTATTCACAAAGTGCAGTAATTTCTTAAAACCTTTCAAGGACACTCAGGTTAAAAATGATGGTACATATTTCTTTTTTTCTCCTCTTCAATCTTTTCTGGCCTTCTTTTCTTCGCCTCCTCTGTGTACCTCTTCCTCTCCTCATTAGACAAAGCTCTCCATGCCTTTGACACAGCATCTCTTTTTTGTTTGCCTCTGATATCACTGTCACCTAATGTCGCCAAATACTCCCATTTGAATAGCAACCAGCCATTGTGTGCCGAGTTTGATCCGGAGTCTCCCTCAAATGCCATCTCCTTTTTCCTGCAAAATATTCAACATACAATAGTTCACTAACACAACTTATTAACTGACTAACAACAATTCTGTCAATACTCATTATGTCAATCAAACGCCTATGATAAACTTGTTATTCTCTCTACAAAAGTTATCAATTGTTTAAGCTCAACTTGTTATTCCCACATACTTATCATAATTGTTATTTCTGATCATACACTAGTCATTTAACTTGTCATTTGAAATGATAAACTTGTCATATTGTCATACTCAGCTTTGTTATTGAAACAAGCTAAGTCATTTCCTATTATCAAATTCTTACTTCCGCATACAAATCTTATTATTCACTATTATAACCTTGTTATTTCCCATTACCAACTTGTTAATTTCGCATTGACATCTTCTTATTCCCAATTAATCAACTTGTCATTTCCTATTCTTAAATTGTCATTTTCGTTACTAAACTTGTCAAATCCCACCATCCACCTTCTCATTTACAACAAAACACACTTAGTACCTCTTCAATTCAATTTACCCTTGACTATATCCTATGTCATTATTTTTTCTACTATTATTATCATCTACGAAACTGATATTGTCATTCCCTCCCCACATAAATACCATTCCCACAGGTTATTTAACAGAAAAAACCTATATTTTTCACAGTAAAACATTCTTCATCACTCAATCAAAATTTGGGTACTTCTACTTTCCTACCCTAAACTCTTTTACTCTCACCAATCATTCGCACATTCTTGCAGCAACCAATCCAAACAAAATTAGCCAGCAAACTTACCACAATCAGTCGCCCAACGTAGCTACTAACTCTGATCACCTAAAGCGATTGCTGCCGCACTGTTCAACGATGCCTTCGACTTCTCTAAACCCTTCCACAATACTGATAAACCACAGCTTTGTTCACCTCTATCACAGCAAATATGCTCTTCACCGTCACAACACTCCTTTCCACACTACTCTTACGGCAAAATGGCGGTAAGCAGGTGCGGGAAAATGGAGACAATGGGGAGAATGCAAAGAACAATGGGAAGTTGTCAATAGTGGGGGGACTACGTGTCGCAGGTTCAGCTGGTTCAAATCACTGAGGGGCAATTTTGTCTTTTCACCAACATTTGCTATTTGCAATTTGAGACCGGGTCCCTCATGGTAATTTGACTTATTCAAGTGACCATAGAGTAATTTTGCTAATTTGAGGGTCTTTATTTGTGATTTTCCCTTTATATAATAACATTATAATTTCTAATTCTAAATGTCTTTGATTTTTTCAGCATTAGATTTTTTTAATTCCTTTTTGGCCTTCCATTCTCACTGTAAATCAGGAAACTTCGATTAATGTACACTAAAACTTAAATATCTAGCGAAGTTGGTGGTACTTCAAATAATTTTGTGCTTTTTATGGCAATTTTCTGGAATTAGAATTGAGTATTTTAAAAAGTATTTTAGTTTTTCTATCAGACCAAAATGCAATTTTACCCTTAATTTTTTAATAGTACAATTTTTATCCCTAACTTTTTCAGTAATGTGATTTATCCATATTTTTTTTCCGTGAAGTTTTACCGCTGCATTCAAAGATCAAGAATAAAATTACACCAAATAAAATGGGGACAATTGCAATAAAGTTTTAAGTAAACAACATAATTATTACAAAGTTTCAATGACAACAAAGCAGCTTTTAATTAGAGCAGAAAAAACAAGTCGAGCTCATCTAACTGGCATGTCTAGCCCCAAAAATTGTGAGGATCTAGCTTAGAATTTTCCTATTTAAATGAAAAATAGGTTTAAAAACACTGATCCTGACCCTATAGGGCCAAGGGTTTAAAAATGTAGTTTTAGAGAAATTAATAATAAGGGCTCACTCATCATTAAGATTTTTAGTAATTATATTTATTATTTAGGATCTCATTACAATTTTCTTAATAAAATAAAAATATCAAAAGGGATCATGAATAAAATTACATCTTCACTTTTGTTCCACTATACCTCCAATAAAATTATTCACATGACAAAACAAAACTCGGCTTCTCTTCTTTTTCCTTGTGGTCAGTCTTGACAAAACATTCACCCTTACACGTGGTGGGACCTTTGCACTACAAGAAAATGGTGAGTTAGTAGCGGAACATTTCTAGCGGTTCAAAAAAACCGCTAGAAATTTAAGCATTTCTAGCGATTTCAAGAACAACCGCTAGAAATTAGCATCGCTTTGACCATAAAGACTGTGGGGCCCGTAACTTTCTAGCAGTTATAACCTAACCGCTAGAAACTCACAGCTAGAACCCTTCCTGGGTTTTGGCAGGAACTTGGCATCAAAATTGTAGTGTTTATTTTCTAGCGGTCTAGGTCAACAAACCGCTAGAATCTTGCAATTCTCTAGCGGTTCCACAAACCGCTAGAAATGGTTTAAGAATTTCTAGCGGTTTTGACTAAAGCTGCTAGAAAATATTTTATGACCGTTACACTTTCTAGCGGTTTTCAAGAAAACTACTATAAATTTCTAGCGGATTTGGAAATTCCCGAGGTGCCCTAAATGCAGGCAGCTGACCGTTGCACTTTCTAGAGGTTTTCTTGATAACCGCTAGAAATTTCTAGTGATTTTATAGGACCGCTAGAAATTCGCTGCCTATATATACCCCCACCATCATTTTCACTGTTTCAATTGTTCATGAAGCGAAGCTCTGCTGAATTCTCTCCACAAAACATATCCGAGTTCTGATTCAATTACAGATCCTTATTTTCAGGTAGAAGTAGTAATTTATTTATAAATAATTTTTATTCTTATTTTTTATTTAATTTATTATATTTTGCTTATAAATAGTTTCTCTTTTTATTTATTTATAAATAATTACTATTTGTTGTTATTAGGATGAGTTGTTGGTCAGGGAAGGAGCCAGTTGATCCTGAGAGTGCTGGACCCAGTGAGGATCTTCGTGATGGTGGTCATGATGCTGGTGAGCCATTTCTCAATATTCATGACTACGATCTCAACGAGGAGGATATACTCAATTTTATGGAGCAGGACGATGTTGAACGAACTGAGGAGGCTCATTTTACTGGGGATGAACAACCCCATGCTGATGATGATGCTACTGAGGAGGAGGAGGAGGAGTAGGTTCAGGGGAATGAGAATCCACAGGCTGTGCAGTGTCCTGCTCCCAAACGTCAGGCCGGTTTAGAGGTGGAATTTATGGGTAAGTATTTATTTAACTTTTTTAAATTCAACAACTATTTAATTTATATAGAAATTGCTTTAATTCATTGATATATAATTTATTTCTTAATTAAATTTTGCAGACTCTGAGGGGAACAGGTCCTATAGGAGGCTGATAGCCAGAGATCTGTCTATGATGACAAGCGGACGGGTGGTTGTGCCGCTCAATGAGTTGGGCCAACCGACGAAGAAAGGTGGCCAGTTGTACAATAAGTATGTGTGTCTCCTCGGTCAGCAGTGGACGCTATTCCCCATCTACGTGCAGGACTGGAAGAATATCACCTCAGAGAAAAAGCAGCAATGCTGGGAAATGATAAAGGTAACATAAACTTGTTATTTATAATTTTTTAATTTAAATAAATGATTATGTATTTTGTTTTCAATTTAATTGTTTGATTATAATTTTTTATTTATTTAATTTGTTTGTTATTTATAATATTTTTTAAATAGTTAAATGAATATATATTTTTTTTATTTAAATTATTTTATTGTTTGAAAATAATTTGTTATTGATTTCATTAATTTATTACTTATAATAATTTTAAATTAGTTGAGTAAAAATATATTTTCATTTAAATTATTTAATTGTTTGATTATGATTTGTTATTGATATAATTTATATTTCATTTATAATATTTTTAGGTTAGTTAAAAAAAATATATATTCTTATTGAAATTGCTTAATTGTTTGTTTATAATTTGTTATTTAGTTAATTTATTATTTTAATCACAAAGTTAGTTTATTCTGGGGGAGGAGTTGAGGGCCGACACGATCAAGAGGCTTGGGGTGGCATGGAAGAACAGGAGGGCCGACTTGTGGAGGGAGAAGAAAGGTGATGGGACGAGGCCCCTGCAGGAGATACTGGCAGATATACCTGGTGGAGTCCCGGAGCAAGACTAGTCCAGTTACATCTATTTTAGGATGACGGCTGACCAGATGGTATGATAATATTGTATTAATTATAATTTCTTTATTTTTTGTCCAACTTGACTAATTTAATTTAATTTTTTTACATTTTGCTTCAGGCTCTTTCTCAGAGAAATGCTAGAGTGTTAGGCATCAAACGATACGTCATAGGGCTAGATCCAGGAGCTTTACGATCACTTATGATGAGATTGTGAGTACTTGAAATAAATTTGTTAAATATGTATATGTATTTAATTTGTAACTAATTATTTCTTTCATTTCATTTACAGAGGGAAAAGATACGGCAAGAGCGGGGATACACGGCCACTTATGACGAGATGTGGCCGATGGTATATAGACCTCAAGACAGGCGTGCGTCGGATGAGGTTGAGGAGATAGCGGTAAGTAATAAGTTCAATATTAATATAATATCACAGTGTAAATATCATTTTATTCTAATTAACTTCTTTACATTAATTTTGGTAAGCATGGATGACTCAGGTCAATACCGAGTTGCGTGAGTCTCAAGGGTCTGCCTTGGATCCCACCGCCTCACTTTTAGCGAGTCATGGCCGGCCGCAGCACCCTGGTCGAGTTAGCGGGCTTGGACTTGGACCTACACCGATTAGGTTGCCCCGCTCAAGCGACGCTAGCCCTTTATATACTGGCGGGAGCCCTCATGCCATTGTGAGAGTGAAGCAGCCGGGTTCCTCATCCTCAGAGGAGTTGCGAGAGGAGCTCAGACAAGAGTTAGAGGCCAGCATCGAGGAGTGTGATCGTCAGTTGCAGGAGCGTGATCGTCAGTTCCAGTTGCAGCTTGACTAGCTCTTGGCAGCTGCTACGGCTATGCGTCATATGGTGATCCGTATGGCTCCAAACATCCCGATTCCTGAGATCCCCGACATACGCCTGCCACCAGTCCCACCCCTACCCCCTATCAGCCAGTCCAGTCCCAGCACGTTGAGCGGCCTGCCCACCCACAACAGGAGGATCTAGCGGACGACGATCACGATGATGCTGCTTCTGCCCCTCACCCATGATTTCTCCTGTTTTCATTGTATACGATTTATTTGAATTTGGATTTTATGATTTTATATTCTATTTAGATATTTATTTAAATTTTATATTATTTGTTTACTTTATTTATTTATTTCTATAATTTTATTTATGTCAAGTATTAATTAACATTGAAATATTTATTAATTTATTACTATATAAACATTAAAATTTATTAAACATGTTAAACATGTTAATTAATTAAAATATTTCTACAATTTATTTCTGTAAATTAAATATTTCTATAATTATTTATTAATTTAATAAATATTTATAAATATTAATAATTTGTTAATAATTTTGTTTATATCACATGTTAATTAATACATTATACTAAAAATGTTATTAATTTATTGCGTAGTATTTAAAATACTTTTGGAATCTTTAATATTTAAAAATATTACCATTTCTAGCAGTTAACAAACCGCTATAAAACTAAAAGCGGGAAGCATTTTCTAGCGGTTCCAAAACCGCTAGAAAATTCAAGCCAAATTCAAATTTCCCTCCTCAAGTTCCTAGCGGATTATATGCACTAAAAAATTAAGAAAATTGTAGCGGTTCCTAACCGCTAGAAATTTTATAACCGTTGTCACATTGAATTTGTAGCGGTTATTAACCGCTAGAAAATCAAAATTTCTGTTAAAACTGCTAGAAATTTCTAGCGGTTGGTAACCGCTACAAAAATTGACTGTTACACATCCGTTGGTAGCCTCCTTTATAAGCTAAAAAACTCCAACTGAAATTGATTTTAACTTCTCTTTGAGCTTCCTGTGTTATATGTTCACGAAATTTAAGTGATATTAGTGATGGATCGGTCATAGATCAACTTACATCAGTCGTCTCTGCAATACCTAGCTGGTCTAAGCTATTTTTTAGATTTTGCTTTTGCCAATGCCGCCGTAAATGGTAAGATTTAGTGTCTATGTCCTAAATGTAATTTCAAGAAGTGGCATCCTAAAGATATTGTTAAAGAACATTTGATCTTTAAGCCGTTCTCACGAGAGTACGTATTTTGGCAACTACATGGGGAACGGCCAGATATGGTTGCTGAGTCAGTTCCAGTAGTTTCACGGATGGGAGTTCGAGTGGATGAAGCCGATGCCATGAACGATGCTACGTGTGATGCTTTTGGTGTTCACGAAAGCCCGAATCCCAGCGAAGATGAAGTAGAGGGGCCTCAACCGGAGTTTCTAAGAAATGAAACTACTCGGGAATTTTTTGACCACATGAGCGAAGCTGACAAGCTTCTTTATTCTGGGTGCACAAAGAATTCGAAGTTGTCATTCCTGGTGAGGCTGTATCATATCAAATGCTTGTGTGGTATGACTGACAAGGTGATGTCCATGTTGTTGGAATTACTAGGAGATGCTTTTCCCCAAGCTCAAGTCCCTCCATCTTTTTATGAGGCAAAAAAGATTATTAACAAGCTTGGCTTGAACTACAAGAAGATAGATGCATGCCTAAACAACTGTATGCTATACTGGGGAGATGATGCAAACAAGGAGATTTGTATGAAATGCAAGACGTTACGCTATAAATCGATACGGAAGGGCAAAAAGCAAAAGAAGAAACCGGCCAAAATTCTCAGGTACAATTTATTACAATGCGTTACTTGTTCTGTCTCTAAATATTTAATATTTGAAATTCTCAATACAATTGATTATGATGTGTTACTTGTTCAATGTTTAAATATTCAGTATTTGAAATTTTTAATATATTATTTTCTTAGATACTTTCTTTTGAAACCACAGTTACAAAGAATGTATATGTCATCAAAAATGGCTCAGCACATGAGGTGGCATGCGACTAAGGAAAATCTAGATGGCAGGTTAAGGCACCCACGAGACTCAGAGGCATGGAAAGCATTTGATGCAAAATTTCCAGACTTTGCCAATGATCCTAGAAATGTACGTCTTGCATTAGCAACTGATGGTTTCAATCCCTTCAGAAATATGAACACAAGTTACAGTATCTGGCCGGTGGTGTTAATTCCATGCAATCTACCACCTTAGATGTGCATGAAGCAGAGCTCCTTTTTGCTTTCCATGATCATTCTTGGCAAGAAAGCACCAGGAAATGATATAGACACTGTTCAAGTGCTCCTGGGCAAATACGACAACTTCACGGGGACTCACTACTGACCATTTGGGCATCACCTCAGTTAATTTCTCTAGACTTATTCATACGGGGGCGTCTGAAGATGATGAGCCATATATCCTTGCTTCCGAAGCACACCAGGTTTACTATGTCGAGGACGAGAAACATAAAGATTGGAATATGGCCGTTCACCTCAAACCACGAGATCTTTATGATATGGGTGATGGTGACATTATTTACGACAGTGAACCCTTCCAACCCTCGAATTTTGAAGACTTCTTTCCTCAAAGAGATGATAATTTGCCAATTATCAGGTATACATCTTTTCTTAAATTATTTAAATAATTAACTACTAATTACTAATTTCTTCTAATACATTATAATTCTAACAATTTTTTTTTAAATATGTCCTTTCAGGCTGGATGATGATGAAAAATAGCTGCATCCAAAATTTTTATTATTAAAAAAAATTTTCCTTCCATAAATACATATGTATAAATTAAAATTGGTATAACTTTTTAAAAAATAAAAAATAATAAATTTGTAGCGGTTACGTAGCCGCTACAAATTTATTATTGGAAATATTCCCCGACAAGTACATATATATATAAATTAAAATTGGTTTAGATTTTTAAAAAATAAAAAATTATAATTTGTAGCGGTTATATAACCGCTACAAATACTAGCGGTTAGCTGTACGCTAGAAAATGACAAACAACTACAAAATGCAATAAAATGCTATAAATGTGTTGCTGATCTCTATAAATATCATATCATCTCTTCATTCATTTACTCCATCTCTTTTCTTTCCTCTCCTATTCTTCCTCATAATTCTCTCTTTTTTCCCTACTCTCTCATATGGTGGTTTCTTTCTCTTCACTGTATGGTAAGTGAATTTTATATTATAAATCATTGTATCTTTTATTTGTTTTTACTTATAATTTACTAACATATTTATTTCTCTTTTTTTTCTTCAGATTTTTCTTTTTCAAACTTGTCATGCCCTCCTCAACTGATTCAAATACTTCTCAACATAACACTTTAGGTTCAATATTACAAACTATCTCATCTTCAATTCAACTATCTTATTAAATATTCAATTCAATTATCTTATTAAATTAAATTCACTTCTTTTGACACACTCATAATTTAATTACATATTGTTTATTACAAAATTCAAATATATAAAATGTAATACATAACTAATTATACAAATTAACAAAAATTCTCCAACATAATCTATTTAATGGTTTTTAAATTTATAATATTATATTTTCTAATAATGAAAACCATAAATTTTTTTCTGCCTCGGAAAATATTTCTAGCGGTTCAAAACCGCTAGAAATAAAAAAAATAGCGGGAAAATTTTGTGAAATTAAAATTTTGCGCCAAATTTTCTAGCAGTTCAAACCGCCAGAAATGTTTTGGCGCCAATTGAAAATTTTAATTTGCCGGCAAAATTTGATTTCCCATGAAATTTCTAGCGGTTCTGGAACCGCTAGAAATTTTGGCGCCATAATGCAAATTTTTAATTTCCGGCAAAATGAGATTTGGTTCAGAATTTTCTAGCGGTTATATACTCGCTACAAATTTTTTCCTTTTTTCTAGTGGTTTCTATCTGCTAGAAATTTTGTCTCCTACTGCTAGCATTTTCTAGCGTTATTAAACCGCTAGAAAGTTTCTGGCGTTTTGACCATACCGTGTAGCGGTTGCCATAACCGCTAAATTTTTTTTCTTGCGCTTGATTTTCTAGCAGTTTTTGTAACCGCTACAAATATTAGTTAAAACCGCTAGAAATGTCTCACTTTAACCGCTACAATTGATATATTTTTTTGTGGTGTTGCTTTTCTACACATCCTAAGGTCTAGACCTGGTTTTTTTACAACCTTTCTTTTGACTCTTTGACTACTTTAATTGAAAATTATTCCAACCTAAGTTCCTATAATTTTGGTGTATTATTTTTTTCTTTTTTTTTGAAAAAAATGGTTGTTTTTCTCACCTTCTATCCTGTGTCAAAAAAAAAAAATTTGTTTCCTCCCCCCTTTTTTTAACTTCTCTCAACCGGCTCCTCCAATGTCTACTGGCCCTCAGCCGCAGTCCTCCTCCCATTATGGAACAAATTGAATTGTGGCTCAACATGGAGAAGTTGTTAAAAATTAGGTTAAAATTGATTCATTGTTTTTCCTTCTAATATTGGGATAGGATATAAATTTGTCCCTAAAGTATACATATAGGAGCTATGGGTGTCCGGAAGTTTTTGAAGTCTCAATGTTGCCCCGGAAATTTAAAAAACGTAATAATTTTGCCCTACCCCTCAACCCTGTTAATTTTGACCTTTAGTTTGACTTGATTAATTATGTGGCATACCTCATCATCCCCTCTTTCTATCTTCCATGTCACTCTCCACCTCATCATACCCTCCTTCTCTCTTTGGTCTCTTTCAATTTCAACTGGAAAATTCAAGTGGAAAATCAAACAAGAATCCAGATAACACAAGCAAGCATACTTCTAGATGTTTGATTTTAAATTTCAATTCCTTGATAGAAACAAAATAAAATTTGTAATCTTGGTTTCGATGCTTTAGCTACGGCAAACTCCATTTCAAGAGTCCAAAAGATGAACATGAGAAGATGATATCAACAAGAAGAGGAACTATAAGCAGCAAATTAGATAACACAAACCCAGAAATCATAACTCAAATTTGAAATCAAATCTATGAACAAAACCTTGATGTCTTGAAAGTGAAAAAGCAACCATAAATCATTGATTCTGTCGTCCATGCAACTTCAGTAGGCTACAAAGTTGAGAGACTCCAAAAGGGGGCAGAAGTCGCCGCCTTGGATCTTGAAGTACGGTGACCTTATTTGAAGCATGACCTTTGCACCATTAGAACCTCTCGTGACAGCACCACCGCCGGCTGTGGGGCTTGGTCAGAGTGCCCAAGTCCACAGCATTAATGGGTTGATTCATCAATTGTACAGGAAAAGGCAAAACAAAAATGCAATTATTATTGGGTTCTCGGCAGGGTTCCCATTCTAATTGCTTCGCTTGTCTATTTCATAGTGGCCTTGAGGAAACAGGGAGAGAAGAAGGAGTCTTCCAGCACTCTAATGGATTCCGATGGGGCAGCGACGGCAGAACTTGAAAGGATGCGAGCAGGGGGAGAAGAGAGAGAGAGAGAGAGAGATTTCTAGAACTTGAAAGGGAGAGAGTGGGAGTTCATCTTCCTCCGTCCTTCAATCTTCTCTGCTCACTATGAACGCGTTCCTCTTCTTCTTCTTCTGCTTCTTCTTCTTTGGTTCCCATTAATGATCCACAAAATGCTCCCAGTCTTTGACAAATCGACGGCCAAGGGCCCCGACGCTCTCACTATTCCTGATCTCGTTGATTTCTGATCTGAGTGGATGCCCGTGATTTCCTTGCCAAAGATGCTCAATGTCTAAGAAGCAACATGCAACTTTTGCCAAGCGCACATCCAGGATGTCTCTCACTCATGAGAGATGATATTTCCCAGCAATTTGCTTTTTGAGTATCGCTGAGTCACCCCCCCAAGTTATCTTAACTTGCCTCTTGTATTCCCCCCAAAACAAAAAAAGTCATCTCATGGTGTCAATACAATGTCTTTGCCTTTCGAAGAGGATGGGATGCTTTCTATGGCCAAGGGTGTGCATGGACAGGGCTGGACAAGACAGGAACCCTGCCTGATGCCCAGCCTCAAGGATGAATGGGCTGCAAAATCCAGCCCGGTGCCCGGCCCTACTCAATAGAAGCCCAGGTTATTTTGGACTGGGCTATTGCGGGGTGGACATGGTAGGTTTTTGTTACTCAAATTTATAACTTGAGTCATGAAACTGCCGTATGTCTTAACAGATATCTATGCTTTAAGAATTTAATAATATCCATAATTTATTAAAAACAAGACAATAAAAAAATTGTAATTAAAGTCTTAAAGTCCAAATGATTTGCATCAACCTCCACAAAATTGAGAAAATAACAAAACATATAAAAAAAATACAAGCTATATTAACATGTTCAATTATATTATTAACTTATAGTTTAATATAATTTATAGAGATCTATATGTTACATTCAAATTGGTATAATTAGTCTCATTTCATGACATATGAAGTAATATCAACATATAAAAGCTAAAAGACAATTATAGTACACAACAAGATAATTTTAAAAAGTTAAAAAAGGTGGTGTGTTTTTTAAAAAAAAAAAAACTAGAACTTTAAAAATATAAAGTCTAATAATATAAGGGAGTATTGTTCCTTTTGCCTATTGAAGTATAATAAAATATAGTATATTAATATTACACAATATATATTATAATTCCAAAAAAATATATTATAATATAAATAATTATATATATATTTCGGGCAGGGTCAAATAGGTAGGGCTACATGTCATGCCCACGGCCCGGCCCTACCCATGAATAGCCTAGCTCGAAAATGCCCACTTTTTTCTTCGAGCTATATTTTTTGGGCTGGGTAAGGCATTTTTTTGGCAGGCTTGGGCAAACATACCGGGCTACTAGGCTTCATGAACACCCCTATCTATGGCAATCTTTTACTTTATTCACCAGTAATGACCATTTCATGTCAAAGTAACTTTTTTAAGTATATCTAACATTTTAAATTATTTATAGTGCAGTTAACATTTTAAAATATTTTTTAGGTGTGTTTATTACCGTGAAGTATATTTTGATGTATTTAACACCTTAAAATATTTTTCAGATGTATCTAACATCCAAAAATATTTTTTAATGCAGCAAGCACCAAGGCAAAAAAAATATTTCATAGTACTTAACACCTACAAAAAAGTTTAGGGATTTTGAGTGCACCATAAAATATTTTGGGGTACTGAATACACTTGAAAAAATATTTCAAAAGTGCTTGGTGCAACTTAACCCTTTCTATTATTGCTTTGCTTAATCACTAAGGAAAGAGTCGTGTTAATAATGGAGGAATTATCCTCAATGTCTGCCATGTAATTAATGGAGCTGGTTTATCTTCTTTGCCTTAATCTTTTGTTTCCCCCTCCTTCCCCCTCCTCTCCTCAGTGTCTACCACATAATTAAGGGAGCTGGTTTATCTTCTTTACCTTATAATCTTTTGTTTTCCTCTCCTTTACCTTTCATTCTCATTACCATTAATTATAATTTTAACTATTTAGATTTAAATTTAAACTATTAAAATTTAATCTGAACTAATTGATAAAATTTGATGTAACTAGATCTACAACAATAAATTATCATTAAAAGTTTTTTTAGTTTATATATGGATTGTTTAAATCAAACTTTAACAGTTTAAATTCATTTATATATTTTCTTATCAATTTATAATGTTAGTTCTACAAAATATTGAATTTGAACCGTCAACATTATAATCAATAGTAAAAAGAAGGAGAAAAGGAGTAAGGTAAAAAAAGAGAAGGCATTTCCATAATTAAGTAGGGTCATCCAAGGGGGAACAACAAAAAGATAGAAATAAAAGAAGGCAAAAAAATAAAGGTAAATCGTGTGGAGCCGACTGAGTCTTTAAGTTTAATTAAATATATATATAAAAATCACAACTTTTTTCATCATAGATGATGGTGAGAACGGATCCAAAAGAGAGATAAGAACAGAGTTCATACACATGCTTCAGAGATATAGACGCAAAACACCGCTGCCCTGCCTGTACGCATTAGCTAAGTTTAAAAAATTCCACTTTATATTAATTAACGAGGACACTGCTATTGTCATTTGTCATGTACCTTCATCTTCTTCCTTCTTCTTGGGCATCAAATCATCGCTGTTTCCTGCTTTCCTGAAATGTTAGGAGTATTTTCCTGTTGTTGAAGGCTTTGAAGTCCTTATAGTCCTTTCATCAGGCATTTTAGGATTTTACGACTTTCTTTGAATCTGTGCAAGAGGCTATATATTCCATCTAAAAACCTGGTCTAAAAGGGGTTCACATTCTTTCCTCTTCAGTATCTTGTTCTAATCGCTCTACGCGATTTGTTAAAGTTCCTAATTTAATTTCCTTTTTTGTTTTTTTCCCTTTCCATTTCATTTTTATTTCACACACCCCCGAATGCTGGTGGTTGTATTTATATTTTGAATCTTCAGCTTCTTAAGTCTTCCAAATGGCACTTGATGATCAAGAAGTTGGGTGTTCTTCAAGCAGTTCTCGTTCAACTTGGAGACAGAAGAAATATGATGTGTTTATGAGTTTTTGAGGAGAAGACACTCGTAAAAATTTTGTAGACCACTTGTATGATGCTTTGGAGCACAGGGACATAACAACTTTAAGAGATGAGGAAGACCTTGAAAGGGGAGAAGTTATCAAACCAAGTCTACTTGAAGCAATTGAACAATCTTTCTCTGCAATTATTATTCTCTCTAAAAACTACGCTACTTCCACATGGTGCTTAGATGAACTTCGAGAGATCCTTGATTCTAAGAAAGCATTGGGCCTTCATGTATTTCCAATCTTTTATGGTGTAAATCCGTCTGATGTTCGATATCAGAAAGGAAGCTTTGCAGAAGCCTTTGAAAAGCATGAACAAAAATTTGCACATGACAAAGGGAAGGTGCAAAGATGGAGGGATGCTTTAGCAGAAGTTGCTGACTTGGCTGGCTGGAACTCAAAAAATTGGTAACTTCTATGACTTTGGGCTACGCTTAATTAGAACTTTTTTTTTCGCTTTTTACAAGAATTGAAATTGCTTAGCTGCAATATTACTAATTGTTTGGTGGTATGTTTCACAACTGTGTTCAATCTGTGATGATATCGTTAAAATGGCTAACTTGTTCAGCGGTCATATCTTGGATTGAACCATATATTGGACATTAAAATGAGACTAAGATAATATTATTAGATAGGAATAGAAAAATTGACCTTTATATAAGAAACAAAACATGCCTAGACAAAAGCTTAATTGATATATGTATAGACATAAACTTATTTTTTTTGGGCGAACGAATTGATATAAAGGTTGCAATATGGTAAACATACATACTATGTAGCAGAAATTAGTATCATAAAGATTCTGAACTTGATCTTTGCCTTTCTAAACGACAACAGATATGGAGCAGATGGCATACTGATATATCTCCTATTCATTCGTTCTAGATCCAACTGATAAAGCGAGAGAGTTAGTAAAGCGCTAATGAGCAAAGCGAGAGAGTTGCTAGTATTCCTTTAGAGACTTTCTTTTTTCATTTCTGGCTGGGCATACAGAGGCATTCAACTTGATCGGAGGGCGGTAAACAAATAGTATATTTAGTCCCATCCGTACCCAACTCTAAGGATTTACCTTAGTAAAAGTTGCTCTTAACCCAACTCTCAAGTTAACTCGGTATGGATGAGAGGATCGGAGGTTATGGTGGGACGTATGGTACTATCTGATTCACGGGAGTAGGATTCGAGGACACAGCCTGTACTGCAGGAGGTTTCCTTCGGATCTCTTCCTCATAGTGATCTACAGGTTCAGGAACAGCGGGCTGATTCTGAGCTGGAGAGGGGCACTGGGTCTACAGGTCTAGCATCTGCTACTCTTAGGTGGCTTTGTGGTTGTGGATTTGGGTCCCCGGGTGGTAGAAAGAGGGCTTGTTCCTTAAACAGCAGGTGCAGTCGGGGTATTTCCGATGGCTACCTGTGAAGTTAATTGTGCTAGCATCCGGGAAATCTCAGCTAGTTTAAGGCTAATCGCCTGATTAGAAAGTTGCTGATTTGCCGGGGCTGTAGGGTTCAGCTAGTAGTTAGAGCCAGTGGACACTTCATTGTTTCCATTATAGAGAGGGTCCTCGGTGCCTCGGTTACCGGCGTTGTAGGCTATGATCTCTGGGTATGATTCTAAAAGTTATCATTTTGCATAAAGATAATGCATCTTCACCAATTAGCGTTTTCCTTTAGAAAAGTGAAAGTCACATTTATATTTATGTGCCATCTGAACAACATGAATATCAAATTACTTTTATCTTTTATTATTCTATGAGGAAAAGTTTTGCATAATGTATGAAATTTTTAATAAATTGCGTGTGGCGTTGTTAAAGTTTTTTAAACCAATGCACGTTTACGAATAATGCATTTTGTAAAATAAATTATTATATATATTAACGTCCATTTTAGTGATAAAACATTCTTTTTCTTTGGCAAACATATAAAAACATCCTTTAATGGAGCTTGTTCCCCTCTTCTTAACTCTTCGAAAGTATCTTTTGAGTTTTGAGCAATCTATGATTAAATTAATTCTATGCAATGACAAGAAGGCTGTCAGTGCCAGTAAAAATATCTTTAATTAATATTGATCACTAATAGTTAGGAATCCAGGTTTGAAGCTCACTGGTATAAATCACACTTGAAGGAAAGTAATTTTGAAGTTCAAAACACATGCATGCAATTTTAAAATTCATTTCACTTAAAATGATGATGTTATTATTCTGTTTTCTTTTGTAGGTATGAAACCAAACTCGTTGAAATTGTTGCTAAAAGGGTGAGGTCAAAATTAGATGCTGAACCGCCCTTTGACTTAAATCATGTTGGTGTGGTCAAAACTCACTTAAACGATGATAAACTTGTTGGGATTGAAGAAAAATCAGCAGAATTTGATTCATTTGTCGCTAGGTTGGAGGATGAAGATCAATTTATAGGAATATGGGGAATGGGAGGGTTAGGGAAAACTACTTTTGCTGAAGTTGTTTATGAGAGAAAACAGAAAGACTTTGGCTGTCATTGCTTTCTTCAAAATGTTAAGAGAGTTATCTACAAAAGATGATGTGTAACAATTATCCCTTATACACCAATAGAGTTATTCTATTTAGTCTCGAATCATTAAAAGCCAGGTTTCAATCCTAAGAAAGATATTTTTTTTTTTTACAGTTCTCAAATACAAAGTCTGATCTTGTTCAAAGAATGGCATTTTCTGAAAGGTTTTAGACTTTTCAAAAGCTCATTTTCAAAGTAACCTATCTACTGGTTCGAGTACCTGATTTAACCCTTTTACAAAAATGGTAAAAACCATTAAAGACCCATAGTTCGCATTCAACCATTGAACCCATTCTTTTTCCATCCAGCCTTTTGAATCCTGTATTAAGTCAACTATAGCCAATAGGGTTTAACATTCAACACCTTGGCCATTGGCTCATACAACGGGATACATAAATAGATACACATAATTTTAGACAAAATAATAACTATATATCAAAATATTGATAATTTCCTTCAATAGTAGTTATTATGGTTTATCTGCCCATAGCCACCTTCTTATGGAGGAATATTTACATATCAAAATAAATATACAATATATCTTCACTCCAAAATAAGATGTAGTTTAAGCAAAATATATATATGAAAGATCTTCAACTTCCTGCACCTTCAAGCTCCACTAATCACTACTCCCTTGCCCTTAGGAGTACTTGCTCTTGCTGTATTATATGGAATAAGGGGTGAGATTCTAGAGAATCTCAGTAGTAACAAATTTCCTTCACGTAATTATACAAGATCACAAACAACATGCTACACAGGCCAAAGAGAACAATACCTTGCATCTAAATATAATCAATGATGCACACACATCATACATCCATATAGCCAATCGCTATCTATAGCGCCCACATTCCAAAATAAATGAAAACCCGTGCATATTGTCATGACAAATATTATCATACAGAGGCAACTTACATGTTCTCTTGCACAATCAGCATAAAGGCACATCCAAGCATGTGGCAATCAATGCACAATCACATTAAAGGAAAAGAGTTACTACCTTTGGCTTTTTCTTCCGTACTAACTTCCCCTTGCTTCTTCCTTGGCTCCCTTCTTAATGGACTTGAACAAATATCAAATCCTATCAATTATATAAGCAAGGATAGATTAATATATATAGGTATAAGTATTTAAGTACTCTCCCATTTCCCTCATGCTTCCCACGGTCATACTTCCAAAAGTCACACACACACACATATATGACAATTATACTACACAAACCTATAAACGAATTATCATACATTAATCTTTTCAGATATTTCCCCCACAATTCCAGCTTCATATGCGTCATTCTATTTACTATTTTAATATCCAAAAATCTTGATTCGGTCCTCTCAAAGCAGCATTCAAATTCTACATTAATCTCAACAACCTTGCTAATCTATAAACTTTTTCAAATTTCAATATCTATCTTCACACTTTAATCAATTTCAGACAGCACCCCATGCTTCCAAAAATATTTTAATATGTCTACACTAAGGTTTAATCATCTATCTTCCCTTCCTCTATTTCACGCCATAGTCATAAGCAATTCTGGAAAAAAATTTTTTTTTCAGATTCTAAACATACTCCCAAATTTGGAACAGCCCCCTTTACCTTAGTTCTAAAAATTCTCCAGCTTTAAAACTATTTTCTTACCATCACAATAGAGCTTTTAAACCTGATCCAATAACTCAATATGCCAATAATAGCTGTAGAGCCTCAACTCGTACTGATTCTTCAATTTTCCAGTATTGCCACTAAAATTCCAGATTTGACACGGACAACACCCACACACACACACACACACACACATATATATTACATCTCCTACAGCCCCAAGGTTCTCAAACTACCACCGAACAAGCTGAACATCCCTGTTTTGGTAACTAAAAACCAGAGCAATCAATCGTAAAAAGCAAGTGCAAAAATCCCAACCACAAACTTCATCCTAACCCTTAAGCACGATTTTTATAGCTTGGCTCTCATGCTCCTCACTTTCTCTCTCAAAAACCAGATTTCATCTTGATCATCACCTTGCAACACATGCCCAAATAACAGAAAACAAAGATGGAAGAAGATTCAAGAGACTCACCTCGTTTGATTTTCACCTTTAGATGAACTGATTCCCTCCTCCGATACCCTTTCCCTTTCTTGATCTCTCTCGAACTCTCTCAGCTCTCTCTCTCTCTCTCTCTTCCCTTTGAACAGCAGAGGAATATGAGAAGGGAGAAGGTGTTAGGGCATATTAGATGGGTGAGGGATGTGGAGTGACCATTTTGCCCTTTGGTCTTCATTTTTCCTTCAATTTGATCCTTCTCTATTTTTTTTTGGACAATCAAATAATTTCAGAAATTAAACCTGGATATTTATATGAATTTTCTTCTTCCATTAGCTTCTTTAGTCCATAAAATAATTAGCCTAAAAATCTCAGCTCAAAAATTATCCTCTAACTATTTTTCCTTGAATTTTCCAGGAAAATAGCTCCTAAATTTCTGAAATTAACTTTATAATTATTTAGACCATATTCTAAGGGTCTTAATCTCAACAATTTCTTTAAAAATTTTCTCCTTCATCATGCTTTGCTTAAATCCATAAAATTTGGGATATTACATGATGGTTTGATTTCTTTGCAAAGAAAACTTCTTTGACGTCTGAAAATACAAAACAATGTGAAAGTGTGTAATTGTTATGAAGGAAACCAGCTGATAAGAAGAATGTTATGCTGTAAAAAAGTTCTACTTGTCCTTGATGATGTGAGTCACATAAGCCAACTTGAGAATTTGGCTGGAAGAGGATGGTTTGGCAGAGGGAGTAGAATAATAATAACAACTAGAGATCAACATCTGTTAGTTGAGTATAGTGTTTCTCAGTATAAGATGAATTTCTTAAATCAAGTTGAGTCCCGTCAACTTTTTCTTCAAAAAGCATTAAAGGGATACCAACCAAATAGAGATTTTTTGGAGCTTTCTGAAATTTTGATCAATGCTGCCACTGGACTTCCATTGGCACTCAAAGTGCTTGGCTCATTTCTCTGTGGAAGAAATATACCAGAATGGATGGAAGTACTCAAGAAGATTCCTTCAAATGGCATTTTTAATATACTGAAAGTGAGCTTTGATGGATTGCAATATAATGAGAAGAATACATTCTTAGATATTGCTTGCTTTTTCAATGGAAGGTCCACGTTGAAATCATAGATTTTTTAGAATAGTGGTCTATGCCCAAAAATTGGAATAGGTGTTCTTATTGAGAAATCATTGGTAACTGAAGTGAAAGGGTACTTGAGGGTGCATGACGTGCTTCAAGAAATGGCTGACAAAATTGTTTTCATGAGTCACCAGAGGATGCCGGAAAGCGTAGTAGGATATGGTCCTTGGAGGATGCTAATCATGTGTTGGCAAATAAGAGCGTAACATTCCCTGCCTTTTTTGTGACTGCCTTCTTAATTTACTAATATATTCCTTACATTTTTCATGTTATTATTAGCTTGACTTATTGTTCTATATATAGGGAACTGAAGCAATCCGTGGTATAGTGGTAAATTTTTTACAAACCACCTGTCATACGATTGGATCCTAAAGCCTTCTCTAGTATGAGCAATCTCAACTTACTTACCATATTAAATTCTTCATGTGGCCAATTGAATCTTCATAGACTTAGCTGCCTTTCCAACTCACTAAAAGTCACAGAATGGGAGGAGTATCCTTTAGATTTCCTGCCAAGTCAAACTCAATTGAATGCACTTGTTCATCTTAAAATGCAACACGGTAAATTTAAAAAAAATTTGGTGAGGAACTCAGGTAATTAAGGTCCTTTGCTTAAATTTGTTTGTCTACAATTGATTCGTGTATCACTAGCTAGTTGCTGGTTTTTGAAGCCTCTTTTTTTTTTGTTCTTTTCAGTTTCTACGAAGTTTGAAGTTCATTGATTTGAGTCATTCAACAACCTTAATCAAAGCACCAAATTTCGATGATACTCCTCATCTTCAAAGATTAATTCTTGAAGGGTGTACAAAACTTGTTGAAGTTCACCACTCTCTCGGGCAACACAAGAATCTTGTCACTGTTGATTTGTTCCAACCAAATTGGAGATGAAGTGCTTAGAGAAATTTATTCTCTCTAGTAGTTCAAAAGTTAAAAGGCTTCCTGAGTTTGGCAAATGTATGGAATGCTTATTCGAGCTTGATTTAAAAGGGACTGCTATATCCAAACTACTTGAATCATTGGTCAATTTGAGTGGTCTTACCATGTTGAATTTAATGTATTGCAAAAATCTGGTACGAGTTCCAAGATATTTTCAAAAATTGAAAGCTATAATAAAAATCATACTTCAGGGTTGCTCGAAGTTTTCAAGGCTTCCAAAGAATTTGAATGAAAATGAGGCATTGGAAGAGCTTGATATAGGTGGAACTGCAGTAAGAAGTGCCTTCATTCCCAAATGGTTTAAAAGTATTGTCTTTTTTTGGATGCAATAATTATGCACAACCCTCATTATCATGTAATCACTACTGTTGCCTTCTCAAGCGGGCATTTAGGCTTCGAAGGACTTCAAGTTCAACAACGTTACTGTGGTCTCCTTTTTTTTTTTTTTCAAATCTATCATGTTCTCTAGCTGTGTTAAATTTGAGTTATTGCAATCTTCATGATGGATCACTACTATTCAATGAAATCAACAATTTATCATCATTGGCAGCATTAAAGTTGAGCGGAAACAATTTTGTTGAGTTTCCTTCGCTCCTCTTTTCCAAACTTCGAAAGCTTGAATTTATTGCTCTTAATGATTGCCCATGGCTTCAGTCTTTTTGCCTCAACTTCCAGCAAACTTGTCATTTATGCAAGCTGGTGATTGTCCATTATTGGAACATTTTGCATGTTCACAGCAACTATGGGAATTCATTGAGCAATTTGAATGCCAGGTTTATTTGATTTCTCTTCACTATTATTTTTTTCACATTAATCATTTATATTTATGATGCCAAATTTTTTGTTACAGACTCAACACCAAAGTGAATTCTCATGTGAATGTTGGAAAATGAAGATTTTAAGCGACTTCTCCTAGGGAATTGTAACTCCGGGATCGCAAGTTGAGTTATTTGAATTCTCTTTAATTCAAGCTTATTTGGTTTTCTTATTTGACTATTTCTTACACATTAATTATTATACATCTAACATGAAAAAATTTTCATCACAGCCTCATGATGAGTTCTTTATTCAACTTCCTCTCATATTGACTATTCTTGGTAGTGAAGTAACATCATGGTTTCACAATCAAAACTACTTTTGTGTGGAAGATTTGCCTTACCAGTTAATGACAAATGTGTCATTCATGGTAAACAAGCCTGATTCATGCCGTTCAAGTGAATGGTGGGGCATAGCCCTATGCTTAGTGCTAGAAAATGATATGTAATATGCAAACGTTGATGATTTTGCCAACCTATATTGGACTTATAGAGTTCCTAATAGCAAATATTCAGATTCGTACTGTTTCTGTCCAATGTTTTTGCAGTCTAGATGTAGTCATCAAAGATGTATCATCCACATTCGTTTTTTCTCATTTGTTGGGAAACAACTCCAAATGGTATTTTTCACCAAGGTACATGAGGATGTGATAGGGCAATGTGGATGGCGTGTGGTGTGTAAAGAAGATGTTGAGTGATGGAGAAACACAAGAGATGAAGGATGCAGCATCAGTAATAATGATCAGTTATTGAAGATGAATCCATCTATGATGTAGAGACAAACCCCCTCTAAAAGATGGATAAAGGTTAAAGTGACACATTTCTAGCGGTTTTAACCGCAACAAATAACATTTCTAGCGGTTAACAAAACCGCTAGAAAACCAGGCGCAAGAAAAAATTTCTAGCGGTTATGGCAACCGCTACACAGCATGGTCAAAATGCTAGACACTTTCTAGCGGTTTTTAACCGCTAGAAAATGCTCAAAGGAAAAAAATTTCTAGTGGTTTTATAACCGCTAGAAACATTCTAAACCAAATCTCATTTTGCCGGGAATTAAATATTTTCATTAACGCGCCAAAATTTCTAGCGATTAGAGAACCGCTAGAAATTTTTGGGAAATTAAATTTTCCCGCCAATTAAATTTTTGGAATGGTGCCAAAAAAATTTTCTAGCAGTTTGAACCGCTAGAAATTTTGGCGCAAAATATAAATTTTCAAAATATTTGTAGCGGTTTACAACCGCTAGAAAATTTTACCGTGCCTGGAAAAAAATTTGTGGTTTTTCATTATTAGAAAATATAATATTATAATTTTAAAAACCATTAAATAAATTATGTTGAAGAATTTTTGTTAATTTGTATAATTAGCTATATGTTACATTTTATATATTTAAATTTTGTAATAAACAATATGTAATTAAATTATGAGTGTCTCAAAAGAAGTGAATTTAATTTAATAAGATAATTGAATTGAATATTTAATAAGATAGTTGAATTGAAGATGAGATAGTTTGTAATATTGAACCTATAGTGTTAGGTTGAGGAGTATTTGAATCAGTTGAGGAGGGCATGACAAGTGTTAAGAAGAAAAATCTAAAAGAAAAGGAGAAATAAATATGTTAGTAAATTTTAACTAAAAACAAATAAAAGATACAATGAATTATAAAATAAAATTCACTTACCATACAGTAAAGAGAAAGAAACCACCATATGAGAGAGTAAGAAAAAAAGAGAGAATTATGAGGAAGAATAGGAGAGGAAAGAAAAGAGATGAAGTAAATGAATGTAGAGAAGATATGATATTTATAGATATCAACGACACATTTGTAGCTGTTTTTTTGTAGCTTTTTATTGCATTTTGTAGCTGTTAGTCATTTTCTAGCGTATACCTAACCGCTAGTATTTTGTAGCAGTTATATTTGTAGCGGTTAATAACCGCTACAAATTATAATTTTGTATAATAAATTTGCAGCGGTTATATAACCGCTACAAATTTATTTATTTATTTTTTTTTAAAAATATGTACGAATTTTAATTTATACATATGTATTTATGGACGGAAAATTTTTTTAATAATAAAAATTTTGGATGCTACTATTCTTCATCATCATCCGGCCTGAAAGGACACATTTTAAAAAAATTTGTTAAATTTATAATGTATTTGGAAAAAATTAGTAATTAGTAGTTAATTATTTAAATAATTTAAGAAAAGACGTGTACCTGATAATTGGCAAATTATCATCTCCTTGAGGAAAGAAGTCTTCAAAATTCGAGGGTTAGAAGGGTTCACTGTCGTAAATAATGTCACCATCACCCATATTATAAAGATCCCGTGGCTTGAGGTGAACGACCATATTCCAGTCTTTATGTTTCTCGTCCTCGACATAGTAAATTTGGTGTGCCTCAGAAGCAAGGATATATGGCTCATTATCTTCATATGCCCCCGTATGAATAAATCTAGAGAAATTAACTGAGGTGATGCCCAAATGGTCAGTAGTGAGTCCCCGTGAAGTTGTCGTATTTGCCCAGGAGCACTTGAACAGTGTCACGGTGAAAAGCTGGTAACTCAACTCAATAATGTCAATTAGCTTTCCATAGTAAGTGATGCCTCCAAAGCACATATCGCCATCACTACTGCTAGCATAACATCTCGTTCCGAATGTCCCGCAAACTCCAGAGTTTTGTGTAAGCAATCCCTGATCATGTCCAACCGTACAAAACTTGAAGCCGTTGACATTATACGCGGTAAACCTTCGTGCATGGTCTAACGGACCGAGAGAAAGAGCTTTGAATTCATCTGTGTATGGGCTGTTGTCATTACGTATTCGACGTGTAAACCAACTGGGAAACTCTTTGTGGACTCTTTTATCAATGTCAGCAGAACGCGCACGCCCCCGTAGCTGACGCCTGAGATAACTCCTAAACTCACTATAGTAAAGTGTAATTTGTTAGAAGAGTCAGTAAGAAACAAATATAAAGTGTAAAAGCTAGTGAGCTTATATGATATATATACTTACTGCATGAAGGGTTCAGCTTGGCTGCAATTTATCAAAACGTGTCTGTGTGCCTGGAGTTTCTCTGTAGGAGTGAGTCTGAAGAATTCATATCCTCCAACTGGTTTCCCAATAGGAGGAAATAAAGTTGACGTGGAAGGACCAGGGGGAGAATCATCTACGCGATACGGGCGATTAAAAGATGTCTCCATGTCATCAAAATACCTTGAACAGAAAGTTAGGACCTCATCTCTGGAATAACCTTATGCTATTGACCCCTCAGGCCATGCCTTATTCCTAACATATGATTTTAATTTTCCCAAGTACCTATAAGTTAAAATTGCATTAATAATTACGAGTAAATGAAATAACAATGTGAAATTTAAAGAGGCAGGAATAAAAGATAATCTAGTACCTCTCTATAGGGTACATCCATCGATAGTGAACTGGGCCAGTAACCTTTGCTTCTCGAACAAGGTGGACAGTCAAGTGAACCATAACAGTAAAGAATGATGGAGGAAATATCATCTCCAAGTGACAAAGTGTAAGAATAATTTTATTTTGCAGCTGATCAAGCTCTTCCGCTATCAAGACCTTCGCACACAACTTCTTGAAAAATGAACATAATTCTACTAAAACCACTGATACATCAGAAGGAAGTGTGTTTTTCAAGGCCAATGGAAGTAACTGTTGCATAAGAACATGAGAGTCATGACTTTTCAACCCAGTAACCTTTCGAGCCTGCAGATCGATACACCTTGAGATGTTGCTAGAATATCCATCTGGTACTTTTATGTTCTTCAACGTCGAGAGGAAGATATCCTTGTTCTGCTTTGTCAAGGTGAATTTAGCTGGTTGAAACTTGTCGTTTTCATCAGGCCAAGCCTCTTCACGAATTCCCCAAGCCCGTAAATCTTTTCTAGCTGCAAGATGGTCTTTGGACTTTCCAGCTTCATTAAGCAACGTATATAGCACATTATCGCACACATTTTTTCAATGTGCATAACATCCAAACTGTGTCATAGCAAATTAGATTCCCAATAAGGAAGAGTGAAAAATATGCTTCTCTTCCGCCATTGCATAGGTTGCATATCAGATGTCCCACGAGATCGTCGTCCCAATCGTTCGGGATCCACACTCTTACCAAACTCAACATTAACATCTTCTAACTGCCGCAAAATATCCATACCAGACAAAGTAACAGGAGGATCTCTCTTCTCCTGTTTCCTATCAAAGCGAATCCGTTGCAATCTAAGTCTGTGCTTGGAATCAAGGAACCGTCGATGTCCTATGAAGCACCACTTGCGACTGTGTGGAAGGCGACATGGCACAGAATCAAAATTGCACTAAGGACAGTGATTAAACCCAACTCTTTATTGTCTTTTCATATCATTTTAAGGGTTTTTATCATAATTAGTAGCTCTTTTAGTGTTTATTGTGCTTAAATTATATTAAAGTGCCTTACCTTGAATTAGTGCATAATAGGGGCAAAATTGTCATAATTGGAGATTAATTATTATTAATTGATTTCTAGGATAATTGATGCTATATTATGTATGATTTTCCTTGTAGGTACTTTGGGAGAAATTTGGGCAAATTTGGAAATCACACTTTAGTCCCAACATTAAAGGTAGTAAAAGACCGGATTAATAGCAGAAAAAGGTCCCAGAATTCAAGAAATTACACCAGAGGCCCTGAGTAAATGAAGCTTTGCGTTTTGGCTGAAAGGTACCATCCGCCGTGGCGGATGGACAAATCCGCCGCGGCGGATTTGTCAGAATTGCAAAAGTCGCGATTTCAGCATTCTAATTCGGATCCCTAAGCTTCAACCCGACCCCAAACCACCTCTAGTAACCAGTATAAGCTGAGTTTCAACCGAGGGAAGCCTCATTCGGTCTCTCCTCACCTCTCTTTGGCTGAATCATCCTCTCATCTCCTCATTCCACCAATTCTTCATTACATTCCATCATATTTCCCTTTAATCCATCCATAACCTCTTCTTCCATGGAGATTCAACTATTGTTACCGGTTGGAGCAATGCTTGGAGTGATGGAGGGCTAGGGGTTCTTCAACTCTTGAAGATGGTTGATTGGCATGAGTTCCAAGAGCTTCAAAGGGGAGTTAGCTTCATCCATAGTTCTAGTTGTTTATTTATGAATTTCTAGGTCTTAGGATTCGTAAATTGGGGCTGAACTGTTTTGATTATGGTTGTAATCAATTCTGGATGATTATCTTGTGTATTGGATTAGTTAATGTTGAATTTGAGCTTCAATATATGTGGTTACATATATGTTTCTATGCAACTCTTTTGATACTCTCTTTCTTGCATGGTATTGTTTGATTGTTGAGTTAATCTGGGCTTGCATTAAACCAAGTGCATTAATTAATCTTAATACACACACTAAGTAAGCTTAATAGGATCTTATAAGATGGGTGGCCATTGATTAAGATCCTAGACTTGAAGGGTTCTTTAAGGTTTTTCCTTTAGAAAACTTGGTGATTTTTACTCCCCAAAATCATTTTGAACTATGATTGCCAAAGGTCCATTTTCAAGAGGTTTTATCAACTGTTTCAATACTTGTTTCCCATTCATTCCATCGTAATTTCCCAAAAATCCAAAAATATATTTACATTGCATTTTATCTCAATTAATAGTTTTAATGAAAACCCCCAACTTTACCCTAGTCAATTTGCATTTTCATGGCATTTAGTTAACTTAGGATCAATAGTTAAGGCTCCAACAAGTGAAACGACCCGAGGTTGTGCCTATAGTACAATCCTTGGTTTTAATTTTGAATTTGACCCTAAGGTGTAAGCAAGACAGGTCACATTTCAAGTGGCGCCGTTGCCGGGGAGCCAAGAAATTGGTTCCCTAGGTTAACTTGTGTCAACTCATTGTTGACTAGGGTTAAGAGCCTTTTTAGGTTGCATTTAGGTAGTTTATTTGCATATTTATTTATAATATAGGTTTTTCATTCTGCCTAGCATCAAAATTTTGAGAAATACAAACAAAAATCCTGATTTTCTTACTTTTCATACTTGCATTCTTGCATATAAGTTCATACTTTGCATTTTGCATTGGCTCTCCATTGGTGTATTGATTGGTTTTTCTTGCACCAATTGGTTTCTTGGCTTGGTTGCTGCTGAATAGTTGGTTGTGTTGCTTTAACTTGTGGTTTGATATTTTGTGAATGTGCAATTTTGGTTTTAAATCCATTTAGATGCACACACCATCTCTCCAAGTCACTTATAATTGGTTTTGAAGGTGTTCACATTAGGAAATTGGTTTTGAACTCATTTGCTCAAAGTTGATTTTGACAACTTAAAGTTTTGGAGTGTATAGAGAAAAATTTTGGTTTAATATCTTCAATTTTGTATCCAAGGGTTTTTGCATGAAAAGTATTCATATTCAAGTGTATTTAACTTCTTGGAACTTATTTTGATTGGTTTAGAACTTTGGTTGTTGGAAAAATTCAAGTTGGCATCTAATCTGAAACTTTTTCTGAATTTTCGCTGTTACTGTTGGTGGTTCTGTGAAATCCGCCGTGGCGCCTCTTCAAATCCGCCGCGGCGCCTGTCTCCAACACATAGAAAATTTGATTCTGTGAAATCCGCCGTGGCGCCTCTTCAAATCCGCCGCGGCGCCTGCACCGTTTTCAAAAAAAAAAAAATCTTTTTCTTTTTCATTTATTCTTATGCACACACCTCATACACACACTTACCACCCATACCATACATCTTATACATATTTTCACACACTTGCATTCATCACATCTCATCTTTTTATTTGGCTTTGTGTGCTTTTCAGGTCAATTTTGTTTTCTTCTATTTTGATTTGAGTTACTCTCTTGTATGCCCCGAAAGACCAAACTTGTACCTTATAATCCTGAGATTGAAAAGAGTTTAAGGAAGATAAGAAAAGAAAAGAGAGCTGAGGGGACAAGTGAGGTAATAGTTGAAGAAAATATCTCTCTAGAGTCTAGTTTTTCTAGTAGTGAGAGTGAATCAGTTAACGAAGAGATAATGGCCGACATCCCACCTAATCCACCCAACCCTAACCCCAATAGTAACCAACTTAGAAATGGTGGTAATGGAGGAAATGGAGAGCATGAGAGAGTTGGAGAGAATAATGGCAACCCTAGAAGAAGAACTATTAGGGAAGCCACAACATCTGATGTTAATTTTGATCCCTTTACTGCTGCTTGCCCTAACTTTGAAGTAAACTTTGAAATTAAAGGTTTATTAATTAACTCACTTCCAAAGTTTCATGGCTTGTCAGGAGAAGATCCATACCTCCATTTGCAATCTCTTTCTATGGTGTGTCAGAGTATGAAGCCTGTGGGAGCATCACTGGACCAAGTCTTATGGAAGGTCTTTCATTTATCGTTGGAAGGAAAAGCTAGAGAATGGTATATGAGTCTTCCAAGACATGTGGCAGATGCTTATCACAGTTGGGGGAACTTAAGGAAAGCATTTTTAGAGAAATACTTTCCGGCTTCTCGCACTTCATCAATGAGAAAAGAGATCTATTCAGCCAAACAAGACTATGATGAGTCACTGTATGACTACTGGAATAGATTTCAAGATCTTCTTTCAAGATGCCCGCACCATCAGATACCGGAGGAACAACTGGTGCAGTATTTTTATGATGGATTAAGAAATCAAGAGAAAGGTATGCTAGATGCTGCATCAAGAGGGTCTTTAATTGACTCAACTGCTCAAGAGGCATGGGGCTTGATTAAAAAGATGGCCTTGAATCACCAACAATATGGGCCTAGAGATGCAAGAGCTATGCAAGAACTAGGACTTTCAACTGCACATGCTAAGAGAATCAATTCTTTGGAAACCAAGGTGGATTCTCTCGAATCCAAGATCACATCTCATCTCTCTTTAATCACTGCTGAATTGAAGAATTTGAGTGTTCAAAGGACTTCTTCCACTTCTCAAGCTTTAGTTGCTCCAAGCTGTGACACTAGTGGATCTGTTATGCATGTCAGTAGCTTATGCCCTAACACTCCTGAAGAGGTGTCTGCTGTCTTTCAAGGGAGACCAAACCATGATCCAAAATGGAATCCCTACTCTAACACCTACAATGAAGGATGGAAGGCTAATCCAAATTTCAGATGGAGCAATGGGGACAACAATAATAACTTCAAGGGGAGTACTTCTAGAGCCATGATTCCTCAAGAGCAATATTCTAGAGATGATGATAAGCTTGGTCAAATTCTCAAAGGCATTCAAGTGATGAATGATAATATCTCAAAGAATGAAGTTAGATCTGAAGCAAGATTTGCCTCTATTGAAAGTAAGATGGAGCAAATGGAAACCAGGGCCAACAACCTCAGTTCTTATGTCACTCAATTATCTAATAATATAAGTGACCAACAAGCTAAGAATTCAGGAACTATGCCTTCCAACACTGTCATTAATCCTAAGTCTGTGAATGCCATATGTCTACGAAGTGGAAAGAAAGTTGGACCTATTCAAAACTTAAGTGATGATGAAGAGGTGGATGAAGAGATTGAGGTTGAAAATCCACCCAAGAGGTCTGAAAGCTCTAAAGAAATGAAGCTACTCAAAAAGGAGTCCACTAAAGAGCACAAAAGCAAGGAGAGCAAGAAGCAACCAGAGACAAGCACTCATGGAACCTTAAGCAATGAGGGTAAGGAGGTAAATCTCAATGAACTCCCTTTTCCTCACTCTTACTTAAAGAGCATGAAAATTGCTAATGAAAAACAAGATAATGAGTTGCTTGAGACATTTAGAAAAGTTGAAGTTAATATACCCTTGCTTGAACTAATTAAGAAGATCCCTAAGTATGCTAAATTTTTGAAAGAGTTGTGCACAAATAAGAGGAAGTTTAAACCTAATGAAAGAGTTCAATTACCCTCGAGTGTGTCTGCCTTGTTTAAACCACAACTCCCAATTAAGTGTCAAGACCCCGGTTCCTTTACTATACATTGTACTGTGGGTAGGACAACCATTCCTAAAGCTTTACTTGATTTAGGTGCTGCAATTAATGTTATGCCTAAATCAATGTATGAGTCTTTACAAATCAAAAGCCTCAAACCTACCACCATGATGCTTCAGTTAGCTGATAGGACTGTGAGGTATCCACATGGCTTCTTAGAGGATATTCTTGTGAAGGTGAAAGATTTAGTTATCCCTGCCGACTTCTATGTTTTGGATATGCCTAATGAACAAGGTGGGGATGGAACTCTGATTTTGGGTAGACCCTTTCTTCGAACTTCTAATACCAATATTGACATGCAAAAGGGTTCTATCACTATGTCTGTTGGGGATAAATTTGCATATTTTAATATGTATGAACAAATGAAACAACCGCATGAAGACTATTCTATGTGTGATGTTAATGTTATTGATGGGTTGTTCATAGATAAGCTTGATAATGTTAATGAGATGCATGTTTCATCCCCTATTTTTGATTCTGCTTCCCCCTCCCTTTTAAATGGTAGTGACGTGGACTGTTCTACTGTTCATCAGTTAGATTACACCCTTTCCACTCCATCTGATTATGTTATTACTGATGTTGCATTTGCGAAGTCTTCTACTAACCCTCATGAGCTCGAGAAAGGCTTTGTTTTTGATGATGTTACAGGTGTTAGTAGAGCTGAAAAGACTTCCAAGGAAAAGAAATATTTCAACCTTTTTAGGGAGCTGCGTGCCCTGAATGCTGTGCATGGACCTGTTACAGTTCCAGTTGTTATCCACCCTACCATCTCTACACCCTCAACTGAGACAACCTATCAAGAGATGGTGGCTGCTCCTATTGATAGAAAGAAAGTGGATTCTGAGGAAAAGAGCAAAGAGCCTACATCTCTCAAGCTCTGTTTTAAGGAGAAGAAGAAAATTAAGAAACCTTCTGCCACTTTCCCTCCTTTCTCCATTGACCACTACAAGGTCATTGATCTAGTCTATAAAGACCCTTTCCTATCAACTCCTGAGGAGGCTGCGAAGATTAAAGCTGGTACTGAGGTATGGGGTCTACTGTCCACTTATCAGACTCCAAAGGCTGAGAAAAGGGCCAAATGGATTGGACCTTTTGAAGTTCAGTCAACATGCCAGCGTAGGAAGGTTGTGATAAAGGATGCTGAAGGCCGGTTCTTCCAAGTCAAAAAGGAGCGCCTTCGTTTCTTTAAGGAGAGCTATCAGCCTCCATGACACCTCAGGTTGCTTCTTTCCTTTACCTATCTTGTTTACCATGTTTTGCTTTGTTTTGATTGATTTGATTGTTGCATGAGTTAGTGAGATAAGTGTGAGGGAAGGAGCTTACCAGTAGGAAAAAGTAGTCTAGTTTTAGCTTGTAGTTTTTTTTTTTTATTTTAATAATTTTTCCCCTTTATGTTCTTGTCTTTTTCCTTTCTTCCTTTGTGCTTAATTGTCTACTTGGTCAAGCATTGAGGACAATGCTTTGTTCAAGTGTGGGGGAGGGATTGATATTCAATAATTGTGTTGTGTTTTTCTGTGTTTATTGAAAAATCTGGTTTTCTAAAAATTTTCAAAATTTTGATTGATTTTCGAACTTAAATTGAAGATTTTGAGTTAAAATTTTTGAAAAATTTTGCTTCAATTAACTTACACTTGAATTTGCGTATTCTTGGACTTTGGTAGCTATTTTTGAACTTGTATTGATACTCATGAGAATTGCTATTTGTTTCAAGGTTGATTGTTTTAGTCTCATTGGTCACAATTCTTCAAGTTTGCTTTTATGGTGATTGAGTTAATGTATTGTGATTAATCTGGAGTACAATTAATCTTTGTGCATGAGCATTTGAGATTTAGCCTTGTTGGAAGATTCTTTGAACCTAATTTCCATTCATAGTGAGTTGTATCCACTTACATCTTCTACTTTCTAGAACTTGTTTTAGTCCTTTTCAAGACTTAGTTGCATTGATTTGATGAGCATGATAGAGGCATTCTTTTCTAAACCCCTACATCCCAAACACAAACCCTCACAATTTCATCCATTGCTAGCCATTTAAGCCTTCACCTTTTCTGAAGTGCCAAAGCATGCATTACATGTCCAAGTATTCAACAACATCTTACTATTACATTCATGATTTGTTGAACTTTGTCTTCTTGGGTTTGGAATTGCCAAAAAAAAAAAAAACAAAAGAAAAGAAATAGAAAAAGGCAAAGAAATAGAAGAAAATGTTGAGAAAAGCCAAAGAAATAAAGATAAAAATAAAATGATACCAAAAGAATAAATTTTTGAAATAAGGCAGTTCATTGGTGGTTTGAAGAACAAAGTTGTGCTTCAAGAGAAAGTAAATGTTAGTTGGAAGCCCTTTCTGATCATGCTTGGTGCTTTATCACTTTGTATCTTTTCACTTCATGTCATTCCATTTAGCTTTTTCCATTCATCATAACCTCAAAAGTCCTCTTGATCATTGCATTCATGCATTAAGAGTGGAGAGGTAGGATTTTAACAAGCGTATGGTTAAGTGGTTGATTAAGTGGATTTGAGAGAGAATTACCCCAACATGGTGAGTAGAGTGAAACAGTTTATATCTTGAGTGTTTTCTCTTTTGCTCATTCCTGCTGCATTGATTGTACTCTACTTTAATCCCTCCTTATTAACTTGGATCACTATGATTGCTTGTTCGAAGAGTTGGGTTAATGGCACTACTGCTTTCTTACTTTGAATTCATAGCGGTTCCCATTTGTATCAATGCTATTCTCTTGCCTTGGTTTTGTATTGCCTTTGTCCAGGAGTACAAAGGTTTAAGTGTGGGGGAATTGATTAAACCCAACTCTTTATTGTCTTTTCATATCATTTTAAGGGTTTTTATCATAATTAGTAGCTCTTTTAGTGTTTATTGTGCTTAAATTATATTAAAGTGCCTTACCTTGAATTAGTGCATAATAGGGGCAAAATTGTCATAATTGGAGATTAATTATTATTAATTGATTTCTAGGATAATTGATGCTATATTATGTATGATTTTCCTTGTAGGTACTTTGGGAGAAATTTGGGCAAATTTGGAAATCACACTTTAGTCCCAACATTAAAGGTAGTAAAAGACCGGATTAATAGCAGAAAAAGGCCCCAGAATTCAAGAAATTACACCAGAGGCCCTGAGTAAATGAAGCTTTGCGTTTTGGCTGAAAGGTACCATCCGCCGTGGCGGATGGACAAATCCGCCGCGGCGGATTTGTCAGAATTGCAAAAGTCGCGATTTCAGCATTCTAATTCGGATCCCTAAGCTTCAACCCGACCCCAAACCACCTCTAGTAACCAGTATAAGCTGAGTTTCAACCTAGGGAAGCCTCATTCGGTCTCTCCTCACCTCTCTTTGGCTGAATCATCCTCTCATCTCCTCATTCCACCAATTCTTCATTACATTCCATCATATTTCCCTTTAATCCATCCATAACCTCTTCTTCCATGGAGATTCAACTATTGTTGCCGGTTGGAGCAATGCTTGGAGTGATGGAGGGCTAGGGGTTCTTCAACTCTTGAAGATGGTTGATTGGCATGAGTTCCAAGAGCTTCAAAGGGGAGTTAGCTTCATCCATAGTTCTAGTTGTTTATTTATGAATTTCTAGGTCTTAGGATTCGTAAATTGGGGCTGAACTGTTTTGATTATGGTTGTAATCAATTCTGGATGATTATCTTGTGTATTGGATTAGTTAATGTTGAATTTGAGCTTCAATATATGTGGTTACATATATGTTTCTATGCAACTCTTTTGATACTCTCTTTCTTGCATGGTATTGTTTGATTGTTGAGTTAATCTGGGCTTGCATTAAACCAAGTGCATTAATTAATCTTAATACACACACTAAGTAAGCTTAATAGGATCTTATAAGATGGGTGGCCATTGATTAAGATCCTAGACTTGAAGGGTTCTTTAAGGTTTTTCCTTTAGAAAACTTGGTGATTTTTACTCCCCAAAATCATTTTGAACTATGATTGCCAAAGGTCCATTTTCAAGAGGTTTTATCAACTGTTTCAATACTTGTTTCCCATTCATTCCATCGTAATTTCCCAAAAATCCAAAAATATATTTACATTGCATTTTATCTCAATTAATAGTTTTAATGAAAACCCCCAACTTTACCCTAGTCAATTTGCATTTTCATGGCATTTAGTTAACTTAGGATCAATAGTTAAGGCTCCAACAAGTGAAACGACCCGAGGTTGTGCCTATAGTACAATCCTTGGTTTTAATTTTGAATTTGACCCTAAGGTGTAAGCAAGACCCTAAGGTGTAAGCAAGACAGGTCACATTTC